>NC_090446.1:1193237254-1193551166 GCF_031143425.1 Pleurodeles waltl
TGTGAGTTAGTACTCAAACAGCAGACAGTCGGAAAACGATAGGCAAACACTGCTCACTGTTTCCTTGTAAAACTGGGTCTGCACAATGATTCCACCGTCCAAGGGAATTAACTTGCAATTGCGGGAATTGGGTATTGATAATTCTGGCCACCCGGAATTTCCATATGAAATTCTGAATTGCTCATAGTCGGTCCATAACTCTAGTTCCTGTGGTAGATATGGTGTGTACTTTTCTGTTACCAACCTATGTTACTGATAAAGTACAACGATAGAGAACACAGTTGCATTTTCTCTGCAAAGCCATAATCTTCTTCAGATCTAAAAGCTTTTAGGGACAGATGTATCAAAGTGTTTTTCCCATTCTGTGTCAATGGGAAAATGTGTTCATACATATGGCCCTTAGTGTACTAAAAGTTTTCCCTCACTTAAAACAATCTCAAGAGTGTTTTATGCCTGAAGGTTCGGTATCATCTCTAGAAGTAAAACCGTTTTAAAACTCTGGTAAGCCAAGACAACATCATTTATGAATCAGAACAATCTTTTCTGACTTAAGACAGTCATACTAATACTGTCCTAAGCCTAGACAACACTTTTGTAAATTAAGCTGGTAGTATGTTTGCTCGCTGCCACTCATTTGTTTGTTCCGCTGCCTTAGGGCATTCTATTGATTTTAGATTTTGACAACGTTGATTAACACTTGCTTGTTTATTTCAAATTGATAGTTGTGTACTTAACTGCACAATACCATTTTCCCATACGCCAAATGATGGCTTTTATGCCTTATTTCGAGCGCCCCGTGATTTTATCGACCCACAACTGCTCCACAAATCAAAATAAAGACTTCCTTGTTTTCGAAGTAGAAAGGTGCATACCTTTACGACTTTATTAAACACCATTGTTGTCTGATACGGAGAATATAAGGTAACACTTCCTGCTACAGAGGGCTCAGGAATTCACCTTCTGAAGTTCATTGGCATCTTGCAAGTGCTTTTATCTGCACTGTCAACTAAGCAGTTTTGTTAGAGAAAAAACAGTATACAAAGCAATTTCCTTGGGAGTTAATAATGATAAAACCCAAACAGCCATTTCTAGCCAAGAAAACCACTGACCTCTTCACACTGGCAATCAAAAACTGAAAATATTAAACAAGTTCAATGAAAACCACCCCAGTTGGCAGTATTTGTGAACTGATATTTTGTAAGACTTGCGGCAAGATGTCAGCCCAAGAAATTATTTTTTACTGAAGCATAGTAATTCTACAAATGTCAATTTTCCCAGGATTCTATTATTTTTAAAGTTGCAGGGTACCTTCGATTTGGTTGTGGAGAATATGTTGTAGGACAACGTAAGACAGCATAAAATCACATAACACTGCGTTTTGGGCAAATGTTCGATGTTATTTAGACAACTTAACGGAAACAGAAATATTGTGGACCAAAATATAGGGGGTCATTCTGACCCTGGCGGTAAAAACCGCCAGGGCCAACGACCGCGGGAGCACCGCCAACAGGCTGGCGGTGCTCCCTTGGGCATTCTGACCGCGGCGGTACAGCCGCGGTCAGAAACGGAAAACCGGCGGTGTACCGCCGGTTTTCCGTTGCCCTGGGGAATCCTCCATGGCGGCGCAGCTTGCTGCGCCGCAATGGGGATTCCGACCCTCATACCGCCATCCTGTTCCTGGCGGTTTTGGCCGCCAGGAACAGGATGGCGGTATGGGGTGTCGTGGGGCTCCTGGGGGCCCCTGCAGTGCCCATGGCATCCTCATGGAAGGGTGTTTCCCGCTGGGCTGGCGGGCGGCCTTCTGGCGGTCGCCCGCCAGCCCAGCGGGAAACCCAGAATACCCGCGGCGGTCTTTTGACCGTGCAGCGGTATTCTGGCGGTCACAGCCAGGCCGGCGGCTTCCGCCGCCTGCCGGGGTCAGAATGACCCCCATAGTGTCAAAAATATCGTGGACACAAATATTGTGAAGGTAAGTTTCTATAGGAAAAGTTTACTACATATGATCTACATGATGATATATGTATGTTCAAGGTACATAGATGTAGAGTTAAGAATGACAAATCTATACGTACCTATTTCACTTACCAGTGGGGTAACAATAGCCCCTGCAGCCCCCTGGTGCGGGGAGGCCCCAAGCTCCAGGGGGCCCTCTCAGCAGCACGCAGTCATGCACCGCTCACTGGCCGGCACTGTGCATGGGGGGAGGGCCCCTGCCTGACCTGACAGCTCCTTTCTGGGTCTGGGGCCCACTCCATGTACTTTGGAGGGGACCCCCTCAAGTTTTGTTACGCCACTGGCACTTACCTTCTCTATATTTTGGTCCTCAATATTTTTGGCACAATATTATGTCCAAGTGATATTTCTGTTTCTGATATTCTGTTAGTGATCCTTTTTATTAGCCATATACAGAACATTTCAAGAGAAACTGGCAGCATTATAGGTGCAAGTTCAAAAGGGTGAGAAAGAGGTATTTTAATACTATATTTTATGGATCTACAAGGTGTACCTTAAAACACAAGGTATACTGTGGCATGATATGGCACTATTAAAGAGTAAATAACTTTCTACAAGATACCACCTGAAACCAATGAGTGGTTACAAAATCACCAAGGTGGGATATGTTTCACCAAGGAGTTTGGTTGGAAAGGATACCAACAGTGGTGGTTTCTTCTTGAAGGTGGGGGAGCGTTGCCCCCCGGCCTGCTGCAAGATGCACAGGAAGAAATAGAATGACAATGAAAAGATTTAATTTCCATTTTATGTTTTCCTTGCAGCGGGCACTGTCCTGGAGACATGCTGGGCATGTCCTCTGCTTCCGGCAGAAGAGCACTGCCTCTGCTTCTAGCAGCAGACGACTGGAGCAACGCCTGGACTGAATGCTCCAAAGTGCGCATGTAAATGACTGGCACATTTTGAAGCTCTCCAATCAGCTGCCTAAAACAGCTACGTGGAAACCAGGCACAGGCTTCCAGGGCCCGAAGGAGCGTCCAGCCAGGACTCTCCATCCAATCCAGGCACTTCTCTCTTGATGGTAACAGCATGAGAGCAGCGTCTGAATTGGTTAGGGGAGCTCTTCCTCAATCGGAGAGCAGAAGCCCAAGGAGGAGGACGCGCAGCCTGAAGGTAAGTGCCTTTAAAAAAAAAAAAAATGTGTAATGAATGCAAGTGTGTAGTGCATGTAAGTGTAGTGTTTTTTGTTATAATTTGTGTTATTTGGGCTTTTGGAGGGAGGGGTGGTTTACTTTGGGGTTTTGGAGAGAGGGAGGGTTTTTTTTGTGTGAAGTGGTGGAGCACTTCACTCACCCCACCACTTTAAAAGGGTAGAAGCCGCTGCTGTAGACCAAGTTACTTCCAGTGGCTTCCGTAGACTAATACATCCACTTCATGAAACCATGTTTGATGTCATATCACAAGCTTCAATCTAGGGCTACTCTGTCTGCCATCCTTCTGAGTTCCATAAACGCACATTAGACTAGAAAACAATAGGCATCTATTATTCATTGCCAAAATGCCCCAAAGCATAAACAGGTGCTTTACTAATACATATAGGCCCTCATTACAACCCTGGCGGTCGGTGGTAAAGCGGTGGTAAAACCGCCAACAGGCTGGCGGAGAACAAAATGGAATCACGACCGTGGCGGAAACCACCAACAGAGACAGCCACTTTAATACTCCGACTGCCACGGTGGTACAAACAAACAGCTTGGCGGTCACCGCCAACAGACAGGCGGAAGACAGTGTACCGCCCACACTATTATGACAGGCCAATCCACCACCTTTTCTGGGGCGGATTCAACGCACACAAAAACACGGCGGAAACAGAACTTGGAAGGGAAAACTCTCACCTCTACACACCCCACGAGGAACCAGGACACCATTGAGCCAGAACTCCAAATCCTCCCTGCGATTGTTTTCCTGCTCCTCTACCAGGAGCACGACAGACAGCGGCGACGGCCATGGTGAGTACTGCACCTACAACACAGGGGAGGGGGGTGGGAAAAGAGAGTGACACACACACACGCAACACCCCCACCCCCACCCTCACCCACAACAACACACACAAAAATACATGCTGAAATGTTACATTTTCCCCCCGCACCCCTCCCTGGAAGAACGCAAGGACAAAAGGAAATGATTTGAACGAATGTAATCAAGAAAAATCCATTACTCAAAAATGTATATAAACTATTAACAAATATGTACACCAAGAATTCAAGTCCAGGTACTGCACCTATATAGTCCGTGGACCACTGGGCCCAAAATGCATGGGCAAGGCCCACACAAGATACCCGATCCAAACGGAGAGAACACTGCAGGGGCATCAGATTGAAATAAAACAGGCACCTCAAGGGGAAGGGAAAGGGGGACACCTCAGCCAGACGAGTGACCGACGCCAGCTCCACGAGGAGACTCAATGCCCATTGATGTATCCTGGGGAGTGCAAAGCCACAGTCTCTCAAGTCTCTCCAGTGGGTGAGTTGTCCACTGCTTTATCCTGGGGAGTGCAAAGCCACAGTCTCTCAAGTCTCTCCAGTCGGTGGGTTGCCCACTGCTGCATCCTAGGGAGTGCAAAGCCACAGTCTCTCAAGTCTCTCCAGTGGGTGGTTTGCCCACTGCTTCATCCTGGGGATTGCAAAGCCACAGTCTCTCAAGTCTCTCCAGTGAGTGAGTTGCCCACTGCTGCATCCTTGGGAGTGCAAAGCCACAGTCTCAAGTCTCTCCAGTGGGTGGTTTGCCCACTGCTTTATCCTGGGGAGTGCAAAGCCACAGTCCTCAAGTCTTTCCAGTGGGTGGTTTGCCCACTGCTTTATCCCGGGGAGTGCAAAGCCACAGTCTCTCAAGTGGATAACAGTCTCCACTGGTTCTGGAGGGGGCTTTGTGCCCAGAGTGCTTCATCCTGCCAAGGACTGAGGTAGTGGATACCTTTCTCCACTGGTTCTGGAGGGTCTTTGTGCCCAGAGTGCTTCATCCTGCCAAGGACTGAGGTAATGGATGCCTTTCTCCACTGGTTATGGAGGGGGCTTTGTGCCCAGAGTGCTTCATCCTTCCAAGGACTGAGGTAGTGGATACCTTTCTCCACTGGTTCTGGAGGGGGCTTTGTGCCCAGAGTGCTTCATCCTGCCAAGGACTGAGGTAGTGGATGTGATACTCCACCGACGGTGGGGCAACTTGGAAGCTGCCCAGGCCCATGGAACTGACCACCAGCCTTATACGAATGACCACTGGGGATGGCAGCCATGTCTGCGGTGGTGCCACTGGCTCAGGATGTGGCGTGGCTGCTGGCGGTGGGCTCAGTATCGGCGGTGCTTGCGCAGTCATTGGGCAGCGGTGCTGGTGGCGGGCTCACTGACCTCGGTGCTGGCGGCGGTGTCATGAGCGGCGGTGCTGGTGGCAGGCTCACTGACCTCGGTGCTGGTGGCGGTGTCATGAGCAGTGGTGCTGGTGGCGGGCTCACTGACCTCGGTGCTGGCGGCGGTGTCATGAGCGGCAGTGCTGGTGGCAGGCTCACAGACCTCGGTGCTGGCGACGTGTCATGAGCGGCGGTGCTGGTGGCGGGCTCACTGACCTCGGTGCTGCTAAAGGGCACAGTGTCTGCGGTGCTGGTGAAGGGCTCAGTATCTTGGGTGCTGGCGGCGGTGGCCGTGGCAGCGGTGCCAGTGGCGGTCTTGTCCACCATGCAGGTTGGCAGCGACTTGCCTTTCTTTTTCAGGCCCTTCCCCACCTTGGATGATGGCGCAGCTGTCTTGCCACTCCCAACTGTTGTCTTGGCTGAGCCCTTGGTGGCAGGTGTTTTGGCCTTCTCCCTCCAGGATGTGGGCAACTTCTTCTGTTTTGGAGGTGGGGGAATGTCCTTGGCCTCGCTCCTTGGGACACTGGCAGCCCTGCTGCTTGGCGCACTCCAGAAGCCGGTTACTGGTGGCACCACTGTGCCCGGTGATGTGGTGGCTGAGGTGCTGGGTTGGGACTTGGAAAGGCGGGCCCTAGGGGACGGAAGGGGTGGGGGAGGTGAAGGGAAGAGGTCAAGGTTTGACAGGAAACGTTTTTTAGACACACTGGGACGGGTAGATGGAGGGGGTTTGGGAATGGAGGAAGAGGTAATGGTTGTAGGAGGTGTCCGTTTGCTGACTTTGGGTGAAGGTGCATGGGCTGGAGGCTGTCGTGAGGTGGATGGCTGTTGGGTGGGTGTGTGACTGTGTTTGTGTACTTTGGGAGGAGGGCTCACAGACACACTGGGAGAGGACACTGGGGATGTGTGAATGGTAGTGGGGGTGGTGACTGCACGTGAACGGTGTGTGGTGATGGGCGTGCTGGTGATGGAGGTAGTGGCTGAAGATGTAGTGCATGCAGGTGTGAGTGGAGACGTGACAGGGAGGAGGGAGACGTGGAGGAGGGGGACACAGTGGAGGCAGTGGATGTTGGCATGTGTGCATGGGTCTGATGCTTGTGTGAGTGCCTGTGGGATATGTGGTGCTTATGTTTGCCAGAGCTACCCTTGTGTGTTGAGGTGTGTGCAAGCTGGTCTGATGGTGTGCTTGGGATAGGCTGAGGTACTGGGGATTGGGTCTGGGTGGAGGAAGTTGGAGGGGGGAGGCTGGACACAGGGACAATGGCTGCCATCAGTGCTGAGGCCAGAGTCTGAAATGCTCGCTGTTGGGCTGCCTGGCCAGAATGAATGCCCTCCAGGTATGCATTTATCTGTTGCAACTGCCTCTCTACACCCTGGATGGCATTCAGAATGGTAGACTGCCCAACAGTGAGGGATCTGAGGCGTCAATGTCCTTCTCACTGAGGGCAGCAGGGCTGACTGGGGCAGGGTCTGAGGTGCCTGTGGCGAAGGAGATGCCCACCCTCCTGGGTGAGCGGCCACGGGGCACACGCTGAGGGGCTGCTGGGAGGGCGGTGCTTGTAGGGGGGGTGGCGGCTGTACCTATAGATGCGGGGGGCACAGAGGGGCCCACCACCGCAAGGAAGCTCCCATCAGAGGAGGAGTAGGTGTGACTGGTCTCTGCTACAGTCCCCGCCGTGGAGCTCCCCTCGCCCTCCGTCCCACTGGTGAATTCTGACTCCATAGTCTCGCCCTCCAGGGCCATGTGGGATGCAGCTCCCTCCTGCCCCGGTGGCACAGCTCCTCTGCCTGATGATGCTAATGCACACAAGAACAGGGAGAGCACAAAAAGGGTGGGGGAAAGAAAATGCATGCAACACCGCTACCGTTGGCGGACACTACAGACACAGCAGCCCTCTGCACTACGCCATGCACTTAGAGTTCCCTAATTTATCACAGGGACATGGGGTGCATGGCCTATGCCCGATTGCTGCACACATGGAAGTCACAGGAACCTGACTAAGTGTAGATGGCTCTTACTACTGGTGGGGTTGGGGTGCCACTTAGCCTGCCTCACAAAGGGTCCGTGCCTACAAGGCTCGCCCTAGCCTAGGGGAACCCACAGCCCACCTCCCCCACCCAGACACCTCGTAATGCGCGCAGAGTCAGATGGATATGACTGTACTCACCCCCTTGTGGCTGCTGTGATGCCCTCAAGCGCCCATCCAACTCCGGATACGCCACCGCCAGGATACAGAACATCAGGGGGGTCATGGTGCGAATGGGCACCCCTCACACGTTGGGAGGCCATCCCCAGCTGGGCCTCCGCCGTCTTCTTGCTCCAGCGGCGAATGTCCTCCCATCTTTTATGGCAGTGGGTGCTCCGTCTGTGGTGGACCCCCAGGGCCCGGACATCCTTGGCGATGGCACACCAAATATCCTTCTTCTGGTGGGCGCTGACCTACAGGAATAGTACAGGGAAAAAGGGAAAACATTAACCGTCCGGACCGTCACAGTCATTGGCCCACGTTCCCACCTTTGCCCTGACGCACGTACACTTACCGTCGTATCATGGACGCCTCACCTCCCCCCCATCTCCCATCCACACTACTCCAAACAGGCATTGCCCAGACAGCATGCTCACAGTGTACTCACCTGTTTGTATGGAGGACCATAGAGTAACGTGTACTGGGGGAGGACCCCATCCACTAGTTTCTCCAACTCCTCCGATGTGAAGGCCGGAGCCCTTTCCGCAGACACTTGAGCCATTGTTGCTTCCAGACTGAGATCACAGCAGCACTTGCAGTGTAGGTCCTCTCCCGTCGAAGATCAGGTATCAAGTGAGTGAACAGAGAGAAAATGGCGGTCACGTCTGCGGCGGTGCATACCGTCACCACCGGCGTACATCATCATTGGCTCCTGGGACCCATAGGGTCCAATGTTAACCAATGCAGGTTTGCGCTGCGGTCTTCGACCGCCTACCGTGACGGTGTACAACGCCAGCGCAGTTACCTCATATCCCCTTGTCCCACATTACAAGTCAGGCAGCCGTCATTTCAGGGGGCCACATGGCATTAATTTTAAATGCGTCACACATATCTAGGCCTTGCATACACACTAAGACAGGCACATAGCGGATTGACAATTGTGTGCAATAAAGTTGTTTTTTTTGTACCTCAATGTTGGCTGACCCTCGGATCACTGTTCTCATCCATAGAGCACGTCCGCTGGGGCAGGTGAGGGGATGGCGGCATCCTCCGGTGTACAGACCGATGGTGGACCTGTCCACAATGGAAGAGTGACATGCAATAGTCACCTACAGACTTGATTGTGCCACAATCCAGGAACTGTGTGCCCAGTTGGAGCCAGACCTGATGTCAGCTATCCGCCATCCCACAGGAATCCCCCATCTAGTGCAGGTCCTGTCAATACTCCATTTCCTGGCAAGTGGGTCTTTTCAAACTACAGTGGCCATAGCATCAGGGATATCCCAGCCTATGTTCTCAAACGTGTTGTCCAGAATGTTGTCTGCCCTGCTGAAACACATGCGCAGCTACATCGTTTTCCCTCAGGTGGAGGATTTGCCTACAGTGAAAGGTGACTTCTATGCCCTGGGACATATCCCCAACATCATAGATGCCATTGATGGGACACATGTGGCCTTGGTACCCCCCGCAGGAGTGAACAGGTGTACAGAAACCGGAAGAGCTACCATTCTATGAATGTGCAGATAGTGTGTTTGGCTGACCAGTACATCTCCCATGTGAACGCCAAGTTTCCTGGCTCAGTGTATGATGCTTACATTTTGAGGAATAGCAGCATCCCTTATGTGATGGGGCAACTCCAGAGGCACAGTGTGTGTGGCTATTATGTGAGGACAAGGACCCTATACAGTTTGAAAAGTTGTCTGGGTCTGGGGTTGTCCCTAAGGGCTAGTGTGTGTCTAACAGTTGTCCGTCAATGTTTGCAGGTGACTTTGGCTACCCCAACCTGTCATGGCTACTGACCCCAGTGAGGAATCCCAGGACAAGGGCAGAAGAACGCTACAATGAGGCTCATGGGCGAACTAGGAGGGTTATAGAGAGGACCTTCGGCCTCCTGAAGGCCAGATTCAGGTGCCTACATATGACAGGTGGTTCCCTTTACTACTCACCAAAGAAGGTGTGCCAGATCATCGTGGCCTGCTGTATGCTGCACAACTTGGCTTTGCGACGTCAGGTGCCTTTTCTGCAGGAGGATGGTCCTGAAGGCGGTGTTGTGGCAGCTGTGGAGCCTGTGGACAGTGAAGAAGAGGAGGCAGAAGAAGAAGACATAGACAACAGAAACACCGTGATACAACAATACTTCCAGTGAGACACAGGTAAGAAGACATCACTGTCTCCTATGTCTGTCACTTTCACCCAGTGTATGGACCCTAATTTGTCACTTTCCGTTTCGATTTCATAGATGTGGGTCCCACTGTGTGACCTCTTCTATGTTACCTCATGGACTAGAGCTGTGTGACATAGGTATGTTGACAATAGAATGGACATTGCTGTTTCCCGCAGTTATTGCAAATACACATTTGTGAAAGCACAGACTGACTCCAGATTGTTTTGTTGTTCAAGGGTGTTTATTTAAGTGCTAAATAGTGGAGGGGGTTGTAAAATGGTCAGGGGTGATTGTGGAGGAATGTCCATGGCAGAGTCCAGCCTATTGGTCTCACATGTGCATTGTCCAAAGGGGCATAGGAAGTGGAGCTAGGGCTGTTTAAGGATGGACAGGGTGACAAAGTGGGACAGAAGGATGACATTCAGGGTGGTCTCATTTCTTGGCGGGGGTCTTGGCATTGTCCTCTGTCTTTGTCCTGGATCTCAGGGACCGCTTGCAGGGTGGTTCTCCATCTGCAGGGGGTGGGGTGCCGGTGTTGTGGTCCTGTGGCTGTGGGTTGTAATAGCTGTAGCATATTTCCTCGGCCGCGGCGGTGTGTTGGCGGTCTTCTGCACAGCAGTAAGCGGGATTTACCGCCAATGTTGTAATGAGGGCCCTAGTATGTTATGCTCTCTCTAAAATAGTTCATTTTTCCTTTTGGCAACGTTCTCGTTTGTCGACCAACTACTGTTTTAAATACTAAATTACAATTTCAATACATATAATATCACAGAAACTTACTCTTTCCCAACTTCGATCAGTGTGAAAGTAAAATAGTTGTCCTACTACCAAATTTCAACAAAAGGTGTTATCTTCCACATGGAAGAACTACCCTAAGGAGGGGACTCAGAGTCTGAAACACCTCACTTCTCGCTGTACGGCTAGAATCAAACTTCTGAATATTCCAAGACAAGTAAAACATGCTTCTTACTGAGACACAAGGAGTAAGGTTGCGATAAAAGGGCAAAAGCACGCCTAAAAAATGAATTTTGTAACACGTGAAAAAACTAGGGCCTAGATACCGGATGACTACATTATTTGCACATCTAATATGTGTTGCACATAAAAATACAAATACAAACCAATAAAAGCATGCAACCGCTGAATAGACCACACCCCCTAAAGACTCAGATGCTTATGTATGACTGTGCTCAGTCCTGCTTATAATTTACTCAAACACTGTTCATTGTTACACATCATGCTTGAATTCGTTGTGCCCATCTTTCAATATGAACAGCGTGTGCATTTGAAGATGTTCCACTCTTATATCCGTGTAGGTGTTTATCCTTTTATTCAAAGCTGATCTTCAATTGAAAGAGCAACTTCTCTGGCAGGGACATTTTACAGAGTTGTCGGGCCCTGGGCAAGATACATTTTGAGGCCCGCTGTGAAGTAACTTTGAATTTATTAACTATGTTTGGCTCATTCTAACCTGTGGGATGCCAGACAATATAGAATTATATGTTAAACTTTCAGAAACAGGGGCAGTAAAACAGTCAAATGTTCAAGCTGTTTGGTAACCAACAGACCAGTAGTACCAAAGGGAAGCCTGAGCGAGTACTGATGAAGCCATTTCTTTTTTAGCTGTACTCTAGATTTGTTTTGCTTTCAACTACGAACATTTCATGCAGACTTCTGTGTCTAACCTGTTTGTTACTCACATGGCAGGAAACCACACTAAGAGTGACTTGTTAGGGGTTTTGTTGACTAATGTATAATATTAAGGTAACACATATGCACATTTCACTTATAATTCTAATTTTAATTGCCGAATATCTGTAATTACTTTTACATTCCCCTAACGACTGGAGTTCTTGCTGCAGCAGTTATAACTCAGAGGATTCTCACAATTCTGTTGGGTCCAACTCTAATAACTTTCTTGTAATGTCTCTTTCCCTGCCTTGTCACTCTACTCATCTTTATATGGGAGCACATCTCTGGCTAGACATTTACAAGTGACTCTGCTGAGAGAAAACAATGGAACTTGGCAAGATCCAAGATATGTACAGGAACATAAGGAGAACAGAATAGCAAATGAGGTGAAGTAGAAGGAGAAAGGATAGAGATGAGCTAACAAAAGATACACGAGGCAAGGAGAGATGTGAAGAATTTAAAGACAGGAGACATAGAAAGAGGAACATCGAGGCAGAGAAAAGCAGGCAGAAAAATAGGTAAGGTTTTATAGTGTGGTAGAAAGAGATAGGGAGAAGGAAATGTACAAAAAGACAGAGAAGTGCAGTACTCCAAGTGGTGAAGTACAGAGCGTGGTAATGTAGAAAAAGGAGCATTATAGCAAAGTAAAGGCAGGAACAGGTAAAGAGAAAGACTTGAGGGAAAACAAAGAGATGAAACCTAGAGCGAGCGCAAAATGAGAAGAGGTTTAGAAAAACAGGCCAGGTAAAGAGTAGTGGGGAAGATCGAAAGGCAGAGAGAGTGGGAAGGGTAGAAGGAGATGTGTGTCGAGCGAAAAGAGGAAATTCAGAGATATATGTGAGATAGGGAAAGAGAGGTATACACTTGTGAGTTTTAAAAAGAGGAATTGATGATGAGGTAGAAAGATCTGTAAAGAAAGAGGCTGAGGGGTGTACCTGGGGTGAGGGGGTGAGAGGGTGACTTGAAATATAGAATGAGGTCCAGAGAAATATATGTGTTTGTGTGTGTCTGTGTGTGTGTGTGTGTGTGTGTGTGTGTGTGTGTGTGTGTGTGTAAGAGAGTCAGAAAGAGGGAGAAGCAAAGGAGTTCATGATAGAGAAAAAAGAGATAAATACGCACACGTATAAAGAAAGTTGTATGATATTTAGAGAGACGAAGGAAAGGGAACAGAGGTAGAATGCTAAAAAGAGTAGGCGAAGAGGTGAGGTAACAAATTAATTGTGAGAAAAATTGAGAGGTTAGGTAGTAAGAGAGCAAGAGAGCAATGGGGTGTGGGAGGGGAGGTAATGAGGAAGATGTGAGGCAGAGAGAGAGAAATGAGAAATAAAATTGAGTCAGAATAGTGAGGTAGAAAAGGGGCTGAGAGAGAAGAACCGAGAGGAAAGATAGCATAGACATGGAGATAGAGATAGGTGAGGTGAAGTTAGACATGATGTTGTCTGAAAAGTGAAGTAGATAAAGAAGAAATATTGTTAGGTCAGAAAGAAAAGGTGCAGTAAGGTAGAGAGAAAGGGATGAATAAGAGAAAGAGTTGAGTTAGAGAGAGGGGTTTGAGAGTGATAGATGCAGATATAAGCAAAGAGAGTGATAGAGGAGCAAGGTCATGGGAAATGTAGAGATGACGTTGAGTGAAGTATTTGGGGTACATTGAGAGAGCTGAGATAGACAGAAAGGATAAAGGTGCATAGAGACGTGGAGATGGCGGGAGAGAAGTTAAGAAACAGGGCTAAGCAAAATGAGCTGAAATAAGTAGTAACAAATGACATGAAAGCCACCAAATGTCTGACAGTATAGGAGTTAAGTCTGGACAGGCCAGGCATGCACACAAAGGGGTAGATTTTTTTTTAGTGCAGCCATTGAATTAATAATGACCTACTGCTACTCATCGCTCCTATGTGAGCGCACTATAGTGCAGAGTTCTGTGCTATCTAGCATAGGATTCGTACTGTGAGCATAACTTTCCAGTAGAAAATCCTATGCCTAGGCAAATTCCTAAACATTCCACACGTATGTGTGCTGTACAGGCCAAGACACAAGCGATGTCTGGAATATTTGCACAAATGAAAGCATTCTCCATGTTAGCGCCTGTTTTAATGAGGGGTTATTTTTTACATAAGGCCCAGTCTGGCTATCTTCAGCAGATCAGGCTTTGAATCAAAATGAAAAACCATGCTTTCGCTTATCCTGTGCTCCACTGACATAAAGTGGCACAAAGCACTGTTTGCTCTGGAATGTAAATACTCTTGCAAATATGTGCTGCTTTGCCACACTTTGCATGAATTATTCCCAGCGCTAATCCTTAGAACATTTGAACCTATATTTCAGTTAAGCATGGCGGAATGTCAAATTAAAAAATAAATTGTTTTTTTGAGCAATTGTGTTATGGCAGGAATTGCGTCTGTCCTGTCACTTTACCAAGGGGGTCCTTGGAAGGTGGGGGCACTGGTCAATTACCCACCAATGCATTAAAACGGTTCTGCTCTGTAGTGACAGGGGCACACGTGGTTGGCACAAATGCTCTCACATGTTGGTGGGATGGAAAAGCACATGTGACTTTTGGAATGGCTCTTTTTTAGTAGGAGGGCTTTAGTCATCTGCTAGCATAAACAGGTGTGCTACCAGGGGAGCTCCATGGATTATCTCCAAAAAGGGCAGCCAACATTATAATCTACTGAGTTCACTCGGTGATGTCCAGAGGCTACACTGCAGGATGATAATCTACTGAGTTCACTCGGTGATGTCCAGAGGCTGCACTGCAGGATGATAATCTACTGAGTTCACTCGGTGATGTCCAGAGGCTGCACTGCAGGATGAGACATAATAATCACGTCAAGGAAACAGAAGTCACAGTGCTGAGCTACACTAAGAGATACAGTTGAAATTATTGGACTGACAATAACGGCCCAAAAGAATCACACTAGTAAAATATGTATCGATGTCTGTTTCCTAACTCTGGATTTGATACATTTGATCGTATTGATGGATTTGATCTTATTGATACCTCTTGATAAACACAGGTGTTCTGTGGCCTAGCCATTAATGTAAAAGTACAATTCCTAAACCCAGAGAGCAGTTTCACTCCAAATAAAATGTACCTTTTGCTAGTACATGTGGAAAAGTGTTCCAAGCATGGATACCAGGGATTCGGCTGTTCCCCGTGTAGAGCTGTGACGTGGCCTAAGGGTGATGTAGGTGCTACATAGGCTGACAGCATGACAAGACAAAGAATGGCTGTAGGACGGCTTCCAGAGATACGTGTTAGATGATGGAGGAATCTTTCCATATGTGCATCGTAAATATGTGCGTTTCTTTGAGGGGGACCTTCCCAATGATAGCGCATGCTTGATGCACATAGGGATAGGCTACAGTTGTGCTGCATTGTGCTGTAGTTGCATTTATAGAACGCTTTCCATCCTTGATCAGGCGATGAGGTGCTGTATGCGGGCTATTACTCTTCTCAGTAACCTAAAGTTAGTGGTTATTCCAGTGTTCTCAGTTATTGTTGTAAATTTGTTGGTTAATGGATCAGCCATGTGCTCTACAGAAACTGAAGCTTTTCTTCCTGATTCTAGTGGCGGATTAAGTTAATAGTAGTTCAGTGTGATTACTAGAGTAAGTTCATGCAAGTGGAAATAATGGGATAAATAGAGTGGAGATGGACAGATGTTTGACCTCTGTGCAGGAAGATCTCCTGCTTTAAGCTGGACTTGGTTCAGGTAAAGCTATAAAACCTTTCTGGCACTTGTGTCCGGGCACCAAAGAGTAGTATGGTGATCCTTTCATGTCTGTTGGATCAGTGGGCAGGCATTCTGCCTCCATTTTAATGACAATATTAGATTCCTAACAATGAATTACATTCATAGAAAATTGGAAGGTATCATCCCCTGTTAAAGAAATTACTCCCTTATACAGTGTAGAGTGATTTGTTCCATAGCATCTATATATCTATATATATATTTTTTTTTTTTCAACCTCAACACAGTCTTCGAAGCAAAGCACTCTGGCTGCTGGTGCTGGTGTAAGGGTCAAGACCACGACTCTAAATATAGAATCACACAAGAGAAAAACACTGCACTCCTGGGGAATTCTTTAGCAAGTTTATTTAATGACAGGCAGAATTTCTTAAGCAGCATAAATCAAGCTCCATGACGCGTTTCGACATCTTGTCTTTATCAAATGGTTTAAAGTATTTTTCCATGCTGGTTTAAAACACCTGTCGTTCTAGTGCACAGAGGCATTGTGGGATTTATACCTTCATATCCCACACCTGTGAACTTCATTATTCGGTGAGCAGTTGAAAAGACAAGGCAGGTGGCACGAATAATGTTGGTGCAGTGACAAGTAAGTAGTTTGTACCATTAATCTTCACAATATCTGTTCACATTTTCATTATTTCAATAATTCAACTCTCCGCATTTCAACATTCGTGCATATGCTCCAATACCTGCACTGTTATTTCACAGAAATCCATTTCATGTCTTATTTAACCACTGTGCACAGTAATTGTTGGTGTTCAAATGCTATATACATATATTCTCTAAAGCAGAATTGCTATCTCAAGATTAGTGAATTATAGTTTTATTTTCTTTCCCAACCGTGATATCACCTGCCATTTACCAAATAATGTTTTGCTGATCTGTGAGAGTCTGGAGGAATTGAAAAGCCACCTAAATTTTTCAGAGGTAGAGTAGATTGCTTTAAAGGTTAACATTTCAGTGGTAGAGGACATGTACTGCCAGCATGTCTCCTTCTTTGCCCCTACATAGTGTCAACAAATATTTTAGCGTTGTCTTCTGTCCATTCATGATTGGATGTTTTGGGGATCATTTAGCAGCTTGTAGATGCCCATCAACAAATCCCGAGGTTCCCCAACCCAATTTAGAAATAGGGACACAATTGGGATTCTGATCAAGCCTCAAAATTACTTTTTTTAAACAAAGTATAAATCAAGAGGTTTCTTGGATACTTTAAGTCAAGGCAGCACAATTAAACTTCGGTTAGCACATCCCAAATTATCTCACTCGTGTCCAATCCCTCCACTGAGTTCCAAACATCAGGCAACCAAAAGTGAAATGGTCCAACCTTAGTGACATAGATATTCGTTGATATAGCTATGTATTTATGACAACATCTGTTTGCAAGCTGGGGAGTCACAGTTCCTAGACCTGCTGAAAATATTACTAAAACACATGCAAGGTAGTGTTTATCCACAAAGGGCCAGTGACTTGGCCTTAGTGATAAAGTACATTATTGGATAAGGCAGAAGCTGGAACATCAAAGCTGGGGCATCTGCTGAGTGTTTAAAGGAAAATTAAAGTTTGCGTCCCCATGCCTTATTGTATGGCAATAAAGAGGATTAAAAGTGAGTAACAGTAAATCTCACAAACACACAAGCCTAAACATTGATTTCTGCCCATGGAATGAAGTTGACTTGGCCCCCATAGCACAGTACAGAGGCGTTATAAACTTCAGTAAACAATCTGGTGCTATTTTTGTTTTACGAGGAATGTGATGTGAAGTGAATTCCCACCCTCTGGTTTAATTGAGTACCATAATCTTGCTCAGAGAACTTTTAAAGAGCGTGCAACATGTGACTCCTACTTTTACTTCAGAACATATTTCTTGTGCTGTTCAAGTAGAAGCCCCTCATTTTAGAGTTATTGATTAAAAAAAACTGGGCCACTGTTATTGAAAAATGTCTTTGTTGCCAATAAATCTACATATTAATCCATCAATTCTCTGAGTCAACAAAAGGTTTGGTAACTGACTTGCAGCAGACCATTTTCAATTTGGAATTATAATACTATGACGCCCCAAGACTAACCACTGAAGACTTCAATTCAAATCTCAAGTATATAATATCAAAGGAGGATACAACAAGCTGGAAAGATTATCTCTGGGATATTCTGCTGGCACTGTTATATTCACAAAGAAAGGACCATTTAGGTGATTCATTATTATCTATTTGTCACTGCTGTGATCTCATTTTATTTGTGTGTTAAACCCTGTGAGCTTCCATACTTGGGGGTTCTTAGTGTGATGTAATAAAATAATGTTCATGAGAAGGATTGGCGAGAGACAGGAGTTGGACTGGCATATTGGCTCTCCATACAAGCATTGTACCAGGGTCCATTTTATCACAATAATCGTATTTGAACATTGCAAGACTGCAGTTTGCTTACAAATATGGCAATGAGGATGTGTTGGCCCCAACCCTGGTACAACCAACTACAATGGCATTACTGGGGTAGACAGTCAACTGAATCAAGTTTAATTCAGAGGAGAAACCACCCTGTTATGCTAATCTACATCATAAATTTGCTTTTCAGATGTATGACGTGGTTACGACATTGGGCATAAACCTTTTTACATCAATACTGCAATATGCATCACAAACTGTTTCAGTTAAGACTTGCCTGATTTAAACAATTCCACAACGTTCTTCCAAGTGTGCAACCTGACATCAAGCCTTCTGTTTACAAGCATCACTGAAGACTGCGCTGCCCCTGAATATCACTCTATGTGATATTACTTGCTGCCATCCTGGTGGACTGCCACTCCAACCTTGTAACTGCTTGTGCGGTCAAGATTTTTGAAGAGCGTCACTAGAAGCTACACTGCGCCAGAAGGTCATGCCACGTGACATTGCTTGCAGCCCTCTTGGTAGTGTGGTTGTCCTGAGTGGCCCACTCTGTTTACATTCCAGATTTTTGTGCATCAGTCATGATATGCGAAATTGTTTTTTGAATTGAACACCAACGGCACATAACACTGTCCTCTGTGTCTGTGCCTCCCACATCTGTAAACTGGAGGAATATAAGAAGCTGTTGTTTAGGTGCATAGAATTCACGCGGTATTATGACGTACGCTTCACCTCTAAACCTCACTCCACCTCAGGTTTTTCTCCTACCATCTGATGCACCATCTCTCAACTGGGAGGAATGGCGGGAATGTTTTTTAAATTACATATCGAAATTTGATGACAATGATGACTTTACACCTGGAAAAAATAAAAAGGTTTTATTACATTGTCTTGGGCCTGGTGGTCTACAGATTTATATTAACATTGCAAAAAAAGTTTGACAAACTGACCAGAGTAATGTCTTTACCAATGCTCTTGAGGACCTTGACTGTAGCTTTATACCAACAGTTTGTGTTGAAGTAAATCAATATAATTTTTATCACAGAAAACAAGGTAAAAATAGATCTAACAAGGCATGCTTCAAATACATCTATACACGAGTATCTTTGGGCGAAAGAGGTATCATCTCTCCAGGAAGTGACTGATATAGTAAAAAGGGCTGAATTAACTGGGAGATGCACCAACACTGTTTGAACAAAGGAAAAGAAGCAGGAGGATAAAGAGACAGTTGCCAAGGTGAGAACCGGAAGGAAATATAATGTAGACAATAAAGGAATCCAGAAGTCTGGAAATGTGGTACAGTCCAATTCCAAGAGAGGCTCATCATCAGGAGTTCGTTGCAGAGGCAGGAGCACTGGCCATTTTCCGAATGACAAGAAATGCCATGCTCAAAATAAAAAGTGTTCCGGTTGTGGCACAGTAGGTCATTTTTACAAAGTGTGTTGAAAACGAAATTGCAGTACGGTCAATTTCCTGGATGAGAATTCTGATTCAAAATCTGACTCGGATTCTAATAGTACGGAGGAGTGTGAGATGAATATGTGTGGGTTGAGCATTGATAAAAATGATCTCTCCAATGTAATACTATGTAATGCTAGCTTAGCAGCTTTAATAAAGAAGCCTACTTGTGAATTGACATTGGGGTGTGTGAAAATGTCCACTGTTGCAGACTCAGGCTCCCCAATACTATAATCAACAAAAAAGTATGAGAAGATACATTTGTACAAAGAATTGCTAAGCACTTAGTAGTTCTTGACATTACACCCACAAGTTTCACAGGTGAAACCATTGACATTTTGAGTTTTAGGAAGTTACTGTTTTATTTCAAGAGACAGAAAGCTGAATGTAAGCTATATGTGTCCAAGGAAGACCCATCTGTTTTGGGGTGGTGAGATCAGGGGGACCTGGATATAATTTTCCAAACAGCCCGGAGCCAGTGTTGGTGTTAAAAGCAATGAGGAGGATTCATCAAAAAGATTCCCAAGCTATTTTCAGGAAAAATTGGAAAATTGCAGGGGGTCTAAAACAAGCTAGTCCTTAAGGAGAAAGCTGTAATGAGCGTTCACAAAGCAAGGCATAGCCCCGTGACTATTTAGGAGGAAGTTTTGAAAGAATTACAGAAATTACAAGAGTCCTTTGATTGGAACTCACCACTTGTTGTGGCGTGACGTTCAAATGATACATGACCGCCAGACTCGCAGTGGCGGTCCCACCGCCAACAGGTTGGTGGTGTGACCGTATATTATGACCATGGCAGAGCCGCCTCGGTTGGACCACCGACACTGCTAGGCTGCCACAAGCCGGCAGCCTGGTGGTTTTCATACTGCAGGGCAGCGCTGCTTGCACTTGGCATGGGCAGTGCAGGGGCCTCCATGCACAGCCCCGTTGCACATTCCACTGCCTGAATTACGGGCAGTGGAATGTGTGATGGGTGCTGCTGCACCCGCCGCACCGCCACATTGGTGACAGCTCCATTAGGAGCCAGCGCCAATGTTAAAGCCCTGTTCACCCTAGGGACGGTGGGCAGAAACACTGTTTCCTCCCAATGGCCCTCCAGTGAACTCCTAATAGGGCTGGCGGGGTTCAGGTGAGGTTTAGGCTGCACAGGCGGCCTGAAGGCGGGAACTCGTAATGAGGGCCTATGTGTGGATATGAGAGATTTGAGCATGAAGATCTTTGTCGACCAATTTCCACTAACCAAAATAAATAAATTACTATTGTTAGCCAAGGATATTAAACTGTTTACAACAAGTGACCTTATATCTGCCTATCACCAGGTTCAACTGCACACCACCAGCAGAAGAATTACCCCTTTCATAACACCATTTGGGTGTTTTCATTTTGTCACGTTACCTTTTTGGCTCGCATCGGTGACCACAGTGTTTCAAAAATTGATGTTCGAATTATTTAAGGAGATAGAGAATGTCATTTTTTTTCAAGATAGCATACTAGATAGGGGTAAAATCAAGGGGAACATGATTGGAAACCGGAACAAGTTTTAGGTATCCTCATTCAGAAAGGTCTTACTGCTGAGTATGTGAAATGCAAGTTTTCAAGGGAAGAAGTCACATATTTGGGCCATGTGGTAAGCAGAGAAAGAATTAAACCTAAAGGAGAACTAATAAATGCCATACTGAATGCTCCCTCCACAAAAAACAAGGATGATGTTAGAGCATTTTAAGGTCTTGCTAAATTTTACTCAAAACAACTTCCCAAAAACAAATTTAAATGGTCAAGTGTGTGTCAAAGGGCGTTCCAAGATGTAAACACTGATGTTTATCTTGCTTCACCTGTATGTGTTTTTGTCCTCAAACTATCAATCAATCAATCATAGCATTTGTAAAGTGCACCACTCACACATGAGGGTCTCAAGGCGCTGAGGGGGTGGAGGGGTGCTGCTACTGCTCAAACAGCCAGGTCTTGAGGTGTCTCTTGAAGGTTAGCAGGTCCTGTATCTGTAGCAGGTGGATCGGAAGAGTGTTCCACGTCTTGGCGGCGAGGTGGGAGAACGATCTGCCACCGACAGTCGTACTGTGGATGCATGGAACGGTGGCAACGGCAATGTCAGCGGAGTGGAGCTGGTGGGTTGGGGTGTAGAAGGAGAGTCGTCTGTTGAGGTATTCTGGTCCGGCGTTGTGCACTGCTTTGTGAGCATGGGTGAGGAGCTTGATGTGATTTTCTTGTTGACAGGGAGCCAGTGCAGATCTCTCAGGTGGGCTGTGATGTGGCTGTGGCGGGGGATGTCCAGGATGAGGCGTGCAGAGACATTATGGATGCGTTGCAGTCTTTTCTGGAGCTTGGCTGTGGTTCCTGCGTAGAAGACGTTGCCGTAGTCTAGTCTGCTGCTTACGAGGGCTTGGGTGACCGTCCTTTTGGTTCCGGTGGGGATTCATTTGTAGATCTTCCGAAGCATGCAGAGGGGATTTGAAGCAGGAGGAAGAGATGGCGTTGACTTGCTGGGTCATTGATAACGATGAGTCCAGGATGAACCCCAGGTTGCGTGCGTGGTTGGTGGGTGTAGGTGCGGTTCCCAGAGTGGCAGGTCACCAGGAGTCGTCCCAGGCAGAGGGGATGGAGCCGAGGATGAGGACCTGAGTCTTGTTAGGCCTTCATTCCTTCGTGGAGGTTGGTTTTGACGGTAGGGAGGTCCTTGGTGAGGGAGAGGATCTGCTGAGTGCCATAGGCGTATGAGACGATGTTGAGGTCGTGTGATCGGACGATGTTTGCGAGTGGAGCCATGTAAACGTTAAAGAGGGTCAGGCTTAGGGACAACCCCTGGGGTACGCCACAGATAATCTTGGTGGCTTCAGAGCGGAATGGAGGGAGGTGGACTCTCTGGGTTCTGCCAGTGAGGAAGGAGGTGACCCAATCCAGGGCTCTGCCGCGGGTCCCTGCGTCGTTGAGGCATGTGGGTGGGGTGTGGTGGCAGACGCTGTTGAAGGCGGCCGTGAGATCCAGGAGGATGAGGGCCGTGGTTTTGCAGTTGTCAAGTAGGGTCCTGATGTTGTTGGTGACGATGATGAGGGCGTTTTCAGTGCTGTGGTTGCTGCGGAATCTGGATTGGGACGAGTCCAGAGTGTTGTTCTCCTCGAGGAAGCGGGTCAGTTGTTTGTTGACAATCTTCTTGATGACACTTGCCATGAAGGGGAGCAGGAAGATGGGCTGGAAGTCCTTGAGGTCCTTTGGGTCCGTCTAGGGGTTCTTGAGGAGGCCCTTCATCTCGGCGTGTTTCCAGCTCTCCAGGAAGGTGGCAGTTTCGAAGGAGCTGTTGATGATCTTCTAAAGTTCGAGTGCGATGACGGAGCTCTCTTTGTTGAAGATGTGGTGAGTGCAGGGGTCGGATGGTGTGCCTGAGTGGATGGTGTTCATGATTTTGATGGTGTCGTTGTCATTGATGTGGGTCCAAGAGAGCAGAAGGTTGGTATGGCTCGGGGTCGGTGAGCCTTTGGTGTTGGTGGTTGACGGGGGTTTTGGGTATTAAAGCTGTCATGGATGTCTGCAATTTTGCTGTAGAAGAAGGTGGCTAGGGAGTCGCAGTGGTCTTGTGATGGCAGGATGTTGTTGACGCTGGAACCAGGGTTGGAGAGTTCCTTCACGATGTTGAAGAGCTCCTTATAGCTGTGTGCATTGTTGTCGATGCGTTCTTTGAAGGAGGGTTCTTTTGTCAGTTCGGATGAGTTGGTGGTGTTTGCGAATGGTGTTCTTGAAGGCTGTGTGGTTGTCCGGTGTCTGTTCTTAGCGCCACTTCTTCTTAAGTCTTCAGCATGTTTGCTTGGATTCTTGGAGGTCGGTGGTGAACGAGAAGGCCTTTCTGTCAGTGTGTCTGTCATCGATCCATTGCCTGAGGTTGTGGGCGGCTTTGTCGGTGGTGTCGGTTGGTGGGTTCCGGGAGAGCATGGAGATCAGCTGGTCTTCGGTGAACTTGTTCCATCTGCGGTGGGGAATCCACTGCGGGTGGTGGTGCGTTGTGGGTTCCTCGAAGGTGAAGTGGATGCAGCGGTGGTCGGTCCAGTGAAGTTCAGTGGTGTGGCTGAAGGAGACGTGTTTGCTGGTGGAGAAGGTGAGGTCGAGCGTGTATCCTGTGGAGTGGGTGGGTGTCGTGACGACCTGCTTGAGTCCGAGGTTGGCGAGGTTGGCAAGCAGGGTGGTGGAGTTGTTGTCATTTGTGTTTTCGAGGTGGAAATTCATGTCCCCAAGGAGTATGTAGTCTGTGGATGCGAGGGAGTGCATGCTGACGACGTTGTTAATGGAGTTGATGGACTGCTTTCAGGGTCCGGAGGTGTCTGTAGACGAGGGTCCCTCTGAGGGTGGTATTTGGATCAGTGTGGATCTGGAAGTGCAGGTGTTCGGCGGCGCTGAGGGTGTCTTCGGTGTTGGTCGTGATTGTGAGGGTATTCCTGTGGACGATGGCAACGCCTCTTCCTGGTCTGTTGGTGTGGTCCCTACGGGTGATCTTGTAGCCGTTCGGGATGGCTATGGTGATGTCGGGCGCTGAGGAGGGGGTTAATCTAGGTCTCAGTGAGGAAGATGACATCCGGGGAGGCTGAGTCGAGTAGGTTTCAGAGTTCGAGGATGTGTTTGTGGACACAGTGGGTGTTGAGTAGGATGCATCTGAGATGGTTGCGTCCTGCCTTGGCGGGCAGGTTGCTGGCATGGAGGCTGGTGAAGGTGCAGCTCTGGCAGGAGAAGGGTCTACGGGTGAGCCACGGGATGGCCTGGTGGCAGCTGGATGAGCGGCCAGCGTTGAGAGTGATGGTGTTGTAGGGACATCATGCGTTGCGGCGGTGGGGGGAGCGAGAACCAGTAGTTCCAGCACTGGGTGCGGTCCAGCAGTGGATGGGCACAGATGGGCTTGCCTTAGGTGCTCCTTTGGCTCACCATCAGCGCGGCCACACAGCGGCCGCCATTAAGTAGGGAGGGGTAGAGAAGGGGACAGCTGGGTGGCGGGCGGAAAATGGCGCAAAAAAAGGGGGCGTGCCGTGGGGGCAGCAGTGGCGGGGATGCAGCGCGAAGAGAGGAGGGGGTGGGGACGCATGGGCAGCAGCGGCGGGGGATATAGCGAGGGGGGAGAGCAAGAGTGAGAGAAAGAGAGCGGAGTGAGTGGAGTAGGAAATGGGGAGGAGAGAGTGCAACGCAGAAAGCAAAAGACAAAAGGAACACCAAGGGACAGAGCACAGAAGGAAAAACACACAGAGTGAAATAGAGGCAAAGTAGGAAAGAAGGAGAAGAGAGGCAGAGGGCAGCCTAGTAGAAGAGCAGAGCTTTCCCACCAGACACCAGGGATGAGGTGCAGGCAGAAGCCTACTGGTGGAGGAGGGCCTCGAACTCCTGACAGAGGTCAGAGATCTGAGGAATGAAGGGCTCTACTTGCTCGTTGAGCTACGGGAGGCAGAGCAGCATTGTAAGCACGGACACAAGTGGTAAGGGGATAGGAGCTGTTCTCATGCAAATTAGTGAATAAGGAGAGGATAAAGGTGTCGCTTTTGCCTGACGCTCTCTATCACCAACTGAAGAAAAATATGCCGTAATACAAACGTGAACATGCAGACAAGCACTACTTTTATGCCTTAAAAGGGATAACCCACAGCTGACCACATTCATTAAGTATATTTATTATACTGAAAAACTACTATCTATGACGTAAAGAACACAGCGTTAAGGCTAGGTTGTTAGATCTAGCCCGAGACAGAGCATGCGCTTTCACTTGCAATACATTTTGTTAGCCTACAGTGGGCTTAGAGCTGGCCCATTGCTTACCATTGGTTGGCTTCATTATCACTCTCATTTTCTTGCTTTTGATTTCTTAACCTGTGGAGGCTTCACATCCTCTTCTTGTGTTATACCCTTCCCCGAAGCATGATCAAAGTACTAGTATCCTCCCACTGCTTGAGTTGTTTGAGATACTTTTTTTTTTTTGTTGAACCACTCTGTGCAAGTGCATGTGTTTATCTGTTTTTTCCAACCCCTTACCACACACCCTCCCTCTCTTTGTGTTATTCCCCGCCCACCTCTGTTCTTGCTGCCTCCACCCCCTCCCTTCATGTTTTCCCCCGTCTTGCAATACAAACAAAAAGTTCTACATTGCAGACAGCCACATAAATAAACCCATGACTTCAATGTTGCACAAAGATTGCCACAGGAGGCATAGTAATCCACTGACCTATACTTGTGGCTGCAAATATTATGCAACCAAGAACTATGTTTTGTAGTTTTTAACTGAGGAGGAATAAACTGATTTTGTTGTGTCTTCATAAGCAGATTAGTGGACTGTTGGTACTGCGATATGATGCAGGTAATCATGCGTTGCTTACTTGTTTTGACTTATTTGTGATATTTATGTAATGCTGCTGCTACACTTATCCCTAGGGTTGAAATGCAAGGTTCCCATTGTTCCACCAGGGCCCATTGTTCACCATGGCAACGGAGTAATTTACTCCATCGCCCTGGTGGAAGGAATGACCACCAATCTGGCAGTCACTTAAAAGGCATTGGCAAGACCCAGTATTATGGTTGTTCCTGCCAGTGCATTTTTCTGTTTGTACAGGGCTCTGTCAGCAGGACGGAGCACTGTAGCAAACAGGTACCTTTTTTTTTAATTTTCAAAAAGAAAATCCCACCATAGGAACAGGCTTAGTTAAAGGAATTACTAAGGCAGGGAAGGGTCCAGGGTCAGAACCCCTGTTCTACTGCAATTGTGGTAAGCACCGACCAGTTACAGTATTAGCATGTGCTGGACCCATCACTTCTGACTATCGAGCCCCACAATCGCACCCATAAGTAGACTACAGAAACACACACACCAGATCCTTCCAACACAGACCAAAGCTCATAAGGAACGCATTAACCACTGCACTTGCTCAAACTACCGATGATCCACTCTTCATCATAGAAGCATCCAAGATGTCTGTCTTCCCACAGGCTACAGCATTCAATGTACAGACTGTGCACATCATGAAGTAGGCCTCTCTTCCATCCATACATCCTCCAGATTCTGCATCTTAGGGAAGCAAGCAAAACCCAACTCCATGGAGCATCTCTCATTCATATACTATTTCCCACTCTCTGCAACACAGTTTGCCATGTTCCTCTTTATTATTGGCCTCTTAGACAGACCAAGAATTTCATATGCAAATTCTTGAACCTGTTGGTGCATCTGACCTTAATAAGTAAACTTACAAGGGGACGCGAATAGGTCGATGAACCTTTTGACTTGCAATTAAGATGTTTCCTCCATAACTCCACTACATGCAGATCAATAATCAATAATTAATAAATATCATCAATAATCAATGACATTAAGTAATATTAGTAATCAATAGAGTCAGTAATTGTCACACACCATGACCTCTCAGTCAAGAATAACCACACCTTTAGTAAAAGTTAGAATGTTTGTTTTCCTATATTAACAATGCTAATGTCACGTAAGATAATCTCAAAATAAAATGGTACACATACAGAAACAACACTGGCTGTCCAAACCTTCGAAAGAAACACAATCTAATCAAAGCTTGATCTACTACATATTCTAATGTTACAGTGCAAATTAATAATAAGAATAATTGTGCAAACAATATCACATACATTTAGATTTCAGCAAAGAAATACATCAATGTTATTCCCTATGGCAAATTCTCATTAGTAAGGATTCCTTAACTAACACCAGATTAGCATCAGCATGTTGGGCTTCATGCAAAACAATTTAACAAACACAAATTTGGAAAACATCTAGCTATAGCTCTACAAAACAGTGTGGTTGGTACCTAGAAAGAAAAAGCAAATAGGCATAACAAACACATGGGTACAAGACTACCTCTCCCCAATTGGAGCAGCAAGCTAAGATGGTCTTCGTCATCAGGACATCAGTTCAGTCAGCAAGGCATCAGGATTCCGTGTCAAAGTTCAGAAAGCGCAAAGTCTTTAAGCAATAAAGTTAAGCACGTCTCTTTTCAAGACGCTCAAGAAAGTAACAACCTTTCTGCCAGCAAGAAATTGAGCAAATGTCTGTCTTCCCTTGGTGCAGTCCGGCTAAGTTGGATTTCCTAAAACTACTTCCCAAGTCCCTATTGGTCAAGGGATCGCATGTTCACACTTTGTCCAATAAAACTAAAACTTCAAATCTATGAATTCCGCCACTACTCCATTCACATGTCGCTGATTGGCTTCTCCTGCAATGTCCTCATCATCTGGCTTTTCAGGTAACAATATTGTTGCAGCTTATACTCCAGTCAGTGTCTCTATTGTTCTCCTCCTGAGAAAGTCAGTCTTACACACATTACACTCACAATGTTACATTTTAGCAAGAACAGCATCTTCTACCAATCGGTTCTGATGAGAAAGACCTTTAGCTACGAGCACATTTAGACAGTACAATGGAAAATCACAGTTTAATTCTCTAAGATAACCATTTTATTAAACATTAAGAAATACAGCTTGACATGAGGCCGGGCAACTAGGCCAAGACCTTTGCTAAGTTAAGGCCTACAATGAATAAAGCTAATACATAATGCATAAACCTTAATATGACATATTACTACATTAGTCATATTAAGGTTTCAAACATATACTCAACATTTCATATTAATAAACCATTAATAAGTATACTTCATGAACATTGGAGGCCACTCACCGTGATCACATTTTCAAATGCATGCATTATTTTTCTAGGTTATTACATTTTCTACACAAATCCATTACTCAGAATACATGAACTCTCACTAATAATTTTTATTAAAACACCTGCGCTGGCAATCCCTCCTTTGTTGACTGTCACCACACCAAACTATCACTTACAATTTATTTTTGCATCAGCTAAAATTCTGTCATTTCAATCCCTTCATACATTTGTTCCCTTTTCGAAGTTTCCCTGAACAATTTTTCCCATTAATTTTCTTCCTTCCTCTGATAATTCTTTGACTTTTTCAATTAGATTCTTTTACACAATTTACAGATTCCCCATATTCCAATTAGGCAAACCACAATAATTAATATCCCCTGTATAATTTCCAACAAAATCCCTTTCCCAAGCTTGCTGAGCCAATTTCCCACTGAAGCAAAAGCCTTGCCAACCTTTTCCCACACACCTGGTTATTTTAATTCTTCCAAATCAGCACTTTCATTAGTCAGATTAGTAAGTAAATCTCTAATTTCTTTACTATTATCAGGAATGAACGAACAACAATGCCTAGAATTAATCATTCTACAAACTCCTCCATCCTTCGCTAAAAGAATGTCTAAAGCAAGGCAATTTTGAATTTTGAAGCGTCATAGTTCTTTTGGCAGCTAATTCAGTATCTATCAAAAGTATGGCTCCTGAAAAATTTGTCAGCATGTTATCCGCAATTGTAGACAACTTTCGAATCTTTATCGAATTCAGAACAATTCCCACTGAAGGAATCATTGCTCCAAATATATCTCCCACTATACCAGAAGGAGACTCCATCCTCTGTGTCATATGGTGTAACTCAGTAACTTTCGGAAATTTCTTTAAGTCATCCATTTGAAAAATCTTTGGGAAAACCATTTCCAAATAACATGTCCCATACCATCCTCTTGGAAGATGGTAATAAGCATTTGGACCACAGATGTATTATATCCCAGGAATAGCTGAGTCCTGTCCATTCAACATAAACGTTCATTTACTCTGAAACAAAAACACATGTCTACATTCACTTGTTCCCACAAACAAAGTATCAGCGTGTGATTTAGGCCTATATATACAAAGTTTCCCTACGTGTTGCTCATCTAGAGCTAATTTCCCTTGTGTTTTAATTGCACGATAAGCATAATCATTCCTGTAAGTCCTTTTCTCTAAGACTTTTTTCTAAATTCTCCTTCAACACCTTTCTCTTGTCCTCTGTGTGATCTAAGAAGCTCTTATCTAAAGGTATAAGTATGCATGTTAGATTATTGCGGTGTGCGTGAGCTGTGCCAAATGTCGATGTAGGTTCAAAGAAACCTCTAATAGTATGTCATTATCCTTAGTTACCGTACTCAAATACTTAATTATAGGGACAAACGAAAACACCATATCATAATTGGAGTAGAAATACTGAATGTACTCCTGGTTATAAAATCTTGTTAGTAGCAGAATTCAACTTATTCCATATGTTAGAGGCAGACTGTGGTAAGTAATTCCTTCCTCAACTGATGAAGGAATCTACGTACACACATAACAATTCTTCGCATCCATCGTCTCAACGTACTCACCCAGCAAGCAATAGAAGACATTAGAAGAAAGTTGTCCTTGTGCATTAGTACCCTCATGCAAATAATTCTCATCTAACCTAAACTTCTCTACTGCTGTTAGTACCGTTGTCATCTCAAAAGCAGAAGTATGGTTGGCTTCACTCTTATCAAGAACAGACATACCCACAATCAATGCCACAAACAATATCCCACATACAATCGCCAAACCAATACTCATATATTTATAGCACCTATTATTCCTACCCTGCCGGCTAATGTTACTCATGATCTGTAAAGAATCAGAAAGCAGAAGAACATTTAGGAAACTGTAGCAAAAATCAAAACAAAAATCTTCTTTCATCAGTTATTTACAGCTCTCATTCTCACTTCCAGGATCCCTTGTCAAAATCGGTAAGCAGCTTGTCAAAATCAGGTTTCAAGAGTCACATCAGGTTATCAAAAGTCTTTTCTGGTTACTTTCAACAGTCTCTTTCTCAAAAATGCTCTCAAAAAGTTTCAACAGTTAGGTTCATCAGCTTCCTTCAAGAGCCAAAATATTGACCCGGAATGTCTCTATCAAAACAAAAAGACAAAGGACCTCATTACAACCCTGGCGGTCGGTGATAAAGCAGCAGTAATACCGCTAACAGTCCGGCAGTAAAAAAAATGGAATCATGACCACGGCGGAAACCGCCAACACAGACAGCGACTTTAACACACCAGCCGCCACGGCGGTAGCAACAAACTACGCGGTAACCGCCAACAACCAGGCGGAAGACAATGTACCGCCCAGGGGCAGTACCAAGGCCATAAAAAGCTCGGCGGAAACAGTACACTGAAGGGAAACGACTCACCTCTCGACACTCAAGGAAGAACCACGACGCCATGGAGTCCGAGCTGCACATTTTCCCACTGCTGGTGTACCTCCTCATACACCAGGAACATGAATGCCAGCGAAGACGACCACAGTGAGTACTGCACCTAGCACACAAGGGAGGGGGGGAGGAAAAAGAGAGTGACAAACACACGCAGCACCCCCACCCTCACCCCCAACACCAGATGCAACAACATAATATATACACCCCGCAACCCTCAGGAATAATGCAAGGACAAAAGGAATGGATTAAAATGAGTGTAATAGTACAGTTTTAGATAAATACCTCCTTAAATCAATAAACAGTATGTACAATATATACAAAAGGAGGGACAATGCCCACTCCAAAATGTCCGTGGCCCACGGGGCCTTAACACATAGGCAAAGGCCACACTTGACTCCTTCCTCAATACGGAGAGAACCCTGCAGGGGGCTCAGGTCAAACAAACACAGGCACCTCAGGGGGACGCGGAATGGGGGGGCACCTCAGCCGGAAGATGGTACAACGCCACTGGCCTGGAGGGGGCTCCATGCCCACTGCTTGGTCCTGGGGAGTGCAAAGCCACATTCTCTCAAGTGGGTGGTTTGCCCACAGCTTGGTCCTGGGGAGTGCAAAGCCACAGTCTCTCAAGTGGGTGGTTTGCCCACTGCTTGGTCCTGGGGAGTGCAAAGCCACAGTCTCTCAAGTGGGTGGTTTGCCCACTGCTTGTTCCTGGGGAGTGCAAAGCTACAGTCTCTCAAGTGGGTTGTTTGCCCACTGCTTGGTCCTGGGGAGCGCAAAAGCCACAGTCTCTCAAGTGGGTGGTTTGCCCACTGCTTGGTCCTGGGGAGTGCAAAGCCACAGTCTCTCAAGTGGATGGCTTCTCCACTGGTTCTGGAGGGGGCTTTGTGCCCAATGTGCTTCATCCTGCCAATGAGGGGGTGAGTGGATGCCTTATTCCACTGGTTATGGAGGGTGCTTTGTGCCCAGTGTGCTTCATCCTGCCAAGGAGGGGGTGAGTGGACGCCTTATTCCACTGGTTCTGGAAGGGGCTTTGTGCTCACTGTGCTTCATCCTGCCAAGGAGGGGGTGAGTGGATGCCTTCTTCCACTGGTTCTGCGGGGGGCTTTGTGCCCACTGTGCTTCATCCTGGATGGGCCAAGGTCACCGTCTCTCACCTGGATGTCAAACTGATAGGTGTTGCAGGGGCCAGGACGCACTGCAGCCCATGTAGTCACTACTACACACTGCTCGCCGGCGGTGACGGCTGCTCAATGGATGGCAGTTGCGCTACAGGTGGCGGTGCTGTCAGTGGTGGTGGGAGGCTCCAGCCCCTCACCTGCAACCTCGGATGGCTGCCCACTGGGGCTGCTGCTGCTGGCAGTGGTGCTGCTGGCGGCGGGGCCTGTGGCGGTGCTGCCCGCGGTGCAGGTAGGGGTACTGTCTGTGGTGCAGGTGGTGGTGCTGTCAGTGGTGGTGGGAGGCTCCAGCCCTTCACCTGCAGCCTCGGACGGCTGCCCACTGGGGCTGCTGCTGCTGGCAGTGGTGCTGCTGGTGGTGGGGCAGGCCGCAGTGCAGGTGGCGGTGCTGTCAGTGGTTGGGGGAGGATCCAGCCCTTCACCTGCAGCCTCGGATGGCTGAAGTGCCATGGCTGGTGTTGTGTGCCCCTTCCTGCCCTTGGCAGATGGTGGTGCCTCCTTGCTTCTGCCAGCTGGTGTTTTTTTCTTGCCCTTGCTGGCTGGTGGTGCCTCCTTCCCCTTGCTGGCTGGTGTCCCCTTCTTGCCTTTGCTAGGTGGCAGCCCCTTCTTGGTCTTGGCAGGTGGTGCTGGCACACTGGCTGTGCTGACGGGTGCCTCCTTGGAGCCTCTCACACCTGCAATAGCTGCAGAAACCACAGTGGCTGTGGACTGGGTGGCTGAGGTGCTGGGCTGGGTTCTGGCCACCCTGGCCTGACGGGGGGAGGGGTAGGGATTAGGTCAATGGTGGCGAGGAAAAGCTTCTTAGGGACACTGGGGCAGGAAGAGGGTGAAGGTTTGGGAGTGGAGGAAGAGGGAGTAGTTGTAGGAGGTATCAGTCTGGTGTGTTTGCCACCTCCTCCTCCTGCTACAACACCCTCCGCATGCTTTGCAGAATTTACAAATGGATCCCAACAGAAACAAGAAAAACAGTAACCCAGGCCCTCGTCAGCAACAGACTCGACTACGGCAACGCCCTCTACACCGGTATCTCATCCAAACTCCTCCAACGCCTCCAACGCATCCAAAACGCCTCCGCCCAACTCATCCTCAACATCCCTCGCCACTGCCACATCACCCCCCACCTAAGAGACCTTCACTGGCTCCCCGTCAATAAGAGGATCACCTTCAAGCTCCTCACCCACGCACACAAGGCACTCCACAACACCGGACCATCATAACTGAACAACAGACTCAGCTTCTACACCCCCACCCGGCATCTCCGCTCCGCTAACCTCGCCCTCGCCTCCGTCCCCCGCATCCGACGCAAATCTTCCGGCGGCAGATCATTCTCTTACCTCACCGCCAAGACCTAGAACACCCTCCCGCCGGATCTACGACAGACCCAGGACCTTCTTTCCTTCAGAAAACTACTCAAGATTTGGCTCTTCGAGCAGTAGCAGCACCCCCCCCAGCGCCTTGAAACCCTCACGGGTATGTAGCGCGCATTACAAATGAATTGATTGATTGATTGATTGTTTGGGTGCAGGTGCATGGGCTGGAAGCTGTTGTGAGGTGGATGGCTGTTGGGTGTATGTGTGCTGCATTTGTGTACGAGGAGGGGTCACAGACACAGTGGGAGAGGACACAGGGGACGTGTGCATGGATGTGGGGGTGGTGACTGCCAGTGAGGGGCGTGTAGTGATAGGTTCGCTGGTGATGGAGGTAGTGGATGAGGATGTAGTGCATGCAGGTGTGAGTGGAGACGCTTCTGGAGGCAGTGGATGTTGGTGTGTCTGCATCTGGATGGTGTTTGTATGAGTGCCTGCGGGATGAAGTGTGGTGCTTGTGTTTGCCTGAGCCACTTCTGTGTGTTGATTTGGATGAATGCTGGTCTGAAAGTGTGCTTGGGATAGGCTGGGGTTGAGGGGATTGGGACTGGGTACAGGAAGTTGGAGGGGGGAGGCTGGAGAGAGGGACAATGGCTGCCATCAGTGAGTTGGCCAGAGCCTGGAATGGTCTCTGTTGGGCCATCAGAGTGAATGCCCTCCAGGTATGCATTTGTTGCAAATGTCCTGCTAGACCCTGGATAGCATTCAGTATGGCTGACTGTCCAACAGAGAGGGATCTCAGGAGGTCAATAGCCTCCTCACTGACGGCAGCAGGGCTGACTGAGGCAGGGCCTGAGGTGCCTGGGGCGAAGGAGATGCCCACCCTCCTGGGTGAGCGGGCACAGGAAACACGCTGAGGGGCTGCTGGGAGGGCGATGCTGACACAGGGGTGGCGGATGTACCTGTAGTTGGGGTGGGCACAGAGGTATCCGCCACCGCCAGGGAGCTACTATCGGAGGAGGAGTCGCTGTTGGTACTGTCCCCTCCTGTCTCCGTCGTGGTTCTCCTCTCATCCTCTGTCCCACTGGTGCCCTCACCGTCAGTGGATTTGGCCTCCAGGCCCATGTGAGATGTAGCTCCCTCCGTCGCCGGTGCCTCTGCTCCTCCGCCAGATGATGCTAATGCACACAAGAACAGGGTGATAAAACGAAAATGGGGGGAGAGACAGAGGATACACTTGGTCAATGCCAGCAACAACACTACCGTTGGCGTACACAACTCACATGGAACAGCCCTGTGCACTAGGCCATGCACAAGTTACAATGCTAGTCACCAGCCCATGGGGTACAATGCCTAACGCCATTAGCTGCACACCTGAAACCCACAGGACCCTTCCCAGTAGTAGATGCCCACCAACATTATTGTAGTTGGAGTGCATCTGAGCTTGCCCATCGTTAAACCTACCCTGCCATGTTCGCCCTGGCCTAGGGGCACCCACAGCCCACATCCCCCACCCAGGTAACACCTTAACGCACGCAAAGTAAAGAATCGGAATCTGTACTCACCCCCTTGTGGCTGCTGTGATTCATTCAAGCGCCCATCCAACTCCGGATAGGCCACCACCAGGATGCAGAACATCAGGGGGGTCAGGGTACGACGGGCACCCCTTCCTCGTTGGGAGACCAGCCCCAGCTGGGCCTCTGTCATCTTCCTTGCCCAGCGGCGCAGGTCCTCCCACCGTTTGCGGCAGTGGGTGCTCTGCCTGTCAAAGACCCTCAGGGTCCGCACCTCCTTGGCGATGGCACACCAAATACCCTTTTTCTGATGGGTAATGACCTGCAGGAAAAATACAGCAGAAAAGTTATTAGTCATACTGTCCGGACTGTCATACTCATGGCCCACCATATCCCTCCCATCCCCTTACGCACAGACATTGACCACCATACATGCAGCACTCTGCCCAGGACCCCTCACCCCCACCACATGAGGCTTACACACACAGCACTCCATACATTCATGCCCCACGCATCATGCTCACAGTGTACTCACCTGTTGGTGTGGAGGACCATAAAGTAAAGGGTACTAGGGTAGGACCCCATCCACCAGTCTCTCCAACTCCTCCGAAGTGAAGGCAGGGGCCCTTTCCCCAGACACTCGAGCCATGGTCGCTTCCAGACACAGGTCACAGCAGCACTTGCAGTGTAGGTCCTCTCCTGTTGAAGGTCAGGTAGCAAGTGAGTGAACAGATAGAAAATGGCGGTCACTTCTATGGCAGTGCGTACCTTCACCGTTGGTGTACATCGGCATTGGCTCCTGGAACCCGTAGGCCCCAATGATAGCCAATGCGGTGTTGAACGGCGGGTGTTTAACGGTGGTCATCGACCACCGACCGCAACAGCGCACAACACCAGCGGAATTAGCTCATTTCCACTTTTCCCTCCACACAGGTCAGGCAGCCGCTATTTCAGGGGGGCACAGGCCATGGCACCTAACTGCGTCACATCAGACATAGGCACATAAACTGACTTACAAGTTCACATACTGTTTCTGTAAAACAAAAATTGCATATTAATCTGAGTATATGTTTGAAAATGACCTTCTGCTCACCGTTTTTCACCCTAGAGTTCAACCACTTGGGATGAATAGGAGATGGAGACATCCCCCTTGTACAGACCCTTGGTGGACCTTGCGACAATGGACGACAGGCACATTATCCTAACCTACAGACTTGGCCACAATCCAAGAGCTATGTGCTCAATTGGAGCAAGACCTGATTTCAGCTATACGCCACCCCACAGGTATCCCCCCTGTAGTGCAGGTCCTGTCAGTGCTCCATTTTTTGGCAAGTAATTCCTTCCAAGCGACAGTGGCCATGGCATCAGGGATGTCGCAGCCTATGTTCTCAAACGTGCTGACCAGAGTGTTGTCTGCCCTGCTGAAACACATGCGCAGCTACATTGTATTCCCCCAGGTGGAGGATTTGGCCACAGTGAAGGCTGACTTCTTTGCACTGGGAAATATCCCCAACATCATGGTACCATTGATGGTACACATATTGCCTTTGTCCCCCCCGGAGAAATTAACAGGTGTTCAGAAATCGAAAGAGCTTTCACTCTCTGAATGTGCAGATGGTGTGTTTGGCGGACGAGTACATCTCCCATGTAAATAAAAAGTATCCTGGCTCTGTGCGTGATGCCTTTATCTTGAGGAATAGCAGCATCCCATATGTTATGGCTCAACTCCAGAGTCACTGGGTGTGGCTATTAGGTGAGCCCATGGTCCCCACCCAATTGATGTAGGTATATGGGTGTGGGGTTGTCCCTAAGGGTGAGTGTGTGGCTAACAGGTATCCCTCGATATTTACAGGTGACTCTGGTTACCCCAACCTCTCATGGCTACTGACCCCAGTGAGGAATGCCAGGACAAGGGCAGAGGAACGTTACAATGAGGCACATGGGTGACAAGGAGGATCGTTGAGCGCACCTTTGGCCTCCTGAAGACCAGATTCCGGTGCCTCTATCTGACAGGTGGATCCCTGTACTACTTACCCAAGAAGGTGTGCCAGATCATCGTTGCATGTTGCACAACCTGGCCTTGAGACGCCATGTGCCTTTTCTGAAGGAAAATGAGCCTGGGGATGGTTATGTGGCAGCGGTGGAGCCTGTGGACAGTGACGAAGAGGAGGCAGAGGAAGAGGATGTGGACAACAGAACTCCAACAGTACTTCCAGTGACACACAGGTAAGACACTGTAACTCCACCTTAATTTGCAGTTGTTGGACATTGTACATGGCAGCCTGATTTCCCTATTTCTATGGCCACTTACTGTACCCTTTGGCATCTCTATTTTCAGATATCTTTGCCCCACTCTGGCTCCTGGTGTGTTTACTGCTGCCCACTACAGGTCATACCTATGTAAATATAACTGAACATTTGAATTGCAATGTTTACAGCTTGTTTAAGTAATACATATTTCAATCAATTGACAGACTCCATACTTGTATTTGTTCCAAGGGTGTTTAGTTCCTTGATAATATGTGTAGGGGGTAATCCAATGGGCTGGGTTGATAGTGGAGAAATGTCCAAGATAGAGTCCAATATATTGGTATCACAGGTGCATCACAGGTGCATTGTCTAAGGGGGCATAGGAAGTGGAGCAATGTCAGTTCAAGGTGGACATGGTGACAGAGTGGGACACAAGGGTGTCAATCAAGGGAGTCCTATTTCCTGGGGGGGGTCTTGGCAATGTTCTCTGGCTTCTGCCTGGATTGCAGGGATCTTTTGCGTGGTGGTTCTCCTTCTGCAGGGGTTGGGATGCTGGTGACCTGTTGTTCCAGTGGCGGGCCTTCTTTCACTAGCGTTGGTTCCTGCTCTTCCAACGTGGCTCAAATTATCCACTGTCCCTTTCCCTGCGTTCATTTTCTGGCAAATGACACAACGATGCCAAACGGCCTCAGCAACCTGTCTAAACATTGGGTTGAACCAATCATGTTTAAACAACTGAATCATGGCATCCCTTCCAACATGTGCTTGACCATGATAATACCTAGCCATTTGCGACAACAGACTATTGGGCAAAACCAACTGACCCTCTTCTGAAACCTACAATTCATCTTGTCTTTGCACACATTTCATTTTACTCCATGAACGGTTTTCCTCCCTGTGAGCACTATTCTGCAACATTTTCAATTCCTCCAAGGTATCAATTACTTTCAATGCAAAACTTGGACATGTTTTGTCTTCTTCAGGTAACAGTTCCCACTTATCTTTAAATGATATACAGTTCAATGCGCAAAACCTTGCGACTTGATCCGCATATCCAGTTCCCTATGATACAAAGTCTTGCGACTTCAGATGTGCACTGCATTTCACCACAGCAATCTTCTCAGGCATTTGATTAGCATGTAACTGTTCTTTAATTCTTTCACCATTTCTCACTGGTGAACTAGAAGAGGTCATGAAACCTCTCTGTGACCACAACTGGCCAAAATCATGAACTATTCCAAATCCATACTGGCTATCCGTATAGATTTTAACTTTCAGCTGAGCAGAAACATGGCACACTCTAGTAAGGGCTACCAATTCCGCTACTTGGTTAGAATATGCTCCATGAAGCCAGGAAGCTTCCAAAATACCAGTAATTGTGCACACGGCATTTTTTGCTCTCAGTGTCCCTGTATTGTCTCTTAGACAAGAGCCGTCAACAAAGATAATTTGGTCATTTTCTTCCAATCGGGGATCTCTTATGTCAGGTCTCGGTTTTGTGCACAAGTTACTTCAAGACAATTATGCTCAACGGCTTCCATCTTTTCAATTTCAACATTTCCATTAGGAAGTAAGGTTGCCGTGTTCAGCACTATACATCTTTTCAATGACACATTTGGTGACCCCAAAATACTCGTTTCATATCTGGTCAATCTTGCCAATCTTGCACCAGTTAAATATTGGGTTTTCGTTTTTGTAAGTAAAATCTCAATAGAGTGAGGAACCATTATAGTTAAAGGATATCTCATCACAATGCCTTCACACTGTGTAAGGCTCTGTCCAACCGCTGCAACTGCGTGCAAACAACCTGGTAAGGCTGCTGCAACTAGGTCCAAAGTAGCTGAAAAATATGCTACTGAGTGGTTTACACCTCCATGGGCCTGTGTCAGGACAGACAAAGAACATGCATCACGCTCATGACAAAACAATGTGAAAGGTTTTGTGTAGTCAGGCATACCCAAAGCCGAGCCTTCCACAGACTCTCTCTCAATTCAATGAATGCTTTCATTCCAGCCTGGTCTAACACTATGGGATCACCATTACAGAAGCTGACTTCCTTATGAGTCAGCTTCTGTAATGGTCTCGAGATGACTGGAAAATTTGGAATCCATTGGCGACAGTAGCCTACCATCCCTAAAAACATCCTGAAATTTCTCTGTGTAGTCAGGGGATTCATCTGCAATATGGGTGTAACCCTTTCTCTGGATATCTTTCTCGATCCTTTCTCAATCTAATGTCCCAAGTATTTCACTTCTTTTTGACAGTATTGCAATTTAAGCGGAGACACTTTTTGACCATTCTTTCCCAAATGGTTCAGTAAAGCAATCGTGTTATACTTGCATTCGTCCCTTGTTTTGGACGCAATCAGTAAGTCGTCAATATACTGTACCAAGGTCGATTGGAATGGCAATTCCAACAACTCCAAATTCTTTTTCATGATCTGATTGAATATAGAAGGTGACTCTGAAAACCCTTGAGGAATTCTGCATCAACAATAAATTCGGTCCAAAAATATGAAACAAAAAAGAAATTGGCTGTCCTCATGAAGAGGCACAGAAAAGAAGGCTTGCGACAAATCATTGACAGTGAACCATTCAGTATCACATGGAATCTGAAAGATTATCACAGCTGGATTTGACACCACAGGACAACATTTGACCTCAATCTCATTTATCTTTGTCAAATCCTGGACAATTCGAACTTTCCCACATGGCTTTTGCAACCCCACTATTGGTAAATTACATAGACTGCTCAATACCTCCTTCAGAACCCCTTGCTTCACAAAGTCTGCAATTATTTGGGCGACCTTCATAAGGACATCTTGTGGCATGTGATACTGGGGAATTTGAGGAAAAACTGCATTCAGCTTTACAGTAACTTTAACTGGCTCAACTCCCTTTATCAGACTTATCTCTTTTCCTGTCAGATTCCACACCTTCTCCTTAACTGTTCCCTGCAAATCAGGATAAAGCTCAGTCACTGTAAACATTGGGAAACATTCAATCAGAGGATATTCCTCATTTGGAGTCTCACACTCTATCTCTGGGGCTTGGTCATTTTCATCATCGCTATTCGTCTGAATCTCAATCCCATCATTTGAACAAGTAATCGAGTACTTGGTTTTACACAGCAAATCTCTTTCCAATAGGGATACTGGACTTGAATCTCAGACTACGAATTTGTGAAATCCCTGGAAGTTGCCAATTTCACCCTGAACTGGTTCTGTAATTGGGTTGGTCAAATACTGATTCGCTACCCCCACAATTTGAACTGTTTTACCTGAAAGGGGTAAGTTTGGAACTTCTGCACTTTTCACTGTAGAGTGTGTAGCGCCTGTGTAAACCAAGAATTAAACTCTGTGACCCATGACTTTTCCCTTCACATAGGGACCTCTCTGATCTAATTCTAAGGAGGCTGCAAGCACACATGGCTCCTCATCTGAACTTTCGCTCATCCAATCATTGTTTATTCCATTCTCACTGTGTAACGGGAATTGGTGTACTTCGTTATCACTTTGGTTAAGCATCTGACCGGTGACCTGTTGAAAAAGCATAATTTGCTGCTGTTCCATTGGGGCTTGAGGTATTTCAATTTGCTGTCTAGGTACCATGGGAAACTGCTGCTGCATTGGTTGCAACTGTGTCACTTGTACACATGGCATTTTTATCTGCTGCATGGGTTGGAAACAATGCATTTGATTCACATTACTTCCGAAATTTGGACTAGGACCTCTCGTTCTCGGTCCTCTCATACTCTGGAACAAATTGATATCATTACTTTGCTGAACAACACCTTCCTGCACCATCATCGGACATTCCAGTTTCCAATGTCCAACGGCTTTGCAAACATGGCATGGCAATAATTTTTTTCATTCCCTGCACATCATTCTGAACCCCACAGTACCTAAGTCTTGACCATGATTCATATTACCTCCACAAACTCTACCTCTCATCTGTGGCTGAAATACCATGTTACCCTGCTGCTGCTGTGGGAGTAGTTTAGGAAAATTTCCCTGCATCCCTGTTTGTGTAGCTTTAATCTGCATCACCATCACCTTCTCTTTCAGCTTCCTCTGCTTCAACTCAATTTCATCACTACAGTACTTTGGCTACTGCAATACCTCATCAGTCTGCTTTGCTTGCCAGCAAATCAAATGACTCTTAATCATCTGGCTTATTTCAGATCTCAATCCTTCCACAAATCTGAACACAAAATGAATCATGTCCTTTGCCTCTATTGTCTCTGTACCACTGTAATGCTTGAACGCCTGTAACAACCTCTCATAATACGTATGTATCGACTCCTTTGCTTCCTGACCTGTCCTGTCAGTTCTCTGCCAATCAATATTCTTGGGCAAAATTCTCACTTTCAAAATTTTTAATCACCTTATAGTAATAGTTTATTACCTCAGGAGACGGTGGACCTGTATTTTTGTCTCTCTCTGGTTCGCTTGTTGGCCAATCTACACTCCTCTTACATTCTAGCCACAGATCAGCTGGAACCACTATCTCTAATAAAGGGTTCAAGTCCTCCCACAGGCACTTTGCAAGTTTTACAAACCTATATGTCTGCTGATACCACTCTGCTGGCTACTCTCTCAATTTTGGACAATCATCATTTTTAAATGATAGAATGCCACTTCTGCTCCAAGGGACATGAATAAAATTCCCTCCTGGAACCTCCCTCATTGGCAAAATCTTCACTGGATCTTGGCCTTGCTGCACATTGTAGTCAGTTCCACAGAATCCCTTTTCTTTTTGTCTCTTTTCTTTACCCATCTGCCTTCCCACTTTTCCAATGCTTCCCAGGTCTGGGCACTTTGAAGACGTTCCCTAAGGTGTGCCTTCATTCCGGCAGATCTAATGTTTTCAAAATCTTTAATCTTAAAATCTAATCTGTAATTCCTTTTCAAATGCTTGATTTCCTCTATTTCTAAACCGTACTTTACTGCCAGGTCTGTTAGCTTCAGATGCACTTTGCCTCTTACCTTGTAATCTTCGGGCACAGATATCTCAACTCTGCTTCTGTGTAGGATTCGAACCTGTTCATACCCATAGTTTCCCTCAATGAGCTCACCCAATTCCATGCTTAGACTAGCATAGTTCAACACTCCTCTCTCTTAGGAGCACTCTGGGGAGTATTCAGCTTGTCCAACCATTCAGTCAGCTGCTGAGCTGTCAACCTTTGCAACAAGATGTTAATTGGCTTGGACTGGTGGTACCTGTTGTGCAACTGCATTCGGGGTCTGCGGTGTCAATAATTTGAAACTCTGGCTAATGTTTGACCCTACTCTCCGGATGGACTAAGGTCCAACAGTGATCTTGATCCATCAAAAGTATGTCCCACAGGGGAGACTGCTTGAGTATTTCCGTTATGTCCTCCCCCCATCATGTTCTGTGACATGACACCCTGTTCACATACTCTAGGTTTCTTCTGAGCAAATAAGGGTACGGCTGGACCAACAGTAATAGGTTGAGATATAGCATCTGGGATTGGTCTGGTACTTAAGTTCTGTGGGAGAGTAACTCTCATGATTTGATTCATCAATGGATGTCATATCTGCCTGTGTCCCTGTTACTGGAGTGAATCTTGGCATGACTTGTGGCTGCACTTGGGGCACTAAAAGTGGAGTTGGTTCTGTCTGAACCAACATTGATCTCAGGTAAACCTGTTCTATAGTGTTCTTGAGTGCCCAGAAATCAGGATCCCCCCTGGACCCTGCCCCTTCCTACAGGACAGGTCCTTTCAGGTCCTAGATCGATCGTTCCTATCAAACAAACTACAGTGCAGGTGTGGTGTAACTCAGGGCTCTGCCCTTAGTCCGACACTGTTTAACATTTATATGGCTCCCTTGATCTCTTTGGTGGAATCATTTGGGTTAGCATTAGTGTCCTATGCTGATGACACCCTACTGGTGGTTTCCTTTTCTGCTAATGAGACCTCAGACTAAGCCGCTTTCCTTACTTGTATGCAAGCGGTCTCAAGCTGGATGACTCAGAGTAAATTGCAACTAAATGAGGAGAAGACGGAAGTCATGATACTGGGCCCTGAACCAAGGCCTGGAATTTCTTGCACCTGTCCTTCGGCACTTAGTGAGTTCCCTCCTCCCAAAAAGCATGTTAAGAGCCTGGGGATCAGTCTGGATCCCCTTCTGACGCTAGACCTGCAGGCTACGAACATATCTACTACTTGCTTTGCCTTACTGAGACTTCTTAGGAAGATTTTTGTTATTCTTCCAGCACTGGCTAGAAGACTCATTGTGCAAGCTGTTATTCTTTCAAGGCTAGACTACGGGAATGGCCTTTTCCTAGGCTCCCCAGTATATGTTAAAAAGAAATTACAAAGAGTTCAAAATGCTGCAGCTCGTTTATTACTGAACATCCTGAGAAGGTCTTCTGTGAAAGCTGGATTGGCCTCCTTGCACTGGTTGCCTGTTGTACAGCGGATCAAATTTAAGGCTCTATGTTATATCCACAGGTCTTTGCATGATAGGGACTTGGGCACTTTTTATAGGCCGAATAGAGATTTGAGATCCACTACTCTTGCTTTGGTAACCGTACCGAAAATAAAGAAAGCAAGATGGGGTGGGTCTTCTCTGATGTTTTTAGGAGCCAAATTGAGGAACTCGCTGCCTCTTAATCTTCGGCTGATGGAGCAAGAACTGGAATTTCGAAAGGCCTTGAAAACTTGGTTATTCTAGGTCCAGTTGTTTTTATTCCTTTCGTGTTGCGTATCACTCTCATCCCCTCTGTGGTTAGGGTTTAGTAGCGCTGGGAAACCCAAGGGTAGCCATGCGCTCTATAAATTGTGTAATATAACATAACATAGGCACCATTAACTTCAAAGTTGTTTTCATAACGGGAACATCAGGGTAAATTCTCTGAACCTGTGGCGGTTGCACCTGATTTTGAACTACCAGAGTAGTAGGTGCATTAAGACTACCCCTCATCGGACTCTGTGTCAGACTAGTATTAACCTGCACTGGACTCGCTATCCCATTAACCTGTGTCGGAGCTGAAGGATCAGCACTGGTGCTCAGATCACTCTCATGTGCTGCATATGGCGGTGGTCGATTTCACAATAACTGTAAAATAAATTCATCATCATCTGATTCATCCTCCACTGCTAAAGACTTTCTAGCTTCCCTACTTTTGGACGGGCTTCTGTTAGTCTTTCTAGTAGCTTTCCTTCTTTCCTTCTCATTGTCCTGCGTAATCACTGGAAACAACTTAATTCTATGCAAAGTCTCCACCCTCCAAACTCTCTGAGCACTATCATACCTAGCCTCTGTTGAAGTCTTTTCTGCCTTTCTCATTCTCCTCTCGAATTTCTGTTGCTGTTGCTGTCTGGCTACTAGCTCCCAGATTGATAATGCCTCAAACCGTGCTGGTCTCGGAAGGGACTTCCATTCATATAGCACAATCCTTAAGTGCTCTAAAACCCTCCAATTGAATGTTCCATTTGTAGGAAACGCTAAGTTTCAATCTTTCTCTATTACTTTGTACCATTGCTTTAGCCAAAGACATGGCGCGACACCCTTCTCTTCCACTACAATGTAACCTGGTGTACCTTCTGGTGGTGTAGCTGCACCTATGCTCGCTGTAATGTATGTATCTCCCCTTAAAGCACTCTTTAAAGCTTTGAAAAATGGCATCTTTTTGACCTTTTTGTTATTCAAAATCAAATCAGGAAGATACGTTTAATCCCAGAATTCTCTTCACCTACTTTCTCAACTATTGCCTCTCACTTACGGCTGCCAATCCATGCGTGACTCTTCTCACTAAGTCTTGCGGCCTGTCCTCACAAACTTTGATTCACACAAATGAATGCAAAAATTGCGAGCACTAAACCCAAAATCAAAAACCAAATCTGCTGGTTTACTACAGGATAGGTACACAATCACCTCAGAAACTTTACAGATTTTTCACTGACGGCCCGCTCTAACAGCTTCTCCTTCTTTCTAAGTTTCCATGATTCACAAGCAAAATTCGACACTCAAATTTTACTCTCAACTGGTCGGTGGGTTTGTCCTGGTGCACATAGGACTCGCCAGATCTCAGTCGAAAATTCAATCACGCCCGATCGACCTTCCAAACCAGACAAATTACAACATAAACCAAGTGTCTCATACACTTTTCAGTATACTCCGGAGTCTTAGACCACGCAGGGTCCGTACATCAAAAACCACGTGGACAATTTTTTAGCACAAAGCGCCACACACATGTGAAGTTCAACAACTTCCCTACTCTCACCCTGCAGTGTAAGCACACTACTTCCACAGCTTCATTTTGAGTACGTAAACTCCCTAAACCCTCACAAACATCACAATTCACTTGTAATTTGCCTAAGCTGTGCAAGCGCAAAACTCTACTTCATTCACACTATCACTAAAACACTGAGAACATCCTCAAACAACCATTGGCAGGCTCCAAGATTCTGGGAAAGTCATTTCTGGACTTAGGGGAACATTTTCTCTCCAATAAACATCATTGAAAAATAAAATCCAAATCTCAGCAATAATGAAATCTCAAAAGACCAAATCACCAAGCTACTACCATCTCTGGGAACACCTATAATAGGTTTATAAGGAGACGAACCATCAGTCTCTGCTATCATCTATGTTAGTACCTGTTACTCTGTACCAGACGTCTATGATGGGTTCTTAAACAGACAAACCATCTGCCTCTGCTACCATGTCTGTTGGCGCGTCTGACCTTAATAAGTAAACTTACAACTTAAAAAGGGGAGCGAATAGGTCGATGAACATGTTGACTCGAAATTAATATGTTCCCACCATAACTCCAGTACATACAGATCAATAATCAATAATTAATCAATATCATCAATAATCAATGGCATTCAGTAACATTAGTAATCAATGGAGTCAGTAATTGTCACACACCATGACCTCTCAGTAATGAATAACCACACCTTCAGTAAAAGTTAGTATGTTTATTTTCCTACATTAACAATGCTAATGCCACGTAAGATAATCTCAAAATCAAATGTTACACATACAGAAATAACACTGGTTGTCCAAACCTGCGAAAGAAACACAATCTAATCAAAGCTTGAACTACTACACATTCTAAGGTTGCAGTGCAAATTAATAATAAGAATAATTGTGCAAACGATATCACATACATTTAGATTTCAGCAAAGAAATACATCAACGTTATTCCCTATAGCAAATTCTCATTGGTAAGGACTCCTTAACTAACACCAGAATAGCATCAGCATGTTGGGCTTCATGCAAAACAATTTAGCAAACACAAATTTGGAAAACATCTAGCTATGGCTCTATCAAAACACTGCGGTTGGTACCTAGAAAGAAAAAGCACATAAGCATAACAAACACATGGGTACAAGAGTATCTCTCCTCAATTGGATGGGCAAGCTAAGATAGTCTTCATCATCAGGGCATCAGTTCAGTCAGCAAGGCATCAGGATTTTGTCAAAGTTCAGAAAACGCAAAGTCTTTAGGCAATAAAGTTAAGCATGTCTCTTGTCAAGACGCTCAAGAAAGTAACAACCTTTTTGCCAGCAAGAAATTGAGCAAATGTCTGTCTTCCCTTGGTGCAGTCCGGCTAGGTTGGATTTCCTAAAACTACTTCCCAAGTCCCTATTGGTCAAGGGATCACATGTTCACACTTTGTCCAATAAAACTAAAACTTCAAATCTATGAATTCCACCACTACTCCGTTCACATGTCGCTGATTGGCTTCTCCTGTAATGTCCTCCTCATCCGGCTTGTCAGGTAACAATATTGTTGCAGCTTATACTCCAGTCAGTGTCTATATTGTTCTCCTCCTGAGGAAGTCAGTCTTACAGACATTACACTCACAATGTTACATTTTAGCAAGAACAGCATCTTCTAGCAATCGGTTGTCATGAGAAAGACTTTTAGCTACGAGCATATTGAGACAGTACAATGGAAAATCACAGTTTAATTCTCTAAGATAATCATTTTATTAAACGTTAAGAAATACAGCTTGATATGAGGCCGGGCAACTAGGCCAAGACCTTCGCTAAATTAAGGCCTACAGTTAATAAAGCTAATACATAATGCATAACCCTTAATATCACATATTACTACATTAGTGAAACATATACTCACCATTTCATATTAATAAACCATTAATTAGTATACTTTGTGAACATTGGCGGCCACTCATCGTGATCACATTTTCAAATGTGTGCATTATTTTTCTAGGTTATTACATTTTCTACACAAATCTATTACTCAGATTACATGAACTCTCATTGAAAACTTTTATTGAAACACCTGCGCAAGCAAACCTCACACCTTCCTCCATCTGGAATTCCCACACCACCATCCTTGTTGAATTTCCCAGACAATTCAAGTTACCTCCACATCTATGTCAATACTTTTCTAAATGACTTCATTGCATTTCTGGAAAATGATGCAATGAGTGATGTGCCAACTAAAAAATGCACTGTGGTATGACAATGACTTTGCCAACAACAAATGCTCCATTAAGAAAAGAAGAACTAATTACCTCATGCTACTGAAATCTGTCGACACAGCACACAGATAACTCATTCCATTACCATAACAAAGTACTATAGCAACACCAACAATGAAGCTGTGAATATAAGCAAAACATTCTTTAAGAGAAGTAAGCACTGCATCAATACCCTGCTTGACTTTCAAATCCCACACTTCACAGGCAACTGCAATGCCATCACTCTCTTTATGCACATCAACAACACCAAGGGGGTCATTAAGGGTCATGGTGACAGCCTGATCACCGCCAAAGTGGTGGTCCGACCGCTTTAGTTGCACCACTGCCAGCACAGCCAGTTCTCTTCCACAGGAGGGACTGGCGATGCTGGCGGAGCATACAGCTCCGCCCTGGGGATTATGATCCCCCTCCCCGCCAGCTTTTACATGGCGGTAGCACCGCCATGTAAAGGCTGGAGGAGACGGGGTGCAGGGATTCCCAGGGGGGCGCCTGCACTGCCCATGCACTTGACCCAGTGGGGAACTCAAAATGGGGCCCGCTGGAAGGTGGCCGCACTGGCGGCAACCTGACCGTGGGACTGTCTTCTGTAGTCAAAATGGCCCCCAAGTCTTCTTCTACTCTGACACCAGCCCTTCCACACTGCACCTCACAACGGTCATCATTCACGTCCATGTCTCTTGCAGACCTTTTTAACATCCTCACTCTCTCAAAGTCACTCATATGAAAATGATGTCTTACCCTCCTACTTCTTCAAAGCTTTCTCCGGAGAACCTCTGTCCCTACATTCATTCATTATCATCAGAGCCACACTTATTTAAGGCATTGATCTAGAAGCTCTTAGGACAGACCAGATACTCCCACTCATGAAGAAAACCACACTAGAATCCTTCACAAACAAAGAGGGAACCTCCATTCTAAGGGCATAGAGAATGGAGGAAAGACATTATTTATAAAATAAACTTCCTGTGCCATTTTTTTAGAGTTTAAGACAGCTCATGCATCCTTCATCATGATCAACCTCTGCTATTCTAATAACAATATGTAATAGATGCAATTTATTTTTGTAGCTTTTGTACTGCGCATGAATAGCTCCCTTGTGCATAACTTCTAACAAAAAATGTTAGTCTACTTTTTGTATTATTCTAGAAAAATAGTTCCAATTCTCAACATAAAAATTCACTAAAATATATTATCAGATTAAAACCCATGTTCTCCCACTTGTTGCCCACGCAAACAAAGTTTCACCCAATCAAACAGATTTACACCATGTTTGTACTACTCCATTTGTTACATCATCCCACGCTCTAGCACACATGTTTGTCAGTCTTGTTAGAACAGTTCTTAGAAAAGTTTGATGCTGCATTTTCGATGATAGTGTTCTCTTTTCTACCACCTTCTTCATGACTTACACAATTGGTCTTATATAAATCACCAGCAATTTGCTATATCTATTGGAGGTTAGGTAAAAATACAACAACATTACTAAATAATGCTTTGAAAAAATAATTTAATTATCCTTGTTTATATTCATGGAACAGTGCAAATTGCTAAAGGCAGGCAGACTAGAGAATTATACAGTCATCAGCTATCTACCCTTCCACCAAGCTGAACATTAGACTTTTTATTGGCAACACTCTTTAAAGCACAATTCCCGTCTTCCTATTTTAAACTGCCTTATAAACCCATAAAAAGACAGTATGTGCACATTTTCTACTGGGAATGACTCTGGTTAGGCATTCGCAGGTACCAGGTCACCAGTTCCGCTTGGTAAGGTACCAAACTTAATGCTGAAGGCTACCTTCGTAAATGGTAGGCTGACTCATTTCTGATGGGTAGGAAGTAGGCGTAGGATAAATTTATCTTATGGCAGGATAATCTTGTGTAATTTCATTAATATTGCATTAATAAGCCTATTAAGTAGAATTCCTGAAATTATGCTGTTATGCCATATCATGCAATTATTCTTCATTTTTAGCAAAAACATTAGCACAAATGCACTGGAAAAATGCTTGTTTCTTTTTGCACTTTTTTGTGCAAAAAGAGTTCTCGCAATGACACATTTTTCTCTAAGGTGTTAAATGCACGCTTTGCATTTCACATTATGTGTAGTTTTGTGTAATAATGCAAATGAAAAATATGCACATTTCTCACTCCTCCCATTAAGAAGTCATCATAAAAGATACAACCCATAAGTAGCAGAAAAGAGAGTTTTGAACCCAAGCCAATATCAAACAAAGCACACTTACTGCAAGCTTAGTTTGTCCTGACTCAACTAGGGAAGTGGGGAGAATGCCTCTGTAACCACACACGGATCAGGTAGGGTCTTGGTCAACAGAGTCTTAAGAAGTTCCCCATCCTGCTGACCCCAATGACAAATACTCCTTGGACATCCAAACAGAGCAGACATGGGTTTGAACTAATCCTGTCTCTTCACAAATTTTATATACCTGCAGTTTTTGCAGGTATCTAAAGCATGTTTACCAGAATCCCAAGAAGTGTGTTAGAATTCTGGATTATGCCCACATAAAATATGAAAAAGGTTGAAGGACTCCCTGATTGTTATCCTTATTAAGGGAGAGCCATCTTAAAAGGCCACGATCAATTACTACAGTGAAATGGAATCCTATTGAAATAATACATCAGGGCCTCTACTGCTCAGCGAATTTCCTGAAATTCCTTCTCAATGGTGGCATAGGCAGTCTCACAAGGTAACAGTTTTCTTCTAATAAAAAGGATAGAGTGTTTTTTCGATCTCAAAAATTTTAGAATACCACTCTCCTCCCCTAACCCTGTGCCCAATGCATTTGTTTGCGTATGTTTAGAGGGCCTGGAAAAATATGAACAGCAGAGTACTGGATTGGAAGTTAGCTCATTGTGTAATATTCTGAAGGCCTGTTCCTGCCTGGAGCCCCTGGGTACCATATTTGGTATGGCTTTGTGTAATAGATTGATGAGAGGATTTGGCCACTGTGGAGAAATGTAGAATACATATCCTATAATTATTCCACAAATGATAGCATCATCAGTCATCAATTTTCTTAACCTAGGATTGAACCATATCCCCTTTTTTTCTGTATCCAAGATACTGCACTTGAGCGAAGGCTAAAGGACATTTGGCAGGGATTGCTGTAAGATGAGTGGTTTTGAGGGATGAAAAGAAGACTTCAAGATGGTGAAGGTGTGACTGCCAACCCTGGTTAAAGATGATGATATTATCCAGGTATGCTGCTGTAAAAAACTCTATTGTTGGCCCAATATCATACCCATGACAATTTAGCATGTATCAGTGTCACCATGTAAACGATAAGATAGAACCTGGAATTCAAATAGTCCAAAAGGTATAGAATGGCTATCTAATGCACGTTTGCTTCTCAGAAGTGTACTTGGCAATTTAATGCTGTTAAATCGGCGGTACAGAACATCAAGAAAATTCCTGTTTCTCAATATCGTCACCTAGCCTTAGCATGAAGGCTCCATAATGTGCATGGACAACGTGATCTCAATTTATTCCCTCACAGCTTCTTGTCAGAGCTCGGGTAGCTGATAGGGTTGTACCCTTGTCTGAGTTTGAGGGAGTATCTATGTGCTTTTCAGTAGTGTCAATATAGCTGGGTATGGATTAGAATACCTGACCACTCTTCCAGTCATATTTTTCTCAATCTTTTTTTCAATTCCCCTCTTTTGATTCCGTCACTTGGGCTTCATCTAATAGCTCTTGCCATGACGAAAGACTGTCTATCAGGTATATTTCTTCAGCAGGGTCATGGGTTTCATGACTACACCCACCAGCTCATGGTTTCATTGTTCTTAGCACTTTTTAAAAGGTTAATATGGAATAGTTGGGAGGAATTTTTATGGTCTGGTTGAGCTAACCCATAGGGGGTCCCCACTTTCTCTTGAATGACATATTGTCTGTGCCATTTAGCCAGCAATTTATTCTCAGAGGATGGTAAAAGAATATTCCTCAGCCCTAGCCTCTAAACTATGAAAAGCTGGTTGTCTTATTATAGTGATTGTTCTTTAGTAACATGTTGCTTTTTCTTTAGTATCCTGGGCTGTCTGCAGATGTCCTGCTGCTAATTTTTAAATGGCTTATAAATGGTGTGATAAAGACAGGACATAGTCAGCTAAAATATGGTACTTTTATCTGGCTCAGTCCATTGCCCTAGAGCCATGTCTAACATTTTGAAGCTATCTCCCAAGTACTAACTCAAAAGATGAGAACCAGGTAGAACATAAGATAATGCAGTGCTTTAGTTCTCATCAGTTTGAACAGCTTTCTCCAGAATCAATTAAGGTTTTATTGAAACTTTCTACAAAGCTGCCAATCTGAGGATGGTACACAGAGATTTTTATGTGGTTAATCTGTAGTCTATCATGCACCTGGACCATGAGTCAAGGTGTGAAGTTAATTCCTTGACTGATATGATTTTCTGGGGAAGTACTGCTCCGGCAAAGTATGGTATGAACACATCATACAGATGGGCTGCAATAGTATTGTGTAGTAGGAAAGCCTATGGATACTGAGTGGCATAGTCATCTGTAAACACTGTAATCAGTATAGAATTGTGTTCTCTCTCATACATTTTCATTGGACCAATAGAGTCCATTTGAATCCTTTAAAAAGTTCAGCACAAATGGGAAGTGGCTGAAGTGGCATATACTCAGGGTTGTTTACTTGGCAGTCAGAGCACTGTTTGAAATACTTTGCCATTTAAAGTATTGGCTTGGTGGCCCACAATAAATGCTGAAGGATGGCTTGATATTTTTTCCTGATCCTTTGTAGTCCCCTGTCAAGTGACTATTAGCTAACATTTTTCTGTTACCCAAAATGGTTTTGGCCCAGGAACCTGCAGTATTGCCATCCTGACCCGCTAAATCAGAGTGCATTCACAATAGAAATATGGGCATATGGTTTGAGAAGCAGCACCCTCTTTCTGGCATCTTTCCAGACCATTAATCAGGTTAGAGTCTTGTTGCTGCTCCTGTCGAAAGGAAATCTAAGGTTCCTTATTCCGATCTGTGTATGGCCTGGACATTTGAGAAGCCAGACCCAGCTACTGTTTCTCTCAACTTTTGTGACCTTTTCTTTTCATTTTTTTGGTAACATAGGCAGTTTCCGAGGCATATTTTTTCAACCAGTTTTAATATAGGGGAAGGGGAAAAGATCTATGATGAGGGTAATGTTAGTTTGTAGAACCACAGCTACTGGTAACTGGGGTAGAAACCCAACATTAATGTGTATTACAAGGCTGTCAATCTCCAAGATGACTTAACTTGTAGGATATCCAATTGATTGGTATTTCCATGTATAAAGGTGATGGAGATATGTCTGAAAATTGAAGAGGTGGACAAATCTGAGCCATGACTGTCTGCATCTACTATCCACCAGACCTTTCACCCTCTTTCCTTTTATGCACATCTCCCGAATATAAACGTTTGCCAGAGTATCACATAATGGACCCCCCCAAATTAATTTTTATCATTTTTACACAGGATTTATTGGGACATACTCAAAATAAACCCCACAGTTGAAGCAGGATCGGTCAAAATGGAGAATCCTTGTGTCAAATGCTTTATTTGGTCCATGTTCTTTTGCTTTTCTTCTTGATCTGTTCCTTGTGTCCTTGGATGGCATTCCCATTTGAGAAAGGTTTATCCATAAAGGGCAATCATCTTGCTTTTGACAGATTTGCCCATTGGAAGATAGGCGCAATTCATCCAAAGCAGGTTTTAGTTTCTAGTGTACTCGCCTCTGTACGGCAGGTGGTATAACATTTATAAATAGTTCTCTCACACTTTTGTCTTGCATCTCCTCTTTTGTAACTTCATTGGTGTTCAGGCACTTGCCTGCTGGGTTATTTTTATTGTAGTATAACTACCAGGTTTTTTTCATGAGTTTCTGTCACATACTCTGAAATTGTTGCATATAGGTGTTCTCATCTGCCGGACTGGCCCAAAGGGCACTCAGGCAATACCCAATAGGCCGGTCTGATAGGTCAATGCGTGCACATGTTTTATGATCTGCTGGTCGGTTTTTACTGCTGATTTCCAAAACATTAAAACGAACAATAGCTACTGTAAGCTTAAATCCAGGCAGTCTTCCATACCTTGCAGACACATACAGAGTGTCTTTAAAAGTTCAAAACTGGTCTAATTTGCAAATATGGGCTACTTTAGGTATTTAATTCACTAATGAGGGCAACTTTTATTTTGGTGTCTGCAAGTATTTTCAAACCTGTCCCCATCCCTTCCAAAACAGTCGTCTTTATGTTTTTAAAGAGGCTGATACAATATCAGTTGCAATGGTTGATTTTGCAATGTAAATGCAATTGCTTGTGCCAAAATATTCACCACTTCCTTGTCACAGTCATATTACTTCTTCTCATCTCTTGTCAGGCTCTTGGCATATACTGACACGGGTTATCATCAGTGACCCACATATTGATTCCTGCATATCCATGCCTATTTTTTTCTAGAAGAAAACAGATAAGTACATACAACATATTTGTCTTATCTCTTCATTGGCTTTGACTGCACTCAGGGAAAATCTAGACTTGGATATCCATCAGCAGCAATCTAATCGGTTGTGCTGCACTACTCTTCCACTAAGTGAAAAATCCAAGCCAGACTGTAAATACCCTTCAAACATGGAAACTCTTTACTGGTGTGGGATTGCCCGATTGGTTGGCTAAGCACACTGGAAATCACTTCAACCACTTGTATCACTTACATTCTTATTATTCTATTCAAAACCTGGGAATTATCTTGGAACAGGTAAGCGACCTGGAATTTCCTTTCATTTGAACTACTTCTCAAGGTAGAAAAACCCTAGCATATGTTTTCATTTTTATCTATTTGTTGGAATTTGCCCTTTTGCAAGGTCACCCTGAATCTTTTTGCCTCCTGCCTCTTACATTTTCTGACCTGTTTCTGTTGGCTTTTGAACTCTGAGCACTTTACCACTGCTAACCAGTGCTAAAGTGCATATGTTCTCTGTGTAAATGTGTATGTGATTGGTTCATCCATGATTGGCATATTTGATTTACTAGTAAGTCCCTAGTACAGCGCACTAGAGGTGCCCAGGGCCTGTAAATCAAATGCTACTAGTGGGCCTGCAGCACTGGTTGTGCCTCCCACCTTAGTAGTTCTGTAAACATGGCTCAGACCTGCCACTGCAGTGTCTGTGTGTGCAGTTTTAAACTTTAAATTCGACTTGGCAAGTGTACCCACTTGCCAGGCCTAAACCTTCCCTTTTCTTACATGTAAGGCACCCCCCTAAGGTAGGCCCTAGGTAGCCCCAAGGGCAGGGTGCAGCGTATGGTAAAGGTAGGACATATAGTAATGTGTTTTATATGTCCTGACAGTGAAATATTGCTAAATTTGTTTTTCACTGTTGCAAGGCCTTTTCCTCTCATAGGTTAACATGAGGGCTACCTTTAAATATGATTAAAGTGTAGATTCCCTTTGGGAGCGGATAGATATTGGGGTCTCTGAGCTCACAATTTAAAAATACATCTTTTAGTAAAGTTGATTTAAAGATTGTGTGTTTGAAAATGCCACTTTAAGAAAGTGAGCATTTTCTTGCTTAAACCTCTTCTGTGACTCTGCCTGTTTGTGGATTCCCTGTCTGGGTCAGTTTTGACAGTTGGGCTGGTTGCACCTCTCACTAGACAGTGACACAAAGGGAGCTGAGGTGTAGTCTGCATTTCCTGATGAGCCATCTGTGCTAGGAGGGAGGGGAGGAGTGGTCACTTACACCTGAAAGGGCTGTATCTACCCTCACACAATACAGTCTCCAACCTCTCGGTGTGTGTCTGGGGCCTGGACTGGGCAAGGCAGGATTTCACAAACAAGAGAGACTTTGCTTTGAAGTAAGCCTACTTCAAAGGACACAATGGGTATAAGAAGGGTACCCAAAACCACAGACTTTAGAACACTTCTGGAAACCAAGAGGAACCTCTGCCTGTAGAAGAGCTGAAGAGCTGAGGAAGAAGAGCTGCCCTGCCTGTGACTGTGCTTTGTGGAGCTATCTTGCAGTTGCTGCTTCTGACTGTGCTAGAAGACAAAGACTGGACTTTGTGTTGCCTTCCTTCTTGTGAAGAACTCTCCAAGGGCTTGATTTAGAGTTTGCCTCCTGTTGTTTGGAGTCTCAGCGACAGCAAAGACTTCTCTCTGCCAGCACCTGGAGCCTCTGCTGAGACTCCTACTCTGCCAAGTGGTGCTCATCCAGTTCCTGGGACCCTGAAAGGAGAAGCTGGCAGACCAAGAGTGAGAAATCCACGCACGACTGCTGTGCAGGGAAAAGATCGACGTGACTCCGATCTGTGGCTGAAAAATCGGCACGCTGCCGGCTTCATGACTGAAAATCGACACTCACCTGCAACGCGACCAGAAGATCGATGCCTGCGGCTGGAGAAACGATGCGCAGCATCGCTGATGGAGACCGGTGAGATCGCAACCTGCGTGGTTTTCGGATCATTGTGCGGCAGGATTTCTGACGCAAACATCGCTGGGCATGCAAAAACAACGCAAGGCCTGCCCAGACCCAAGAGTGCGGTTTGAATCGACGCATCACTCTCCTGCAGAGCGAAGAAATGACGCACTCCGACTCGACTGAAGGAGAAACAACGCAGGGTCTCGCTCGTGAGTGATATCTATGCATCACAAGCTCTTTTTGGCGCACACTCGCCTATGTGGGGTTATTTTTGACACACCCAGGTACTTTTTCACACCAACAGCGTCAGCATTGTGTTTAAAATTACATGAAGACTCTTTTTGCTTTTTACTTGATAACTTGACTTGTGTATTGTGGATTTTTGTTGTTTTGGTCTTGTTTTGTTTAGATAAATATTCTCTATTTTTCATTTTGTAGTGTTTTCATTAAGTTACTGTGTGTGTTGGTACACATACTTTACACCTAGCACTCTGAAGTTAAGCCTGCCTGCTCGTGCCAGGCTACCAAGGGGGTGAGCGGGGGTTAGCTGAGGGTGATTCTCTTTTACCCTGACTAGAATCAGGGTCCTTGCTTGGACAGAGGGTAACCTGACTGCCAACCAAAGACGCCATTTCTAACAATCATCGTATCCGCAGTGGATTCCTGTGTGTCTCTTAATCTCCTTCCCATCTCTCTCTTCACTGTTTCTGCTGCACACTGTCAAGCAGGATATTTCTTGTTTATTTCCACTGTAATTGTTCATGCTGTTCTCGATGAACCTTCCTCAGCTCAGTCACTAAAATGTAACTTCCCGAAGGTCCTTCCACTTATCACTGTGCACTTTTCATTCATATATTATGCTGTTGTTCATGTAACTAGTTTGTTCCACAATCTCTGGATAGCATTAGCATGGAAGTGGAAGATTAATTGTTATTTAAATAGTGGGATAGTGCTTAGGTGCTAAGGCAATATGACGTTGAATTAAGTTGTGCTCTGGTTTGCTGAAGAAATTATACTTTTGCCCACACTACGATGATTTTGCAGTTTTGTTTATTTCATATGCTCAAATAATGCATACAAAACCTTGATTATGGGGGCAGCCAGAACATATTCCTGAAGATTTAGATGCTGTTAGAGCTCTCCTGATTTTGCTGTTCATTTGGAAATTAGAATATTTTGGGGTTTTGCATTTACTGTAATGATCTATTTGATGAAAGCTTTTATGGCTTTCACTCTGTATCACCTTATTTTAGTTTTTGTAATAAAATCCTTTAACTGTCCCTCTGATCTAGAACTCAGTTATAGACTGGGCCTTTTCACTTAAAATTAAGGTTTAATACCATTTCTGATTTATCAATATGTAGGCTTTCCATCAAGGAAAATTATGGGTATCGATGTTTTGGGCTATCTATGGCATCTACATGGCCAAGGCAGGACTTGGGAGCATGCATCCCTCTTCAGCTCCGCAATCGCAGCCCCCGACCTGCCCTCTTAATATAAGCAAATAATGCCAAAACCCAAAGAAATTGGGTTATGAACAAAGTTCTTGAAGCAACATAGGAGTGAGATTTCTTTGCAACAGAGGCAAATGGCAGGCAGGTTGGTGACTGCGAGATGGCATTCCTCTCCAAGCCGTCACCAAGGAGCTATGCGGTGAGATGCAGAAGATTGCCCCTGAATAGTGAGACACAACACCAACAAAGGCAGACATCCAGACTTTATTTCTAGAATTTCGTAAAAATATTACCTCTCTACATCAAGATTTTAATAAAGTCATCTCGGAGTTTGACCACTCACTACTTAAATCAGAGTTAAGTCTGGATCAAGTTTGGGACTACATGGTGGAACAGACTCATTAATGCCTTTAGCATTGATGCACTGGAACAACACTCTAACTATGCAAGAGAAATTAGACCATATTGAGAAACGCTCTGGCAGGACTCCACGTTCTTCTGGAGCAGTACCCTCAAAATGCCTACCTTCTGGCAGCACCAACTCTGCAGTTAGAATTCCAGAGTTTTGGATTGGCCACAGAAAGGGAAGGGAGGCTGGCCCTCTATTTAGTGTGCAGCGCTAGGCACACTGTGCAGGGGGTCCAGGCAACCACACATTGGTTTACAGGGGTAAAAACTAGATCACCTAATGCTCTAATTTTTAAGGTAGTTTAATTGAGCAGTTAGGTCAATCTTGGAGAAGTGCAAAACGTTTATTGTACTCACAGTATCAATCTTGCAACTCACACACTCAAAGAAATAACTCAAATTTTTAAAGTTGAATAAAAATAGTCTTTTTGTGTGTAATTACACACCATAGGAATCAATGGAAGTTCATCTTTAAAAATAGAATCGTACAGTTGGTTTACCAAGTTCTTCTTTTGTAGGTTGGTCGAGGTCCTCGGTGGGCACACTGTGCCATCTGCAGAAGATGGAGGAGTTCCCGGTCACAGTGGGAGCAGCGGGAGAAGGTTTCTGGAGCTGGTGCAGGGCCACTGCGGGGGACCACTTGTAAAAGAACTGCACAGGTAAGTGTAATGATGGTTCCTTTGTGTCCCCTTGGAGTCTCGAGTGCGCAAGCAGTGGGAGACCCTCAGGGCGCAGTAGGTTCTTCGATGCAGGGCACAGGGCAGCTGGGTGCAGAGCGAATCGGTGAGCCAGGAGCTGTGTGAAAGGATGCCCTCTGGAGCAGGAGGTAAGTTGGTTCAAGGGTTGTTTGCTGGCACTCTGGTGGGAGGTCCAGGGTGTTCCTAAAGTCCCTTGGCTAGGGCATTCTCTTGGTCCTTTTTCAGCCCCGGGTGGGCTGGTTTTCTTGGTGTCCGACGTTAGCTGGCCAATTCAAAGGGTATTGATACGGATGGACCACTGGAGTGTGCACTGCCACCAAACTTGGCACACTTGCAGGGTTTGTCCTAGTGGTCATTGGTGTGTTGTTTGGTCCAGCTGCAACTTCAGGCTCAGGAGTTAGCGGCTGGTCAGTGAAATGAACCTCACTGATTTGCTGTTTTTTTGCTGTTGTAGAGTGATACCTCAACTCTATAGGGAGTTTTATGGTGATTTTCAAAGCCTGGAGGTCCTCTAGGATTCTTTAGATTTTTTCCAGCTATCCAGCAGCTCCTCAGCAGCGATTGTTGGGTCCTGGGTGCAGTAGGCAGTGTTTGGTGCCTTTTCTTTGTTGCAGCAGGTCCACAGTTCTCATGCCTCGGGTCTCCTTGGTGCTGGTCATCTTTTGTCAGTCAAATCCGATTTCCTGGTCTAGGGATGCCCACTAAATACTATATTTAGTGGGCGTTTTAGGGGGAACCTGGTAGTGACCAATGGGTGATCTACCTAAGGGTGGCTACACCCACTAAGTGACCACTTCCTCTGGAGAGAGATCACTTCTCTATACCTGATTGGCCATTTTCCTTCCATCAAAGATGGAGGAAAATGAAATGGAGGGCCCACCTCGCAGGGAACACCTTAAGGGTGGTGCATGCCAGGTGGGGCCACTCCTCCTACACTTTGTTTGGTTTCCTGCCTTTTCTCCTGCCAAAAGTGAGGGTTTGCACAAGGGGTGACCCTCTGCTGCTAGCAGCAGGCCGGGGGGTTGAGTTTCAAAGCTGGTTAGCCCCTTGAAGCTTGCCGTCAGGGCAGTGCACATTCCTGAGGGAGGGGGTGTTGGCACCTCCACCCAGGAAGGGCTTTGTTTTACAAACCAGGGAGACAGATCTCTCCCCCATAGTTTGTAGATTGGATGTCTAGAGGTGGCAGGCTGGATAAAACCAGTCAGCATACCTCTAAGGTGACCCCTGGGTACATTTAGGGATAAATCCAATACTGGTACCAGTTGGGATGTATCATTCTGAGTTGTTTGATACCAAACAACCCAGGGTTCGGAGTGGCCATCATGTAGCTTCGAAACTTGTATTGACCAGTGTCCAGCACATGTATTAAAACGGCTGCTCTGTTCACGCACTATATCCCAGGGTTGGCACGGACACAGTGGGGGCACATTGCTCATGCAGCTATGCCCTCACATACATTATGGTGCACCCTGCTTTAGGGCTGAAAGGCCTGCCAAAGGGGTGTCTTATTCATAGTGTATGCAGTTTATGGTGGACAGGGCACACAGGCAGTGTGCCATGACGAGCTTTGCCTTTTAGGAATGCACCAGGACACTGCAATGGCAGTGCTGGTGCATCTGGATGCATGGCCCTAGAGGGTGCCAGGATCAGTGCTGCTCCCCTCCTGGGCCTACCCTTACTACCCAATGGCCTAGGTACCTAAGTACTGTTTACTAGGGACTTGTAGTGGCAGCTAAAGGTGTTGCCAATTACCTTTGCAATTTTTAGGGAAAGAACACTGGCTCTGGGAACCTGGTTAGGAGAATCCCAGTGCACTCTGGTCCATGTTTCTGTTAACCTGTTCTTATATTAATTAACCTAGCCTTATTTAGCTTTAATGTCTCACCTGTGAGAAGAAATTATTTCTGCAATTTTTTCTTGAACTGTCCTAATGTTTTATTTCCTCTTACAATTCAATTTTTAGTCTCTTAATGCAACACAAAATTGTCTACATAAATGAAAATTAAAACTTTTGATGCACAGCAGACTGAGCCATGAGTAATGCATTTGGCAAGGCCTTTCTTGCTTGATTTAGTTTATTCACAAACATAGACAGTACATTTTTCAGGGCTACAAAGTCTCTCCTTCTCTTAACTCAAAAGGTCTTTGGAAACTAGGATACAATCACCCAGCATTCGAGGACTTGGTGGCCCAAAGGCTAGTCACACAACTGTATGTGGTTGTCTCTTTTAAAAAACAAAACTGAAAGTCGCACTGTGATTCTGATGATTGCTGTGAGGGGTGGTACTGCAGGTATTCCTCTTCTGATAGAAGCTTACCTGGATGGATCCTAAACCTAAAAACCTTTTGCTTCTGACTCCCAAGGACAATCACCTCCTAGGAACTGCTTCAATATTTAATAACAAGAAGAGAGATCCTGGCTTCGCTGTCTTATTAACTGCCAAGGTTTCACCTTGCTTATGCGTGACATTTCCAGTTATTGGCTTTGCTTATGTGTGGAATTTTAAGGCCTTACATGTGGTATTTTGAGTGACACTTTATCCAGTATTGAATAAAGCAGTTAAAACCATGACATGTATTTATTTATTTTAGCACTTGGTATAGTGCATGACTCCTGGCAGGAGTGCTTGTGATGCAAGGCAAAGGCAGGCAGGCAGAATCAGAACAGGCAGGCTTTCTGCATCTTCTTAAAGACCCAGAAGCCAGAACAGGAGCGAATGTGAAGAGGAAGTTTATTCCAATGGAATGGGGCTAGGTAGGAGAAGGACCTGCCACCGTATCGGAAAGTATGGATGTGTGGGGTCTGAAGAAGAGCCTCATTAGATGACCTTAGCTGCCTGGGAGGCTGATAATATCTAAGTCTGGAATGCAGAAAGGCTGGCTGAGCCATATAAAAGGCCTTGTGTGTCAGACAGCAAAGTTTACATTTTCTGATGTGTAGCCAGTGTACTTTTTCCAAAGTAAATGCTGAGGAAGAATGTGAAGGGAGACAAGAGATGAGCCGGGAGGTGGTGTTCTGTACCACTTTCAGTTTAGCCAAGAGAGAGACATTAGGGGCTACCAGTAGAACATTCCCATAATCCAGCTGGCTGACTATGAGAGCTTTAACAGGACGTTTCATGGAAGTGGAAGGCAGCCAGGGGTAGATTTTCTTTAAGGGCCTCATGGTTGAGACGCACATGGCACAAGTGCAGTTAACTTGGTCTTTTATAGACAGTGTATGGTCAATTTTTACTCCAAGGTTCTTCAAAACTTGTTTGGGGAAGGGGGCAGGCTCACGTTCTGGAGGCCACCAATCTGCAGACCAGAGCTCTTGGGTCCTACCAAATAGTACAATTTCGGATTTTGCCATGGTGAGTTACAGGGAGTTAGATGCCATCAATTTGGTTATTTCTGTCATACAGTGAGCGAATTGAAGTTTTACTTTGCCGGAATCAGGGGCGAAAGAGATAAGAAGTTGCGTGTCTTCTGCATATGACACAATCACCATATCACATGATTTTACAATCTGAGCCATGTGTGCTACATAGATGTTAAAAAGTGTCGGGCTCACACGAGCCCTGAGGGAGTCCTTTATTGATATTCATTGTTCTCACTTCGAAAGGACCCAGACGCACATTCTGGGTATGGTTGTCTAGGAAATCCCTCAGCCAAACTAACACTCTTCCATAAATGCCAGTGGCATGCAGTCTGCGGATAAGGTTGCAATGGGAGACTGTGTCTGATGCTGTGGATAAGTCCAGCAACACCATCATTACTGGAGATCCGGCATCAAGGGAAGTGTGGATGTTATCTGTTACTGCCAGCAACGCAGTCTCCACTCTATGATGTGCACGGAAACCTATGGAGAGGAGTCCAAGATCTTGTGAGTCTCCAAAAAAGGTATGAGTTAGCTGTTAATAAAGATTTCAAAGATTTTTGCCAGCAAGGGTAACAACAAGATTGCCTGTAGTTTGCAAGAACTTCGGGGTTTAAGGATTGTTTTTTGAGAGTGGAGACACTAGCACGTTTCCACTCCAACGGTACTTCTACAGAGCTGATGGAAATAAGGGAAATATTGGGAAACCCTCGCTTTGCACATTAAAAGGGTTTCAAAATTATCTCAAAGAACAGACCAGAAAGCAACGTGATCTTCTATAAAAATCAAGAACAGACTGAAGATTTTAGTCATCCAAAGACAAGATGTCTTGCCAGCTATATCATGTGTGATGGCTTGCTACTTTCCCATCATACCCCATGTGCAGGAGAACACAAACACACATGCACTCGCAAATACACACCAACAAAATTTCAAATATTACAAACTGTTCTTTTTAGCTTTCAAAAAAGGTAAGTCCTGGAAACATCATTTTTATTAAATAAACCACAATCTAGTCCATTTACACTTTTAGTGTTGTCATGTCTAAAAGCAAAAACATCACCTAAATGAGGAAAATATTAATGAATATGTTTTCAGATTGCTGAAGAAGGTAAAGTGTCACTTCATTATGTCTTACCTTTTATATGAACAACGTTTAGCTTTACAAGGCCAGAAACGTTGAATTATATTTTGAGCGCACGCTGCCTCTCCCCCTGCCCTACACCCCCTACATTGCTGAGCCCTTTTTTGGTTATTTGGGATAGCTTGTACTTAGTGCTCCAGTAAGGAAATGCCTTCCTTGGCATTGTTACCCCCTGACTTTTTGCCTTTTGATGATGCCAGTTATGATTGAAAGTGTGCTGGGACCCTGCTAACCAGGCCCCAGCACCAGTGTTCTTTCCCTAAATTGTACCTTTGTTCCCACAATTGGCACAGCCCTGGCACACAGATAAGTCCCTTGTAAATGGTTCCCCTGGTACCCAGGGCCCTGATGCCAGGGAAGGTCTCTAAGGGCTGCAGCATGTCTTATGCCACCCTGGGGACCCCTCACTCAGCACGTGCACACTGCTTCACAGCTTGTGTGTGGTGGTGGGGAGAAAATGACTATGTCGATATGGCACTCCCCTCAGAGTGCCATGCACACCTCTCACTGCCTGTGGCATAGGTAAGTCACCCCTCTAGCAGGCCTTACAGCCCTAAGGCAGGGTGCACTATACCACAGATGAGGGCATATGTGCAGGAGCACTATGCCCCTACAGTGTCTAAGCAAAACTTTAGACATTGTAAGTGCAGGGGAGCCATAAAGAGTATATGGTCTGGGAGTTTGTCAAACACGAACTCCACAGTTCCATAATGCCCACACTGAAAAATGGGAAGTTTGGTATCAAACTTCTCAGCACAATAAATACACACTGATGCCAGTGTGGGATTTATTGTAAAATGCACCCAGAGGGCATCTTAGAGATGCCCCCTAAATACCAGTCCGACTCCTAGTGCTAGACTGACCAGTTTCTGCCAGCCTGCCACAACCAGACGAGTTGCTGGCCACATGGGGTGAGTGCCTTTGTCACTCTGTGGCCAGGAACAAAGCCTGTACTGGGTGGAGGTGCTTCTCACCTCCCCCTGCAGGAACTGTAACACCAAGCGGTGAGCCTCAAAGGCTCATACCTTTTGTTACATCACCCCAGGGCATCCCAGCTAATGGAGATGCCCGCCCCTCCGGCCACTGCCCCCACTTTTGGCGGCAAGGCAGGAGAGGATAATGAGAAAAACAAGGAGAAGTCACCCACTAGTCAGGACAGCCCCTAAGGTGTCCTGAGCTGAGGTGACCCCTGCCTTTAGAAATCCTCCATCTTGAGTTTGGTGGATTCCCCCAATAGGTTTAGGGATGTGCCCCTCTCCCCTAAGGGAGGAGGCACAAAGAGGGTGTAGCCATCCTCCAGGACAGTAGCCATTGGCTACTGCCCTCCTGACCCAAACACCCCCCTAAATTCAGTATTTAGGGGGTGACCCAGAACCCAGGAAATCAGATTCCTGCAACCTACACAAAGAAGAAGGACTGCTGACCTGAAAGCCCTGCAGAGACGACAGAGATGATAACAGACTTGGCCCAGCCCTACCAGCCTGTCTCGAGACTCAAAGAACCTGCACAGCGACGCATCCGACAGGGACCAGAGACCTCTGAAGACTCAGAGGACTGCCTTGAAACCGAAGGACCAAGAAACTCCTGAGAACCGCAGCACTGTTCACTAACAGCAACATCTTTGCAACAAAGAAGCAACTTTTAAAGAACTCACTCTTCTCACTGGAAGCGTGAGACTTCACACTCTGCACCCAACACCCCTGGCTCGAGCTCCAGAGAACCAACACTGCAGAGAGGACTCCCAGGCGACTGCGACCTCATGAGTAACCTGAGATGACCCCCCTGCACTCCCACAGCGACACCTGCAGAGAGGATCCAGAGGCTCCCCCTGACCGCGACTGCCTGGTAACAAGGAACCCGACGCCTGGACCCAGCACTACACCCGCAGCCGCCAGGACCGAGAGGAACCAAACTCCAGTGCAGGAGTGACCATCAGGTGGCCCTCCTCCTAGCCCAGTCGGTGGCTGGCCCGAGAAGCCCCCCTGTGCCCTGCCTGCATCGCCTGCACCCCCTGGTCCCTCCATTGCTTTCAATAGCAAACCAGACGCCAACTTTGCACACTGCACCCGGCCGCCCCTGTGCTGCTGAGGGTGTGTTTTGTGTGCCTGTTTGTGTCCACCCCAGTGCTCTACAAAACCCCCCTGGTCTGCTTCCTGAGGACACGGGTACTTACCTGCCAGCGGACCGGAACCGGAGCACCCCTGTTCTCCATAGGCTGCTATGTGTTTTGGGCCCTCCTTTGACCTCTGCACCTGACTGGCCCTGTGTTGCTGGTGCAGTGACTTTGGGGTTGCCTTGATCCCCCAACGGTGGGCTGCCTATGCCCAGGAGACTTAACTTGTAAGTGCTTTTCTTACCTCAGAAACTTAACCATACTTACCTCCCCCAGCAATTGTTGATTTTTGCACTGTGTCACTTTTAAAATAGCTTATTGCCGTTTTAACCTATACTGTGTGTACTACTGCTTTAATTCAAAGTTCCTTACTTACCTGTGTGGAGTACCTTGCATTTTATGTATTTACTTCAAATCTTGAATCTTGTGGTTCTAAAATAAATTAAGAAAATACATGTTTCTATATAAAAGCTATTGGCCTGGAGTTAAGTCTTTGAGTGTGTGTTCCTCATTTATTGCCAGTGTGTACAACAAATGCTTAACACTACCCTCTGGTAAGCCTACTGCTCGACCACACTACCACAAAATAGAGCATTTGAATTATCTAATTTTGCCACTATCAACCTCTAAGGGAAACCCTTGGACTCTGTGCACACTATCTCTCACTTTGAGATAGTACATACAGAGCCAACTTCCTACAGCTCCATAATGTTTTTTACATATAAGGAATCCATGCAATTTTTTTTCCTTTTGTCCAACATCCTGGCTATTGTAAAGTTACTTAGGGTTTGTGGATTCCCTTTGGATGGGACTGAGAAAATAGGCAAAATATGCAAAATATAGCACAATGTTGAGTTTTTTGAGAAAAATAGGGGAAAGGTGCTCCAGATAAATGTGCCTTTTTTTTGCCCTAGAAATGGCATTCACAAATGGTTTGCTGTACTAAAGTCACCATCTTCCCAGGTTTCAGGAACATACAAAAATCTAATTTTGCATGACAGCTTAGGCGTTTTTCTAAGAGGTAGTCTGTTTTCCCTATATTTTGTGCTCTTAACCTACTTACAGTTTGTGATGGAAACCAGTGTGAAACTCATGGGTGATCCAGAAAAGCTACTGATTTCTGAAAAGTAGATCCAATTCTAAATTTAGCAAGGGGTCATATCTTTAGATCCCTCAAGTTTTTGCTAAGGAAAATAACTTGAAATAGAGCTATATTGAAAATGAATAGGACAAAAATGGGCATTTGTTACAACATTTTCATCTGTAACTTTTAGTTATGATGGCTGATTGATAAAGTAATATACCATTAAATCTGCTAGACCATTCTGGTTGTAGGGCTATATAGGGATTGTAGGTTCTCCAAGATCCCAAGGTATCCAGAGCCAACAATTGAGCTGCATTGTACAATAGTTTTTCATTAAGTTCCTAGTATAGACCAAATCTTATAACAAAATAGGCAGGGTGAAAAATGCAACTTATGCATTTTGAAATGGACACAATAAATAGAGTTTAGGAGAAGTGGTTATTTCTACATCCCTGAGTCTGTGAGTAACCATACTAGTATTTGAGAGTATTTTTCAAAATGTCATATTTCTTATTCACTGGGTATATTTGAAAGTCACAATTTCAGTTAAATCCAATTAGTAATAACAAATGTTCTACTTTTCTTTGCTCCCACAAGTCTCCCAATAATAATGATACCTCACTTGTGTGGGAAGGCCTAGTGCTCGCCACAGGAAACAGCCAAAAATGCAACATGGATACAGCACATTTTTCCACCAAAAACGGACTCTCCTTTTCCAAAGTGAGTGGCTCTAGATTTTGGACCTTAGCTCAGCCAGCATCTAGGGAAACCTAGCCAACCTTTACATTTTTAAAATCCTGACACCTAGAGGAATCCAGGATGACATGACTTGCATGGATCCCGTTAGCTTTGTTTACCCACAATGCCCTGCAAACCTCAAACTTTGCCTGAAATCATGCATTTTCCTTACATTTCTGTGATGTAAACTAATAGATTTCGCAAGATTCCACAAAATCCCTACCACCCAGCATTTCTCCACCTGTGCCAATAAAAAAACTGCTCCACTCGTGTGGCTGGGCCTAGTGCCACAACACAAATGGATCTAACCAAGGGCAATGGTAGCCCATGCGTGGAGACTCCTATTGACCTCAGATGGATCCATGCCTGTCGCTGTTCCTGTCAGCCACACAAGTGAGATACCAACTTTATCAGGAGACTTGGGGGAATGCTGTGTGATAGGAAATTTGTGGATCCCCACAGATTCCAGAAACTTTCCTCACAGAAATGTGAGGTGTGCAGGGCATAGTAGGTAAGAAAATGGTGTGAGGGCATGTGAAGCACACCACCCTGGACTCCCCTAAATGTCTAGTTTTCAGCAGTGTCTGGGTCTGGTAGACTTTTCCAGGTGGCAGCCTACCCAAGCCCAAAAAGTGCAGCCATTCACCATTGCAAGTGAGACGATATTAGGAGTTATCCAAACTGTCCTGGCCTATACATAAGGTGGGGAAAGATGGATTTGCATATGGCTGGGTCCAAACTGGAATGGCATAGCAAGCAAAAAAAAATTATAGATTAAATCCAGATCTGTGACTGGGGGTGAATGTTTGATTTGTTCAGCATTCCATCAATCATCTGTTCTATTTGCATTTGTTGCCCTAAGTGGGAAGGGTATGCCTGGACATTGATCCTGTGTTTGCTATGCCACCAGATTCACGCTAGCCTGGCTGATGAAGGTTGATACCCTGAAACCGATCCCAGGATGCTTGTTTCTGGTCCAGGGAGGACCTGGCCTGTCAGTTTATGCTGGACTGTTCCCATGGGGAGCAGCATCAAGACTGATTTGAGTATGCCTGGGTCCAAACTGGAATGACATGGCTAGCAAAAAGACTGATGGATTAAACCCAGATCTGTGACTGGGGATACATGTTTGATTTGTTCGGCATTCCATCCATCATCTATTCTTTTTCCATATATAAAATCAACACCCAGTAGAGTCAAATGTCATCTTGCTTGCCATTGAGATAAAATACATTAGTCCGCAGGGGAGCAGAAAGACTATTGTCCCCTTCAGTTGGGGTGGGGGCATAACCAAAATTATTCCCTGGCATCTACTGGGCTTTGGGTAATAATCCCATCTGTCCCCTGGGGGGGCAAAAAGACTGCATTCATTTTGGGGGGATGAAAGCACAGCCATGCCCATTCTGGGCAGCCCCACTCCTACACTTAACTAAAAAAAGAATCCCTGGTGCCTAGTGTGCTTTTGCCCCCGCCCCGGGGGGAAGATTGGGGAATATCGACTCATCTGCCCTCAGGGGGGCAGAAAGACTTTGGTCCCCTTTATTTGGGGTGGAGGCATGGAACAGTAATTCCCTAGTGTCTAGTGGACTTTCCATCCAACCTTGGGGGGCAGATCGGGGGCAATAGCCCAGACAGAATGTGACAATTTTTTGAGGCGGGTCAGGGCATTGGCATCCCCATTCTGGGCAGCCCCCTCCCCTCCACTAAGAAAAAAAATAGTCCATGGTAGGTAGTAGGCTTTATGCGCCCTTGGGGGGGGGGATGGGGGTCTATTGCCCCCCCCCCATGTATCCCTCAGTAGGGGAAGAAGGACCATGCCCATTTCTTTGGGGGTGGGGAGGCATTGGCTTGCTCTTTGTGGGAAGCCCCCACCCCAAAAAAAAGGAAAAAAATTTCCCTGTTGACTAGTGGGCTTTCTGCCTATTGTCCTCATCTGCCCCCCCCCCAGGGGAGGGGGGCAGAGAGACTGAAATTTAAAGAATTGACCTTGAAGGAGCAAAAGCCCTAGCCCAAGGGGCCCTGCCACTTCCCTGGTGGCTAGTGGGGGATCTCTCTTTGGGGATCGCCTTAATGCAGAGATCCCCAAATAGGGATCCACTGGGCTGAGATACCTTTGGAAAGGGGATATTTTCCCCTTTCCAACGGTACCTCTCCTGTTTGAATCAGTTCTCGGGGCTGAGATAGCACTGATTCAGTGAAAGTAGAATGAGCCAATTGGCTTGTTCTACTTTTACTACGATGATGTCAGCGCACCATGCTTGCAATTGTCATTGTAGTAAAAAACAAAAATACTTCAGACTGCTTGGAAAGCTTTTCCCAAACAGTCTGAACAAAAGAAAATAAAGGCCTTCAAATCCCTTACTGGTGATTGCCACTGGCAGATGTATCAGGTACGATGTGTGTGAGACGGCCATTGGTCATCACATGCATCAATGGGGTTAAAGGAAAGCACAAGTAAACAAACTTATCCAAGGCCCAAGGTCATCACCTAGCAATGATTTACCATAGACCTTTGGCCAGAGCTCATAATTGCCTTGGGGAGCAGCACGTGGCATGAGTGCTGACTCCTGCTTTGCAAATGATACCCCCACAAAGTCAGCTTCATGTAGTGTCTGGTCGTCCTTTTGGGAGCTAGCTTAATATGCGTGACTGAGCATTTTAGTGCAGTGGTGGAGACACCAGCACTAAAATATGTTAGTCTGACTCCTGATGCATGGTACTTGCCAGGGCTGTTCCTTATATAGTGGGAGCAAATGAAATGAAATGATGCAAGATTTCAATCTTGGGAATCTCATGGGATCTCACCAGCTTTGCTTTTTTAGAGCCAGGACAGAAAATGAACAGTACCTGTAAGGAGAATGAACGTTGATGCCATATTTACATTGAAGCAAACACTTGAAGAAATAATGCAATCAGGTAAGCAACAGTTGAAAGAAATAGTGCAATCAGGTTAGAACACTGTCGGTTTCAGGAAGGTTTTCAGGAAGACTTTCAATAGGAAGTTGTTCAGTGTGCTAAGGCGTCATTTTAAATTATGCCTCTTGACGACGATTGGGAGCATTCAGAATATAAAGGTACCACACCTTTACTGAGCCCTAGAGGATCTTTTAGGTAGATATTAAATATCATTAAGAACTGCCCATTATTACTTAATACATTAAATTTTTAGTTTGATTAGAGTCAATAATGAGAGATTGGGTTCTGTTTTCAGGATTTGATTAAATCTTTATTTCATTGATCTCTTTATTAGTAAATCATTAAATCTCAATGCAAACGCCAACACAGAAGCTGAACAGTACCTGTAAGGAGACTGAACGTTGATGCCAGATTTACATTGAAGCAAACACTTGAAGAAATAATGCAATCAGATAAGCAACAGTCGAAAGAAATAGTGCAATCAGGTTAGAACACTCAGGTGGTCATTACAACCCTGGCGGACGGTGTTAAAGCAGCGGGAAAAAAAATGGAATCACGACCGTGGCGGAAACTGCCAACAAAGACAGCCACTTTAACACTCCGACCGCCAAGGCGGTACAAACAAACAGGGCGGTGGTCACCGCCAACAGACAGGCGGAGGACAATGTACCGCCCACAGTATCACAACCTACAAATCCGCCACCTTTTCCGGGGCGGATTCACCGCGAACAAAAACAGGGCGGAAACAGGGCTTCGAAGGGAAACCGCTCACCTCTTCACACCCCACGAGGAGCCAGGACACCATGGAACCAGAGCTTCACATTTTCCCTGCCCTTATCTTCTTGCTCCTCTACCAGAAGCATGAACGCCGGCGGCGAAGACCACGGTGAGTACTGCACCTACGACACAGGGGAAGGAAGAAGGAAAAAACAGGGACACACACAAGCAACACGCAACACCCCCACCCCCACCCTCACCCATGACAACACACACACTAATACAGCATGATACATTACAGTTACACCCCCCAAACCCCCTGGAAGAATGCAAAGACAAAAGGAAATGAGTGTAACCATTGTAATATATTAAAATCCAGTACGCAAAAATATATATATACTATAAACAAATATATACACCAAGAATAGTAGTCCAGGTATTGCTCCATTGAAGTCCGTGGAACACTGGGCCCACACTGCGTGGGCGAGGCCCACACTCAATACCCGAACATGATGGAGAGAACACTGCAGGGGCATCAGATAGCAATAAAACAGGCACCTCAGGGGGAAGGGAAAGGGGGGGCACCTCAGCCGGTTGAGTGCACGACGCCAAATCCACAAGGGGGCCCCATGCCCACTGTCCAATCCTGGGGATTGCAAAGCCACAGTCTCTCAAGTCTCTACAGTGGGTGGTTTGCCCACTGTTCAATCCTGGGGAGTGCAAAGCCACAGACTCTCAAGTCTCTACAGTGGGTGGTTTGCCCACTGTTCAATCCTGGGGAGTGCAAAGCCACAGTCTCACAAGTGGATAACAGTCTCCACTGGCTCTGGAGGGGGCTTTGTGCCCAGAGTGCTTCATCCTGCCAAGGACTATGTGAGTGGATGTGATGCTCCACTGGTTCTGGAGGGGGCTTTGTGCCCAGAGTGCTTCATCCTGCCAAGGACTGAGGTAGTGGATGCCTTTCTCCACTGGTTCTGGAGGGGACTTTGTGCCCAGAGTGCTTCATCCTGCCAAGGACTGAGGTAGTGGATGCCTTTCTCCACTGGTTTTGGAGAGGGCTTTGTGCCCAGAGTGCTTCATCCTGCTCGTGGCGGACTCAGTAGCGTCAGTGCCCTTGGCGCTTACTGGCCAGCAGTGCTTGTGGAGGCGGTGTCCTGTTCAGCGGTGCTTGTGGCGGAGGTGTCCTGTTCAGCAGTGCTTGTGGCGGAGGTGTCCTGTTCAGCGGTGCTTGTGGCGGCGGTGTCCTTGGCAGCAGTGCTTGTGGCGGCGGTGTCCTGTTCAGCGGTGCTTTTGGCGGAGGTGTCCTGTTCAGCGGTGCCTGTGGCGGAGGTGTCCTGTTCAGCAGTGCTTGTGACGGCGGTGTCCTGTTCAGCGGTGCTTGTTGCGGCGGGGTCCTTGGCAGCAACTCAGCTGCTGGCGGTCCTGTCTGGCCCAGCGGGGCTGGTGCTGGCGGTCCTGTCTGGCCCAGCGGGAGGTGGCGTCACAGACCCACTGGGAGAGGACACAGGGGACGTGTGAATGGTAGTGGGGGTGGTGACTGGACGTGAGCATGGTGTGGTGGTGTGTGTGCTGGTGATGGAAGTAGTGGCTGTAGATGTAGTGCATGCAGGTGTGAGTGGAGACGAGACTGGGAGGGAGGAGGGAGACGAGGAGGAGGGGGACACAGTGGAGGCAGTGGATGTTGGTGTGTCTGCATGTGTGTGATGCTTGCGTGAGTGCCTTTGGGATGTGTGGTGCTTATGTTTGCCTGAGCTTCCTTTGTGTGTTGAGGTGTGTGCATGCTCGTCTGATGGTGTGCTTGGGGTAGGCTGAGGTACAGGGGTGTGGGTCTGGGTGGAGGAAGTTTGAGGGGGGAGGCTAGAGACAGGTACTATAGCTGCCATCAGTGCTGAGGCCAGAGTCCGAAAAGCTCGCTGAAGAGCTGCCTGACCAGGATGAATGCCCTCCAGGAATGCATTTGTTTGTTGCAACTGCCTCTCTACACCCTGGATGGTATTCAAAATGATAGACTGCCCAACAGTGAGGGACCTGAGGAGGTCAATGGCCTCCTCACTGAGGGCAGCAGGGGTGACTGGGGCAGGGCCTGAGGTGCCTGGGGCGAAGGTGATGCCCACCCTCCTGGGTGAGCGGGCATGGGGCAAAGGCTGAGGGGCTGCTGGGAGGGCGGTGCTGGTAGGGGGGGTGGTGGCTGCACCTGTAGATGCGGGGGCACAGATGTGGCCGCCACCACAAGGGAGCTCCCATCAGAGGGTGAGTCCGTATCATTGGTGTCAGCTCCTGTCCCTGCCGTGGAGCTCCCCTCGCCCTCCGTCCCACTGGTGAATTCCGAGTCTGTAGTCTCGCCCTCCAGGGCCATGTGGGATGCAGCTCCTTCCTGCTCCGGTGCCACTGCTCCTCTGCCTGATGATGCTAATGCACACAAGAACAGGGAGACCACAAAAAGGGTGGGGGGACAGAAGAAAGACATGTTGAGTGCATGCATTACTGCTACAGTTGGTGGACACGACAGACACAGAAGCCCCCTGCACTACGCCGCGCACTTGGGGTCCACTGTTCAATCCCTGGGACATAGCCTACAAGGCTATGGCTGACATCTGCACACATGGATGTCACAGGAGCCTGCCTAGGTGTAGTTGGCACTGTACACAGGTGGGGTGGGGTGCCACAGGGTCTGCCAGAAGAAGGGGACCTAACTAGCACACTCGCCCTGGCCTAGGGTAACCCACAGCCCACCTCCCCCACCCAGACACCTCCACTGCGCGCTGAATCAGCTGAATGAGAGTGTACTCACCCCCTTGTGGCTGCTGTGATGCCCTCAAGCGCCCATCCAACTCCGGGTACGCCACCGCCAGGATCCTGAACATCAGGGGGGTCATGGTGCGACGGCCACCCCTCCCACGTTGGGAGGCCATCCCCAGCTGGGCCTCCGCCGTCTTCTTGCTCCAGCGGCGAATGTCCTCCCATCTCTTACGGCAGTGGGTGCTCCGTCTGTGATAGACCCCCAGGGTCCGGATGTCGTTGGCGATGGCATGCCAGATGTCCTTCTTCTGGTGGGCACTGACCTACATGAATTGTACAGGGGAAAAAGAAAAGTTATTACCAACTGCACTGTCACAGTCATTGGCCCCCATCCCTACCCTTGCCATGTGGCACATGCAGTCACCGTCGTTTCATGCGCGCCTCAATCTCCCTTCCCCATCTTTCATCCTCCCCGCTCCACATAGGCATAGCCCATACAGCATGCTCCCAGTGTACTTACCTGTTTGTCTGGAGGACCGTAGAGTACCGTGTACTGGGGGAGGACCACATCCATGAGTTTCTCCAACTCCTCCGTAGTGAAGGCAGGGGCCCTTTCCCCAGACGCACGAGCCATTGTCTCTTCCAGAATGAGGTCACAGCAGCACTTGCAGTGTAGGTCCTCTCCTGTCGAAGATCAGGTATCGAGTGATTGAACAGATAGAAAATGGCGGTCACGTCTGCGGCGGTGCGTACCGTCACCGCCGGCATACATCGTCATTGGCTCCTGGGACCCATAGGGTCTAATGTTAACCAATGCAGAATTGCGCTGCGGTCTTTGACCGCCTACCGCGACGGGGTACAGCGCCAGCGAAGTTACCTCACATCCCATTGTCCCACTTTACAGGTCAGGCAGCTGCCATTTCAGGGGCCCACATGGCTTAATTTTTAACTGCGTGACACATACCTAGGCCTTGCCTCAACACTCATACAAGCAAATTTCGGATTATGAATCGTGTTCTGTGTAAGCTGTGGGTACGTACCTCTGAGTTGGTTGACTCTGTCCTCGCTGTTGTCCTTCATAGGCACCGTCCGCTGGGACATGTGAGGAGATGGCAGTATCCTCCGGTGTACAGGCCGCTGGTAGACCTGTCGACAATGGAGGAAAGACATGTGATCATCACCTACAGGCTTGATCGTGCCACAATCCTGGAACTGTGTGCCCAGTTGGAGCCAGACCTGATGTAAGCTATCCGCCATCCCACAGGAATCCCCCCCTCCCCCTCTAGTGCAGGTGCTGTCAGTACTCCATTTCCTTGCAAGTGGGTCATTTCAAACAACAGTGGTCATAGCATCAGGGATGTCCCAGCCTATGTTTTCCAACGTGTTGTCCAGAGTGTTGTCTGCCCTGCTGAAACACATGCGGAGCTACATCGTTTTCCCTCAGGTGGAGGATTTGCCTACAGTGAAAGGTGATTTATATGCCCTGGGACAAATCCGCAACAACATAGGTGCCATTGATGGGACACATGTGGCTTTGGTACCCCCTGCAGGAGTGAACAGGTGTACAGAAACCGTAAGAGTTATCATTTGATGAATGTGCAGACGGTGTGTTTGGCAGACCAGTACATCTCCCATTTGAATGCCAAATTCCCTGGCTCAGTGCATGATCCTTACATCCTGCGGAATAGCAGCATCCCTTAGGTGATGGGTCAACTCCAGAGGCACCGTGTGTGGCTATTAGGTGAGCACCTGGAAGCAAGTCAGTGGGAATGGTTGTCTGGGTCTGGGGATATCCCTACAGGTTAGTGTGTGCCTAACAGTTGTCCCTCGCCATTTGCAGGTGACTCTGGTTACCCCAACCTGTCATGGCTACTGACCCCAGTGAGGAATGCCAGGACAAGTGCAGAGGAACGCTACAATGAGGCTCATGGGCGAACTCAGAGGATTATAGAGCAGACCTTCGGCCTCCTGAAGGCCAGGTTCAGGGGCCTCCATATGACAGGTGGATCCCTATTCTACTCACCAAAGAAGGTGTGCCAGATCATCGTGGCCTGCTGTATGCTTCACAACTTAGCTTTGCGACGACAGGTGCCTTTTCTGCAGGAGGATGGTCCAGATGGAGGTGTTGTGGCAGCTGTGGAGCCTGTGGACAGTGAAGACGAGGAAGCAGAAGAAGAGGACATGGACAACAGGAACTCGGTGATCCTGCAATACTTCCAGTGAGACACAGGTAAGAATACAAACCTGCCTACTACATGTACTTTAACACTACTGCCTGTCTACTGTCTGTCCTTTTCAACCAGTGTATGGTCACTGAGTTGTCACTTTCCCTTACGATTTCACAGATGTGGGTCCCACTGTGTGACATCTGCTTTGTTTCCTCATGGACTAGAGCTGTGTGACATAGGTATGTTGACATTACAATTGAAAGAGCATTTTGCCACTGTTATTGCTAATACACTATTTCAAAATCACAGACAGACTCCAGATTGTTTTGTGCTTTAAGGGTGTTTATTTAAATGCTCAATATTGGAGGATACTGTAAAATGGTGAGGGGTGATGGTGGAGGAATGTCCATGGCAGAGTCCAGTCTATTAGTCTCACAGGTGCATTGCCCAAATGGGCATAGGAAGTGGAGCTGGGGCAGTTTGAGGATGGACAGGGTGACAAGGTGGGACAAAATGATGACATTCAAGGCAGTCTCATTTCTTGGCGGGGGTCTTGGCATCGTTCTCTGTCTTTGTCCTGGATCTCAGGGACCGTTTGCGGGGTGGTTCTCCCTCTGCAGGGGGTGGGGTGCTGGTGTGGTGGGTCTGTGGCGGTGCCTCCTGTCCACTAGCGCCGGCGGAGGTGGTGGGCAGTTCATCATCCAGGCTAGTGTCAGGGGCCCCTTGTTGTGCCACAGTGTCCCTCCTGGTGTTGAGGACTTCCTTCAGCACCTCTACGATGGTGCCCAGGGTGGAATTGATTGATCTGAGTTCCTCCCTGAAGCCCAAATACTGTTCCTCCTGCAGCCGCTGGGTCTCCTGAAACTTGGCCAGTACCGTTGCCATCGTCTCCTGGGAATGGTGGTATGCTCCCATGATGTTGGAGAGGGCCTCGTGGAGAGTGGGTTCCCTGGGCCTGTCCTCCCCCTGTCGCACAGCAGCCCTCCCAGTTCCCCTGTGTTCCTGGACCTCTGTCCCCTGAACGGTGTGCCCACTGCCACTGCCCCCAGGTCCCTGTTGTTGTTGGGGTGGTGGGTTAGCCTGGGTTCCCTGTAGTGGTGGACATACTGCTGATTGACGTGTCCTGGGGACAGAGGTATGGGCCCGCTGGGTGGGTGCTGCGCTGGTGTTTCCAGAGGGGGGAAGCTCTGTGGTGGCCTGTGACTGTGTCAGGGGAACCGACTGTCCTGAGGTCCCAGATGGGCCGGGCTGGTCATCTAGATCCAGTTGGACAGAGCTGCTGTCATCACTGTGGGCCTCTTCTGTCCGGTGACGTTGGGTAGGGGTATAAAAGGATGTTTATTGCATCTGTATGTGCCATGGTGTGCAATGGGTGGCTGACCGTGTACCCCAGTGCTTGCATTCCTGTGTGGGACCTTGTGTGATGGTGGTTTAGGGGGCGTATGAGTATGTGCAGTGGCCATGCTTTGGTGATGGGTGTCCATGCTTTGTTGTTGCATGCAGGGCTTGGTGTTGTGGTTTGTGATATTGGGATATTTGTGAGGAGTTGGAGTGATGGGGGTGAGGGCGAGGGTGGGGGTATGTATTGGCATGCAGGTAGGGTGGGGGATATAGTAGAAAAGCATTGCTTTACCAGAGTCCATTCCTCCATCTACTCCTGCGAGGCCCTCAGGATGCAGAATCGTCAAAACTTGCTCCCATGTTGTTAGTTGTGGGGGAGAAGCTGGGGGTCCGCCGCCAGTCCGCTGAACCGCAAGGTGGTGTCTTGAGACCACGGAACGCACCTTCCCCCGTGGGTCGTTCCACCTCTTCCTGATGTCATCCCTATTTCTTGGGTGCTGTCCGACTGCGTTGACCCTGTCCACTATTCTGCACCATAGCTCCATCTTCCTAGCTATGGAGGTGTGCTGCACCTGTGATCCGAATAGCTGTGGCTCTACCCGGACGATTTCCTCCACCATGACCCTGAGCTCCTCCTCAGAGAACCTGGGGTGTCTTTGCCGTGCCATGGGGTGGTGTAGGTGATGTGTGGGGTGGTGTGTGTAGTGATAAGTGGGGTGAGATGTAGTGGTGTGTTGTGTGAGGTGCGTGGAAGTTATGTGGGTGATGGTATTGTGTGCCTGTGGATGCTTGGCAGTAGTTTGTAGTGTCTCTCTCTTGCCTTCTTTCGGTATTTTGGTCGTAGGGGTATGTGGGTGTGTGTTTTATATTGTAATGGGTGTGTGGGAGTGGTGTGTGTATGTGTATCAGGTGTGTGTATTTTGATTTGTTAAATGTGGCTGTGTTTTGGAAGAGTGTGTGTATTTTAAACGCGGCGGTGTGTACCGCCAATGGAATACCGCGGTTGAAAGACCGCCACGTGGATTCGTGGTTTCGTGATAGTGTGGGCGTATTTTTCTGGTGGCGTGATGGTGGAGGTTTTATTTTCGCCAGTTTATCACTGACCTTTGGTGTGGCGGACTTGTGTGGGTGTCTCAATTTTGGCGGATTCAGAGCAGTGGGTCATAATGATCGTGGCGGAATTCTGCTGCCGCGGCGGTGTGTTGGTGGTCTTCTGCACGGCGGTAATGTTGTAATGAGGGCCTCAGTTTCAGGAAGCTTTTCAGGAAGAATTTAAATAGACAGCTGTTCAATGTGCTAAGGCATCATTTTAAATGATGCCTCTTGAGGACTATTGTGAGCCTTCAGAATATAAAGGTACCACACTTCTACTGATCCCTAGAGGCAAGATCATTTAGCTAGATATTACATATTATTAATAACTGCACATTCAATTCATAAAATACAGTAATTAATGTTTTACTTCGAATGGAGTCATAATGATAGTTGGGTTCTATATTCAAGAATTTATTAAATCTTTAGTTCATCAATCTCTTCATTAGCAAATCATTAAATCTCAATGCAAATTACAGAACAGAGCATATAGCGTGTCCCCTAAGGATCTAATCCCTCATCTAATCTAGTTGCAAGAAAAATATAAAGTTGAGTAGCACCCATAAAAAGTTCTTGTCTTTGATGGTAAAGCATCGTATAAGCATCTTATAGGGCAGTTCTCTGAGTGATTTCAGTAGAATCTTCTAAAGGTTAGTTCAGGCAACATGGCGTTGGTCTCAGAAGGAATCCAGGGCACATCTGGAAGTGGCAAATTTTAACACAGAACATTCTAAATAAACAATACATTTAACTAATATCTAAACAGTAATGAACCACTCGAGTTTCTTCCCACCAGTAAACATCTATAAGGAAAAGATCAATCAGGTAAACATGATACATTTTTTAAATGATGTCCTTTCCATGCTTATGAATGTTTTTAGCAAAGCCTACTCATGAACAAACAGTTTTAACATTAATCCAACATTGCAGTCATTCTTTTCATAGGTTAAATGGTCATGAAACAATGCTTCAACACACTCTCTATTCATTTATTTATTATCATAGAGCATTCACATCATGAAATGTTATACTTGTGATCATGACACAGGTCAAACCTAACATGGAGGAAAGAATGAAGGAAGAAAAGAAACGGAATATGTCCTTGTTAGTATTTCAGCTAAATACATGTTGTTGTGCAAGCTTCAAATGCAAAATAACAAATAACATGTAAATGCAGTGCTAAGTTAAGTCCTACAAAACTCTTCCATACAGGGTAATTATATAATGGTTTTATAATAATGAGAGACTCTCTCTCAATCCCCTATCTGGTGGTTTGGAACCATCCCAAAATTTACATTAACAGAGGTATTCAGAGTTCACTCTCATCTTCTGCTGAATCTCAAATTTTTCTCTTTAGATTTTCTCTTAGTTTGTTAATATACTCAGTCAATTCTAAATCTTTCTTCATTTTTTTGTTCATTTCTCTATTTTTCTTCTTTGTCAATAGCATTTTTATAGCCATTTAGGCCCATATTTATACTTTTTGATGCAAAACTGCAACGGTGCAGTTTTGCGTAAAAAATATTACGCCCGGCTAACGCCATTTCGGTGCGCCGTGCGGGTGCCAAATGTATACTTTGACGCACGGCGGCGCAAACCACAGTTGTAAGCAATTTTTTTTTACACACACCGCAGCGTCAAGTCGTAAAGCAAAACGACGTTAACGCGGCGGAAATGACTGTGGGTGAATTTACAACCACGCAAACCGGATATGCAGCGTTTTTTGACGCAATAGCGTCAAAATTCCCCGCAAACAGCCATTTCAGCAGAGGAGAGCCAAAATGGATCCCAGATGCCTGTACAGACCCCAGGAAGATGACAACAGACCAGGGACCAGCCAGGAGGACCCACACAAGACCCAGGACAATTTTAAGAAGAAAAGAAAGTTTTGCTTCAGTGCAGAGGAACAGGAAATTCTGGTTAAAGAGGTGACGGAACACCAGCTGTTTGTCACCTCAAAGTTGCCAATTAGTAGAAGAGGGGCAATATGGCAACAAATTGTTGACAAGATTAACAGTGTGGCAGAAGTACGCAGAACAGTCATTGAGTGCAAGAAACGCTGGCATGACTGCAAGCGCAGGACCAAGGAAAAGATGGCCTGGAACAGAAAGGCAGCACTGCAGACTGGAGGTGGGAGTCCAGCACACCAGGAGGCCCTGGACCACATGGGGGAGATGGTCGCAGCCGTCATCCCTGAGGAGATCATCACAGGGATTCAAGGACAGGACAGCGCAGACTACCAGGAGACAACACACATGCAGGGTAAGTCGCATGGGCAATTAAAATGGACTAATGTCAACTACAACCGGGGGGGGATACCGACCACAAAATGCATGGAAGCCATGATATACATGGAGTGACATGGGTAAAGGGTTACGGCATGGGGGCATGGCCTGTACAGAGAGAAGCTGGGGCACACCATAACACAACACCAACAACAGTCCCATGGGGGTATGCTGCCATGCCAACGATGGAGCAAAGGTAAAGCCACGCCAGGAGGGAAGGGCACAACGTCAAACTGACATCCCATCACACGTCAGCCACTATACCTCCTACATTAACTAGGGCCCAATTAACAACCTCTAGCCATACCGACAACTGGAATTTAACAGTGACAACAGTTGCCACTACCACCTCCGCTCTGTTCGCAGCTCAAGTAGCCAATGGCAGTAACTTCCCCATGGATCATAGACACCTAAATTAGTGGGTTGAGGATGACAACTTTAACAATCCCCTGAAACATGACAAATGTTCCAGTCCTGTCAATTGTGAATGCCCATAGTTGCCGCAAACATCAGTCAATGTCATCAACATTAGGAGGTACGCAGCACTAATGTCACACCCATGCTGCATATGTCAGGGTCCATCCTGTGCCTGGGTCACAATGCAACATGCCAAATGGCATACTGCTCAGACAACAGCATTGAGGGGGAGGACACATGTAACTAGTCACTGAAATACACCTGCACAGTCAGAGGAGGAGGACACTGCTATGACTATCAGGGCAATCCAATCTCCACACATTCCCCAACATCAGCTGTACACATTACCAATGCTGACATCCATATTGTGCCATAACAATGCTATGCATAGTATATGCTACATTTCAACTACATATAGGTGGATGTGAAAGATCAGAGACTGGGGCAGGTCCAGATTGTTAAGTGTGCTGCTAGTGCTATCAGAGCACCCACAGCCAGTGAAAGGCCTCACCATGAGAATGGATGTAGACACAGGGGATGTGAGTAGGACAAGAAGGTGGCAATTCACTATTTGGCCTAAACCAACACCTAGAGGAGATGATGCTGACAACTCTAATAACTTACCACAATACATGTGACATGCAGGTGGGGCATAGGCCTGGGAGAATGCCCATCTGAAAGACTGGAGCAATGAACAGGAAACAATATCACAATGTGAAATCATCACAAGGCAGGCATGTCACATCACCAATGCCACAACACAGAAACACTAATTGTACCCTATTTCATTGCAGAGGACGATGGATCTCCAGCGGATATGCCTGTCCAGGACTACCCTGATGACATGGATGACGAGCTGACAAACATCAGCCACCAGACCCTCCAAGATGTCCTTGGAACCCTCCAGACCCCACCTTCTGTCCCAAGGAGGATCTCAGAACAAGCAACCATCACAGAGGACCCACCCACCACCCCAATTGTAAGACCTGCCAGCTCCAATACAGCTGAGGACTCAGATGACACAGGCACCAGCTTTGAGAGAACTGTAGTTGGAGTACAGCGGGAGCTGGCCAAGGAGGTGCGAGTGGGGATGCAAACTATGGCAGCCAGCCTAGAGGGGGTGCGTTCGTGCAAGATGTCAACTGAAGAACAGGCAGCAGCTATGCAAGGGCGAACAACCATCTTGCAGGAACTTGGAAAAAGGCTGAAGGAAATCAGCACAGCTGTAATACAGTTGACCCAACACCTACAACAGCAATCCTGTCAACGCGTGCACGAATGCAACATTGAACCCCTCAGGGCTGACCTGGCTGCCTACCATCATGATGTGGCTGCTATTCTCAAGAACCAGCAGATCCTCCTTGCGACCGGGATGTCTGACTCCACCTCTTCTAACACTGTGGTGTGTATTGCCCCTTCCCAACCACCACCACCAAGGAGAGAGGAGGCAACACACACATCAGAAGAAGAAGATATGGAACAGATCACCTTCACACGGAAAAGTACCCGGAAGCACTAGTCCCTGCCACATGGCCAACTATTACCAGGTCTAGCGCTTTGTAACATGCCAGTCTTACAACAACTGTACTCAATGACTGTTCTGCAAACCACTGTATATCTTGTCAGCCTGCCCAGTGCTTGTCTCTCACTTACTCATTGGCAAATCCTGTCCCTCTGCACTGTCTGACACATCACCCCAGCATGTCAAATGCATTTTCCTTTAGCACTTGTGTAGGATCACAATGGAAGATGTCACTATAATGGACTCACAATCATGGACAATGTACATATAGCACTCCAGCACTTTTCAATAAATCGCACTTACACAACCACTTTGTCTCTGTGTAATGTGACACATCAACAGTGCAGTAGATCACTGAAATTTGCCTCCTGTCAAATTACATAGCTTGTCAATACAACTGTCCTGAAATTATGTAGTCTGCTAACTATACACAGTGGCCTGGATTGCACCATACTCTGCCCTTCCTGAGGGTAATATCTGATGAAAAGAGAAACCATACACCATAATGCTGTGTTGGACAGAATAATGGTTCCTCAAGGGATAGCTAAGCCATTAAATAGTGGCAGCAAAATGTTGCCACCATGCAATACTAACACAAATAACATTGCCCACAAATCTAAGCAAACAGTCAACAAACTGCATGAATGAAGGTGTCTGACTTTTCATCCAAATAAGTAATCATGCTGAACAGTGTCACAAATTATCTACAGTATGTGAGTCATGAACATGATACTACAAGAGTGCTTACTACCACTCAGCTAATAAGGGTTTCCTTGAACATCAGACTGCAGTCAGACATAACACAGTGTCCCCAATCATAAATCTGGAAGCACTGTATGTGACATTGAAAACATACTTAATGAAAAAAACACGTTGGGATCCATAGTAACTGTGATTGGTGGTTGCAATGAATGGTTGAATCTTTGCAAGGTAGCTCTGGGGTAGCTGCCAATCTTACAGCTCAGTTGGGATTTGTTCTTAGCATAGGACACAAATGTAATACAACAGAATTCATGTACACTTATGCCAAGGCCCTAATCTACAAGCATTTCACACATACTGTAATGGTTTCACTACATATTTATTAAACGGTAATAACAGAATAGAAAACTCGGGGAAAAGTCTTACCTACCCTATTCTACCCTAACTACTCATTACCCACAACTGGGTAACGCGGGACGCGCTTTTGTGGGCGGCGGCAGGCGGAGGCAGCAGCTGACATGGCAGGAGCCCTTTAAATCCAGCCTTGAGCTCCCGCCTCGTGGGACGCGCTTTTGTGGGTGGCGGCAGGCGGAGGCAGCAGCTGACAGGGCAGGAGCCCTTTAAATCCAGCCTTGCGCTCCCGCCTCGCGGGATGCGCGCGGGCAGCGCCCGGGCGAAGCCCGGGCCAAGGGCAGGCCCATCCTTCGCCCGTCATCGACCGGAAGAGGCTGGGCTGGGCCCCCCCTCTAACGCCTCTTCCTCCTGCCTGCAGTATTTTCTTCCGGAAGCTGTGAAAGGTACTGTGTGAGTCCATTATCTATAATGGGGAAAAGAAAGAACAATGTGCAAAAGGGGGACAGCGGGCCCAGCTCTCTCCAGTCCTCCATTACTAGTTATTTATCCTCTGTGATGGGGGCTATTGAATCTGAATTAGAACAAGTAGAAGAAAGGATTGGAGCTGTCTAAAGCACTGTACAGCACCCCCCTTTGGAACCTATTGTTCACATAACCACTACTCAAAGAACTGGTCCTTTACCACCGACCCTGCCTTCGAGTATTAGCCAATCGGGCCACGATATACTCCCACCTACTGACCAAATCAATTCTTCTACTCCACTAGTTATTCCACTTCTGGAAAGCTCCTGTTCTCAGGCCGATTCTCCTCCTTCGAAGAAGAGGAGAGCCAGGAAAAAGCCCAAAAATATAAAAAAAGGCCTTGGGCCCCAAAAAGAGTTTATCCACCCTCCCGGCTTTAAGTGTTAAAGCCCCAGTCTCCTTGGTTTCCTCCCCCGATCGTCTTCTGAACAAGGATGCCCCTGAAGACTTTTCTAGCATTATAGACTTGGCACTCAAATCTTTTTGTGCAACTTTAGAGGCGAAACTTATCACTTTGATCACTAGGAAGCTCGATTGTTTTTGTAACGATGTGACCAGCATCTTATCTAATTTTTCCAAGCCAGGATTATTAAGTACGGGAATATCTCATAGTCAAGTACCGGCTCATCAAACCATCCCTCCTCCTACTTTGATATCTCAAAGAGCAAGCAATCCTTCGCTAGATTTATAGGTCATTCCTGGCCAAGAAATTCCAGCTGTCGACCCTTTACAGGGGCTGTCAAGGGAAGTTCACTTCTCTAGGTTGCAAGACATGGGACCAATTAAATTTACAGGTCACGCAGATTCTTTACATCTACCTCCTGATTGCAATCCTTATGTTTTGGTTCTCTCAAATGTTCCCCTTTTGGAGAGCTCCAAGCAAGAAGATACCCACTCCTTAATTAGGAAAGCTGGTCACTGGTTGGAATCCAATATTACATCTAATTTTTACCATAATGACAAGATTCTTATGGCCTTTAGAGTGAGGAGGGTTGGATATTCAAAGAAAATGGAGGAGGGAGATTATGTTGTTCTAAATTTTGCAAATCCTCGTTCAGTGGATCATCTCTTGACCAACTCGGAACAATGTAATAGGTCATGTAATAGGATTCAAATACATCCCCTGTCTCAGTTTTATGACCCCGCGATCCTACCAAAACGCATCGTTACTAATCGAAGTACCTATAGACCTGACCCAGAAAGGTCCCATTTACAGGTAAAAGTACCCGTTAGCAACTGGTTTTCGGCTCTCAACCACCTTGACGAAAACGATTGACTGACGGCCTTGGTCTACCCTTGTTCCTCAAATATGGAGAGACCAAAAGCAGGGAATGTTCACAATGAACGTATTTGGGACACAGAAATGCCTGTATTGGACTCACTAACTCTTATAAATACTAGAGTTCTAACTCCATGTTCTGGGTCTAGACCACTAACCCTGCTTAGCTGGAATATAGCAGGGTTGCGATTCAAAACCGACAATTTGGATTGGAGGAGCTTTATTTCTTCTTATGACATAGTTTGTCTACAGGAGACCTGGTCTAAGGATACGTTCCTTCTGAACGCTTTTACTTCTTTGTGTCAGCCGGCAATAACCTCCCCATTGGGGAGAGCACGTGGTGGCCTCTTAGTTCTTGTTTCCTTACATCTTCCGCTTTTAAACGTGTCCTTAATTTGGTCTTCCCCTTACTTCATGGTTGTTTTAGTTTCTATTAGCGGACAAAAAGATATCTTAATTTAAAATTTTTATAATAATATCCCTCAGGGTCTTCTTATGGGTCACTTGGAGGAGTTAACGGACCTTATAGATTCATCAAATGTTTTGCAGAATAGTGATCTAATTACTCTATGGGTCGGCGATTTCAATACTCCTCTGTGTAGCAAGGAACACATGGACTTGTGTGCTTTCCCTGCTGAGGGTAGAGAGTCATTAATTCATTTCAATCATACTAATGAAGGAGATGCTCTAAATCTTTTCATTTGTAAGTTTGATCTGGTTCACGTTACAGAGAAACTGGCTTCTGACGCCTGTAAAATACCAACTTTCACAGGGAATTTGAAGGGGAGCATTATTGATTTTATACTTATTGGCTCCTCTGATTATTACCGAATTCAAGAATTTAAGATCACGCCTCACTGTGCCAGTGACCATAATCCCCTTAGTATTAACTTGGATCTAAAAATCAATCAGGTTCCTAAGAATAAAAGTTCGAGAGCTACTACTGTTTATAATCCAAATTGCGGTTTACGCTTAAAATGGGACAAAATAGATCCTAAAATTTGTAATCATGAAATTGTAAAAAGTAGGTCAGACTCTATTCACATGTGTTTGTCCCAGCAGCTAGATCCTGAACGTATAGTTCGTGAATTTGAATCTCCAAGTTCTGATATTTCGCGAGCTTTGGTGGCGGACAGGGCCTTGAAGGGGCCAGTGGCCCACAGATGGTTTGACTCTGAGTGCTCATCTGCCCATAAAAAACTCAAAGCTGCTCTTAAAGCAGTTCCCTCCTCCCGCCAACTAGTTAAACTAGCTAGAGCCGATTACAAGACTGCCCTAGAAAAAAGGAAACTGGAAATTAGGTCTAAGGCCTGGGATGAACTTTTGACTGCCTCTGAGCTAAAGGATTCGTCCAAATTTTGGAAAGTGATTAATCACCCTTATTTTTCAGATAATAATACTAAGGTTGATGATTGCCTTATTGCCGAGAACATCTGGGTAACCCATTTTAGGAAAGTTTTTTGTCCAGAAAACAATGAGAACCTATATATAGAAGATAATCCTATAGCACATTCTATTTTAGACCCTAATACTAAGGCCCTGGATATTACCTTTGAACTCCATGAGGTCTTAAGTGCTATCAATCGATCAAGGCAGGGAAAGGCTCCTGGCCCTGATGGGGTTCCCGCTGATCTTTTTAAATCTGAAATTGACCTTTGGGGCCCGCTAGTTACAAATGTGCTGAATAGTGCTGTAAATAGTAATGTACCCATCTCATGGAAATTGGCTATTATTGTTCCCATTTTCAAAAAAGGAAACAGACAAGATCCTTCCTGTTACAGACCAATTTCCCTTATTGATTCAACGGCAAAGATTTTAGGAACCGTGATCTTATCCCGTTTAGAAGATTGGGTGACTGAGGCCCAGATTTTATCCCCTATTCAATTTGGTTTTAGACCCGGTGTAGGTACAGTTGAGCAAGTTTTAAATCTGCATCTGATACTCAGTAAATATGTGATAGTCAAAAAAGAGTCCATTCATTTGGCATTTATTGATCTAACTAGTGCCTTTGGTATGGTTAATAGGTCAAAGCTATGGCAAATCTTAGGAGCATTAGGCTGCGATACGTCCCTTTTGGAGCTTATTAAACGGCTACACAAAGATTTAACAGTTTCTGTTCAGACTGGTTTACATGGATAGAGAACCTCTCCCATTCCGTCAACAAGGGTCGTAAGACAGGGATGTATCTTAGCGCCCTTTCTGTTTTTGATCTACATAAATGGGCTCTATGACTCGCTGGTAAAACATGCAAAGGATGTACCAAAGATGGGCCAGAGATCACTCCCAGTTTTATTATATGCTGATGATGCAGTTTTAATTGCTCGCACCGCAAATGGTTTACAGGGACTTTTGGACCTATTTTACAATTTTATGTTGAACCTTGATCTGAAAGTAAATTATTCCAAGACTTTTGTTATGACATGTGGCCCACGTAACACAAAGGGGGTCATTCTGACCCTGGCGGCCGGTGGCCGCCAGGGCCACCGACCACGGGAGCACCGCCAACAGGCTGGCGGTGCTCCCACGAGCATTCTGACCACGGCGGTTCAGCCGCGGTCAGAAGCGGAAAGTCGGCGGTCTCCCGCCGACTTTCCGCTGCTCGGGGGAATCCTCCATGGCTGCGGAGCGCGCTCCGCAGCCATGGGGATTCTGACACCCCCTACCGCCATCCTGTTCCTGGCGGGTCTCCCGCCAGGAACAGGATGGCGGTAGGGGGTGCCGCGGGGCCCCTGGGGGCCCCTGCAGTGCCCATGTCCATGGCATGGGCACTGCAGGGGCCCCCATAAGAGGGCCCCGCAAAGTATTTCAGTGTCTGCCATGCAGACACTGAAATACGCGACGGGTGCAAACTGCACCCGTCGCACCCCTGCAACTACGCCGGCTCAATTCTGAGCCGGCGTCCTCGTTGCAGGGGCATTTCCTCTGGGCCGGCGGGCGCTCTTTTGGAGAGCGCCCGCTGGCCCAGGGGAAATGTTAGAATGGCCGCCGCGGTCTTGTGACCGCGGTGCGGTCATTTGGCGGCGGAACCTTGGCGGACGGCCTCCGCCGTCCGCCAAGGTTAGAATCAGGGCCAAAGTCTAAACAATTTATTTTGGGAGGTCATATTTTAAATAAGGTGAATAATTTTTGTTACTTAGGCTTGTATATGAGTTCCTCCCTGTCCTGGAAGACACATATTAACTTCAAGCTGCAACAGCTGACAAGGAATAACGAAGCGATTTTTCGCTTTACTAGTAAACTAGGCCACAGACCACCTGCACAGATGAAAACACTCTATAACTCCAAGTGCGCTGCAGCAGTCCTATACGGGGCAGGAGTTTGGGGCTATAACAAAATTCCCTCTCTCCAGAGCGTTGAAAATAAATTCCTGCGTAGATTATTGATGGTTCCAAAATGTACAGCAAATATCATCTGCCACGAAGAAATGGGTCAGCGTTTTTTGGAGGATAGGGTCTCTATTGCTCCCCTACTATTCTGGATTAGATGCTGGTTAAACCCCGCGGCAAAACTTGTTCAAGACTGCATTTCTGATTGCCTACAATTAGACAATTCAAATAGGATTCCCTGGCTTAAGTTACTACGAAACTCCTTTGAGGAGCTAGGGCTCAGGTATATGTTTGACGAACCCCATTTGTTAACTACAAATTCTAGGACTGTCTTGAAGTCAACTTATTCTGAGCACGTTTCAGAGCTGAGATTTTATAGTTCCCTGAAACTGAAATCCTTTGATCCCTATACTCGGATTGTGACTGCTCCATGCCTTGAACCCTATTTGACCTGGTTTTCAAGTTTTAGAACAATTTCTCTTTTAACACTTTTTAGATTTAATCTAATTCATTTTAAGGTAGCCTTCCCCGAACTATGGGCCATATTTATACTTTTTGACGCAAAACTGCGCTATCGCAGTTTTGCGTCAAAAAAATTTGCGCCGTCTAACGCCATTTGGATGCGCCATTCGGGCGTCAAATTTATACTTTGACGTACGGCGGCGCAACCAACAGGTGGGAGTCATTATTTCGTAACGCACACAGCGTCGGTCTGTCGTAAGGGAAACCCACGTAAAAGTGACGCAAATCACTGTGGGTCGATTTACGACAGCGCAATCGTGAAAACGCCGTTTTTTTCACGCTATTGCGTGACATTTTTGCGCGAAAACTGCACTTACAGGAGAGGAGACCCAAAATGGATCCTAGATGCCCCAACAGACCCCAGGAGGATGAGAGCAGACCAGGAACCAGCCAGGAGGAAGCATACAGGAACCAGGACATGTTAAAGAAAAAAAGAAAGTGTCGCTTCAGTGCAGAGGAGCAGGAAATCCTGGTGAAAGAGGTGACGGAAACACCAGCACCAACTTTTCATATCCTCAAAATTGCCACTCAGTAGGAGAGAGGCCATCTGGAAAGAAATTGTGGACAAGATAAACAGTGTGGCTGAAGAACGCCGGACAGTCACCGAGTGTAAGAAACGCTGGCATGACTGTAAACGTAGGACCAAAGAGAAAATGGCCAGGAACAGGAAGGCAGCAATGCAGACTGGAGGGGGGAGTCCAGCACAACAGGAGGCCCTGGACCACATGGAGGAGATGGTCGCAGCCGTCATCCCGGAGGAGATCGTCACAGGGATACAAGGACTGGACAGCGCAGACTACCACGACACTATGCACATGCAGGGTAAGTCGCATGGGGAATTACAATGCAATAATGGGGACTGTAAGCAGGGGGGGGATACCTACTACACAATGCATGTAACTTAGCACATATATGAAGTGGCATGGGGAAAGGGGCACGGCAGGGGGGAATGCCCAGTACTGACCATAGCCGGGGCACGACAAAATACTGCCACCACTACAGTCCCACGGGGACATCCTGTAATTACAACAAGAGAGCCAAGGGAAACCAGTGACAGGTGGGAAGGACACTACCCTGAATCCACATCCAGGCACTTGTTTTGCACAAACTATTCCCCATCAACTAGGTCCCTACCTGTAATGCAGTAGCAAATACAACAACTGCAACTTAACTGCCACCACAGTTGACAATAACACCTCTCATCTCTGGGCAGCTATAGTACCAAATGGCAGGAACCCCACCCTGGAACATACATACCTAAATTAGGGGGTGAGGATGACATCTGCAACTACTCCTAGAAATAAGACAAAGGTACCAGTACACTTAAATGCCGAATGTCCATAACTGACACATACATAAGCCTAAGTAAACAGCAATAGGAGCCACACAGCACTAACGACACACGCATGCTGCATACGTCAGGGTCCCTCACGTGCCTGCCTAACAATGCTACATCACAAATGTCATACTGCTCAGACAACAACATTGACGAGGGGACACAGGCAACTGGTCAATGAAACACATCTGCACAGTCTAACCAAAAAATAGGACATTCATACGATAAACAGGCCAATCCAGTAAGACACACATGAGACCCCATCAGATACAAACATCAACAATGTTTACATCCATACCACATCCTAACATTGACATACATAGGTCATGCCACCTAACATGTACAGATCATGCAATGTGAATAAAAAGTGTATGGTGCAGGGCCTGTGAGGCAAGTGTGCTGGCAGGGCAGTCACAACACCCACAGTCAGTCAAAGTGTAGCGTGGCAAGTGAAACGTATACTTTGCGCAATAGCCTCAGGCTGGAGGCCTTTGTGCATCTTACCCTGAATGTACTTATACTCATTTGCTCACATCTAAGTGCCTCAGAGCACTTTGCACTAAATGAATCTCATTGCCCTTCCTATCAGTTAATGTAGCAAATAGTCAGTCCTAAGGTGTTGGCAATTAGTCAAATCACCCTGTTTTGCCTACTTCTGCACTGGAGTTTGCCAGAACATATTCACTCTGTGCCCCAGTCAAGGATACCGTCTGGTTCGTTGATGATAGATGTGGTAGGGGTTAAGGTTTGCCATTCCTGCGTAGGGAAACTTTGTCATCACAATGACATATGTCTTTTAAATTCACTTCCTCGTCCCAAGACACGCATGGGGGAGTTTACAAACAGAAAATCACATCTAGATGCTGCCTGCCTTGCTGCTGATGCACAACCAGATCCCAGCCCATTCCTCTGATATGAGGGATGATGTCTCCCCTGTGATTCAGACAGCCAAGCTCCAAACTTAACATGCTGTGCTATATATAGAACAAGCAGAGGGAGAGTAGAAACTGTTAGGCACCATGATAGCTGTGTACCAATGTATTACTCTCCTGCGGACTATTTCAGTTCTAACTGTGTGTATTGTTTTGGTTATTGGGGCTCACACCTAAATTCCTACAAGTCAGTTGTACAATGAAACTTCATATCAAACAAATACTGTCTGTGTCATTTGTGTATGGGAACATACCGGAAAAGATAGAAATGTGTAGGACCTGAGTGACCACCACTTCCCTGAGAAGTCCCAAAGATGTCATGGGCTTGGACTTCTAAACATTCCTCTGTTGTGGGAGACCAGAGGCACTGCTAGTCTGTCTGAGCTAAATAGAATATTTGGGTGACAGAGTTATTTACAAGTGGGTCAAACTTAGTCCCCCACACCATTAGCTATCCTGCTGCCTAGAAAGCCAAGAATCACATGTAGGATAATGAGAGCCCACCCAAACAAATGTCCCTCCATAACAATAGTGAAACACCGAGGGAGGAGTAGGACAAAAAAATGCATATTCCGAAATAATTACAAATCAACACCTAGAGATGACCTGGCAGGCATGTCTGATAGCTCCATATCATACATGTGACACACAGGTGGGCCATAGGCCTACAACAATGCCCTATGACGGACAGCAGATACCAAGACAAAATCAGAGTACAAAGTTAAGGCATCCAAAGGCTTGTATCTTAGTGCAAAATGATCTCAACACAGACACACTAATTGTACCCTGTTTCTTTGCAGAGGAACACGGATCTCCTGCCAATATGCCTGTCCATGAGTTCCCTGATGACATGGATGACGAGACCATCAACCTCACACAAGAGACCATTGACATGGTCCTCGAAAGCCTCCAAACCCCCCCTTCAGTAACAAGGAGGAGCCAAGAAGAAGCAGCCACCACAGTAGAACCACCCGCCACCCCAATTGTAAGACCTGCCAGCTCCAACACAGCTGAGGACTCTGATGACACTGGCACCAGCTTCGAAAGAACAGTCGTTGGGGTCCAGCGGGAGCTGGCCAAGGAGGTGCGGGTGGGGATGCAAACTATGGCAGCCAGCCTTGAGGGGGTGCGTTCGTGCATGCTGTCAACTGCTGATCAGGCAGCTGCAATGCAAGCCAGAACATCGCTGTTGGAGGAACTTTTAGTAACACAGAAGGCAATCTGCACAGCTGTCATCCAGTTGACCAAACAACTCCAACAGCAAGCCAGTCAGCGTGTGCACGAATGCAACATCGAACCCCTCAGGGCCGACCTGGCTGCCTACCATCGGGATGTGGCTGCCATTCTGAAAAAACAGCACGCGCTCCTTGCTGCAGTACTGCCCTTCATAACTGGACAGGGATCAGCCCCCGGGATGTCTGCCTCCATGTCTTCTGACACTGAGGTGTGTGTTGCCCCTTCACAACCAACAACAACAAGGACACACCAGGCAACACACACATCAGAAGAAGAAGACATGGAACAGATAACATTCACTCGCAAGAGTACCCGGAAGCCCTAGTCCCTGCACCATGCCCTACTCTGACCAAGGTCCTACGTTTTGACACATGCCAGCCTCACTCCAACTACCCTCAATGACTGTTCGGCAATCCACTGTTTAACTTGTCCACATTGGCTGTAAATGTTTCTCTCCTACCATTTGGCAATTCCCGTTCCTCTGCACCGTCTGTGACATCACCCCAGCATGTCAGGAGCATCATCCACACCCTGTAAATAGGATCACCATTTAAGAATGCACCAGAACGGAATCACCTAACATTGTTAATGGACTTTTTGCACTACTCCACCTAAAAATAAATATCACTTGCACACCTATTGTGTCTCTGTGTCATTTCACACTTCAACTGTGCAGTACATAACTCCAAAGTGGCTGTGTGGCAACCATGTCGATTCTCTATACTACTGTCCTGATTTCATGTATACTGAAACATCTGTGCAGTGGCCAGGATTGCATCATAGCTTTACTAGACTGAGGAAAATAACTGATGTAGGGACTAAGCACACACAATCACGCTGTGTTGGACAGAATGAGGCCCCATCCATAGCTATTCTAGACAACAAATGGTGGCTGAGAAATGTAGGCACCTTGCAATACTAAAACAAGAAATTATGCTGTAAAATGAAAGGAATGATAACCAAATTACACTGCATCAATCACCCTTACAGCGTATACTACCATGAAGGAAAGTCATGCTCAAGCAGTACACACATGATGTAGGTCAGCAATGACAGCAACAAGACAAGAGTGTGAACAAATACTCATCTACAAAGCTCTCCCTGAACTTCACAATGCTGTCCGACCTATCTATTTACCTACAAAATCAACTCTGGAAGCACTCTTTGTGAAGTAGGATACATACCAACCCCAAATCTTGATGATCTATGCACACTACCAATGGTGGCTCTCCCACATGTTGGATACTTACCAAGTTAGCACACGGGTAGCTGGCATGTTAAACCTCAATAGCCTGGGGATAGCGAGCATAGGACACAAATGTCATACTAAAACTTTCTGCTACACTGATGTCAAGGCCATGAAAAGGTAGCACCTAATGCATCAGGTAAAGGGTTAACAAAATTTGTATTTCCAATAAGTAATAAAAGAGGCAACTAAGGGAAAGATAAACCTACACTAATCTAACCTGACTACTACTAACCCACAACTGTCCCTAACTAACCTAAGCTAAACGTACTCTACACATGTAACGAAACGATCTAAACATCAACCCCCCACCCACCATTATGAGACAAGACACATGCAGGACAACACTTACTAACCTACACACATACTACACTATCCTAAACAAACATATATATATTTTTTTTTTATTTTATAGATTTTTTTATTTTTTTTATTTTTTATTTTTTTTAAACAGGAATCCCAACATTGCCCCCCACCCACCCACCCACACAAAAAGATAAGATATAAAGAAGAAGGACCCCCCACCCTCTTACCTAACACTAACTAAGCTAATTTCCTACACTTATCCTATAACTAACCCCCCAAACCCAACTAACAGTATGAAATAGGAAAGAGGTGAGAGGGGAGGGGTAAAAGTTCTGGAGGGCAAAATGTCTACTGATTTGGCCTCCGTAGTGTTCGCCGGATGGAGCGCACCTTCTTCTTCACCTCAGCCATGTCCTCCGTCAGGGTGTCAACTTTTCCAATCAACCTGTCCAATTTCCTTGACAATGCGTGGAAGTCTGCTGGGTTGATCGGAGGGTCAGTGCAGGTCTGGGTGCCGGTGGAGGTGGATTGTGTTGGTGGAGTGGTGTGGGCACGGGACTGCCCTGCTCCCACCACACGGCTGGGTCCAGGTCTGGATGAGGATGCCTGGTCCGTTGCTGGGTCCACTTGGCCAGACCCGGTGGATGTAGTGGCGGGGGTTGTTGGGGGAACCGTTGGGGGAACCGTTGGGGGAGCCTGTGGTGTGGCATACCACGCCCCGGAGGCCCGTTCCAAATTGTATCTGCGGGCCATCCTCCGATACCCACACTGCACCTGCAGGATGTGGCTGTACCTCATTGCCCGGCGCTCAAACTGGTTGCGAGCTGCGGCACTCAGGTTTGCAGCTGTGAAGAGAAAAGGCAAATATTGAGCATAGAATTTACAGTGGGTTGAATACCACAATGGGTAATTTGTCCATTACTAGCAATGTATTGGTTGCAGCAATTGTTACAACATAGTTCACGGGAAGGCTCAGAGGAAGTACATGTGAATCATGCATACTGAAGGGCATATCACATATAGCATATCCATGTCTCTACATGATGGATGACATCACCCTAAACTACTCATACAATTCATACCTAAGGCATTATAAATTATGGCACCAGCTCGTCCGCATACTGACTTCACTACATATGTCATTCTATGTGATAAGAATCACACTCCTCACTCAATGGCATTTCGAAATAGTTGTGTGCTAAGATTGAACCCCTGGCCATGAATCATATGTCGACACTATGGGCCAGATGTAGGAATTGATGGGAAATCAACTAGCAAATTGCAAAGCTGAACGGTGTCTCTGACACCGTCTGCGAGTCACTATGGGGTCCCTAAATCCCACCTCATGAACATCAATGATGTGGGTTCCAACTTGCACCACCTTAGCAACTATGGGCACTCACGGGGATGGAGGCCTGCTGGGAACAGCAGAACTCCATAGACGTGACTGCTTTTAAATGAAGCAAGTTATTTTTCACCAAGTGTAGGCCCTTTATCTGAAAGGAAAATGAGCTGCGATTTGTTTAAATTCACAACAATTGATTTTTCGTAATTTACACAATAATTATTGCTCCCCTAGACCACTGGCTGTTTTGTGCAGGAGTATTTTGGTCCACTCACAAAGGTGAAGGTTCACAATGAGGACCCCTTCCAGTCAGCAAGTTGGTTAGCATCCACTTCAAGTGGATGATAACAGCTACTCACTTTGCAACCACGTACTCGTTAGCAAATGGGATTGCCTACCACTGTGATTTGCAAGTAGGGCTGGTAAACTCCTTTATTTTTTTCATTTGGAAAAGCATTTTGCTAATATGTACATGACCACCAAAAACATTTCGGATTAGGAAACAGACGTTTGCAACTCACTAACATCAAATTATGCTATTTGCAATGTGTAGACATTTTGCTACATCTGGACCTAGGTACAAACTCAAGTCACAAAAGGTGTTAAGTACGTGTAACATACTGGTTGCTACAGTCCTAGGTACCCTGTTTCACAGTAACATCCCAGTCTTTGTGGGTGGTGTGGGAAGAACAAACAACAATCCCATGATCAATGCACAACCAGGAGTGTACAGAAAGTTCAACAAGCATGTGCCTTCACACACAACACCTATGAAGGGCTAGCAACACGTTGGAGTCAGCCCAACCTTGTCACATCCCAGGTCCACACATGTCAAAATGATATGACTTAGCCCAACATAACATACTATTAGTGAGGCATGTTTTACAACACACACAGAGGAGGTAGAACACCCATTCACATGATTCAACAGAACACCTAGGCCATTGCACTCAAGTCACACACACTTCGAGGTCACCTTGTGGAAGTACATGCCCCCGGAAGATCCGACCTACAGTGTACACAGTCCATCCTCAACTAGGAAGAAGCACTTGTCATCGAAGCCATGTTCCTAAGCTATCTGGGAGACTGTCAGTCTGATATGCTGACTCAGTTAATGGCAAGTTCCTGACCAAGTCTAACATTGACCAGTGTATTCAAAATGAGTCATGCCATTCCCAATTGTCGCACTAATTGAATGACCTACTGCCCCTCAATCTGAGAGATGACTAGGTATTGCTTTACAGAAACATTATTCCAATTTGATATCACACCAAAACAACAAAGCCAATGAACGGCCAGCACATCAAATCATGAATTATCCTGAACACACAGTAATCCATCATGCTTCATTTCCAAACAATGTAAATAGCACTTAGGCAACACTCACTGTAGGTATCGGGGTCGTCAAAATGGGCCACCTCACCAACGGTGTACGGGGCTGGTCCACCTGTAAAGCATGAAAGGAAGATTATACTCAGACTGGGTGAACAGACAAATAATTTCTGTTACAATGACAGTGTGTGAATATTACATGGTAATGATACACTTTCACACATGCTCATCCTGCCTGGCTGACTTTGTATTCTAGATTATCATTGGATGAGTCTCCTGCTCCAGTGACACACCCTACTACACTCATGCAGTGGCCAGGACAGTCATGTGTCGTCCAAGTTAATCCTCCATTAGTAGGCCCCAACAATCATGTGATCCATACATCTCAGCATGTGCATCCCAGAGAGAAACATTCCACAACTGGTTCCATGAGGACTGCATGACCACTCACAATCAAACAGGCTATGTGGACAGGTTCAACACACAGCAACCAGACACACATGTGACATATGTGTGGACAACATGACTAACTTCATGTGACGTGAAGGCAACACACATGTGTAGCATCATCATGTGTTTGCAATTTTCGGTCTAGCTATGGCGTCTACATATGTAGGTATGTTGTTTCTACATGACGTACTCACTGGCCATTATGACCAGTAGAGTACAAATAGAGCAGTTCACGTGTTGCTTTTCAGACACAAATGCAACAGTACATTCCATGCAGCTACAGCCATCTGGTATGTGTTGCAAAAATGAGGCATCGGCCTGGTAGCATAGGTCTTCATACACATCCTGCAACAAATACACATTTGGACACATATGTATACCTTTGTAGCGCAGCATTTGCATCATTTTGTGACGCAAAAAATGTGACGCATTTTGTTAGCAAAATACAAATAGATGTTGCATTTTACTGCTGTTATTGGGTGTACATGTGTAGCAAAAATGGGGATTTATGTGTATACCCATGGGCCTAGGTTTCCCTAGCATAACACGCAGTCAGCTACTTATTTTGCAGATTGGCTACCAATCATCACATGTTCACGCACACATTCCTATTATTCCCATGTAATTGATTAGTACTCACCAACATAGCCACCAATCCGGAGTCCCAGGTGGTCCAGCAGGTCCTGTTCCCTGCTGATCAGATCTGCCCAGCGGTGCTTGAGTTGATGTATATTCCTCAGACTCCCGTAGACCCGGACCAGGTGATGGCGCACCTTCTCCCAACGGATTTTCCTCGCCTCCGTGTGATACCCCTGTATCACACGGCCCCAGCCTCCAGCATCAGTGGGAGAAAATGGCTTACGAGCCATATGAAGCCCCCCAATTCGTCCTCACCCATCCTGGACAGGCGAGGCCTACCTGACATGATGAGAGGTGTAAAAAAGTACAATAGAAAAATGAAAGAAAAAGTGGGAAATGGGGAAAGGTAGAGGTGTGAAAGAAAAAGAAGAAGGAGAAAAATAGCCCAACTAACCCCCCAAACTATGCTACCCACAACAGACTCCCACAGACAATACAAACTATCACAGGTATAGACAAAATAACACTAAACAGACTGAGACAATGTTAGACAACAATAAAAGATTGACACAAAGACAAAATACAAGGCACACAGGACACTAAAGCAGTAAAACACAGGACAACACCTTTCACACAACCACACAGTCTAGATAACTCTGAGACTGCAAAGTGAAAGTGAAAGTCAACTCCCAGTACAGATTTGGTAAACAGGATATCCTATTACATCACTTCCTGCATAAAATGGCCGCCGTTTTTATTTTCGCGTAATGCGTCATATTTTCACGCATACACAAATGTGCGTCATATTTTTTTGACGCATTACAGTGCACATGATGCGGAGTGTAAAAATATGATATGAATATTAATATTTCAAATTGTACATGAGATGACCAACATATTGTCCATGTAGCGTCATTTTTACCACGCATACATCATGGGCGTCATTTTTTTTACACGTACAGTGGTGCACATGATGCGGAGTGAAAAAATATGATATGAATATTAATAATTAATACTGTACATGAAATGACCAACATATTGTGCATGTAGCGTCAATTTCACCACGCATACATCATGGGCGTCGTTTTTTTTACACGTACAGTGGTGCACATGATGCGGAGTGAAAAAATATGATATGAATATTAATAATTAATACTGTACATGAAATGACCAACATATTGTGCATGTAGCGTCAATTTCACCACGCATACATCATGGGCGTCGTTTTTTTTACACGTACAGTGGTGCACATGATGCGGAGTGAAAAAATATGATATGAATATTAATAATTAATACTGTACATGAAATGACCAACATATTGTGCATGTAGCGTCAATTTCACGACGCATACATCATGGGCGTGTTTTTTTTTACACGTACAGTAGTGCACATGATGCAGAGTCAAAAATATTGTGGATGTAAATAATAATTTGAAGGTGAAATATCAAGACACTTTTGGATACATTTGTATCTGACTCTGCATTGTGTGCACTCATGTACGTGAACAAATTATGACGGCCATGCTGTATGCGTAGAATATGGAGCAAATTTGTCCAAATGTCTTCATGTGTTTAGCTTTGGAAAGGTGATTTGTCATGGTAAAACGGTGCGATGTGAGACACATTTGTGTTTGTATATGACAAATGTCCGTACTTTTATGTATAGACGGCCTTCACACTGTGATGTTTGGGATACGTTAACTAATGTATTGACCATATTTGACAACATATTTGGTGTAATTGCTGATGGCTATTTTGAAATGATGTTTTTGATACCATTATGTATTCCGTCTCCAAAATGTCCCCACCTTTATGATGGGGATGCTTTTATCTGTAGTCCTAACAGGGAGTGGGAGAGTCACTTTCAGTTTTTATGGGGCTGACCATGTCCCATTATGATTTTGTGTTTCATATTTGTGTAGGACTTGTGACATGGAGGCCACACATGTGCCTTATGCATGTGTTTAGTTCACAAGTACATGATTCTTGTATGTTTTGGGGTGGTAGAGGTGGAGTTAGGCCCCCAGCACCCTAGGATTTGACCATCCAGAATAGCTACTGTATCCATGGAGTATTTTTATCATATCCTGGCAAACCTGCAGCAGCGGGCGAATGTAAGGCCATATGGTATGAATGACTGTTGACCATTCATTCATCTCATTAGCCCATTTGACGTTTGCAGTAATGATGATTTGGAGCTAAGTTGCATACTATTTTCATATGACTAAGGGGGTCATTCTGACCGCGGCGGTCGGCGGTCGCCGCCCGCCAAGCGGTTCCCGCCGAAAGACCGCGGCGGTCATTCTGGCTTTCCCACTGGGCTGGCGGGCGACCGCCAAAAGTCCGCCCGCCAGCCCAGCGGGAAACACCCTTCCCACGAGGACGCCGGCTCACAATGGAGCCGGCGGAGTGGGAAGGTGCGACGGGTGCAGTTGCACCCGTCGCGAATTTCAGTGTCTGCAAAGCAGATACTGAAATTCTTTGTGGGGCCCTCTTACGGGGGCCCCTGCAGTGCCCATGCCATTGGCACTGCAGGGGCCCCCAGGGGCCCCGCGGCACCCCCTACCGCCATCCTGTTCCTGGCGGGAGACCCGCCAGGAACAGGATGGCGGTAGGGGGTGTCAGAATCCCCATGGCGGCGGAGCGCGCTCCGCCGCCATGGCGGATTCTCAAGGGCAGCGGGAAGTCGGCGGTACACCGCCGACTTCCCGTTTCTGGCCGCGGCTGAACCGCCGCGGTCAGAATGCCCATCGGTGCACCGCCAGCCTGTTGGCGGTGCTACCGCCGACCTCCGCCATGGCGGTAATTACCGCCAGGGTCAGAATGACCCCCTAAGTTTGCAAGACTCTCAGCGTTCACGATGTGATAATGCGAAGATTGTTTTGCTTGTCTGTGTCCCTTTCTGCATAAACTGGTTTAGTGTCATGTTACAATCTTCCTGCTAGGTTCAAACTGGGACACAACTGTGATGGTCTACTTTCAAATATTAGGTTGGTTGTATGACATATGTGTACATGTGTGTGGGAATGTGGATCCAGTATGACCTGTCTGTGTGTATGTTGTCACTGTAACTTCAAGGTCTCCTCCTGAGTTAGTGGCAGCTGATGTTGTTGCAATTGTGTATTGCTCACATCATACACTTGAGAGAAGCCATTGATGACATGTTCACGTACACATGGATGGTCCCACCCTGTCTCTGAACACGTGTGATGTGACTTTCAAATGATCTCCAATTTTGGGCTGGATGAGAGACTGTTTCAGTTGTTTGGATCCGGCATGTGTAATTGTCACATTTGTACTCTTGTTGGGCTCTGTGTATGGTAATGTAACATGTCACATCCTACCCTCTGTGCATACAGTTGTGATGTTTATTTTTGGTGTGATGAATTTTAATGGCATTCTTGATCAATGAGACGACATTCATCTTCAGCTATTTCAAACTAAAGGTGGTCAGAAATGAATAGGCCAAAGCATGATGTGGTGTTTGTTATCTGTGTTTATTTACAAGTGTGGAATACAAGTGATTATAATAACTTAAGTAAAAAAATTGTTCACAAGCTGTTGGCGCCTACGCACTCCTGCTGAGGTGTTAGGTTGTTCCCCCTCCTGTTGCAGGCCAGCATCCTCCTCATCATCATCCTCAGGCATGTCTGGGTCTGGTTCAAGGAGGGGAATGTTCCTTTGTACACAAATATTGTGTAATATGGCACAAGTGAGTATGATTTTGCAGACCATCTCTGGGGAGTATAGTAGGCTTCCGCCAGTGATGTCAAGGCAGCGGAACCTTGACTTTAGGATCCCAAAGGTCCTCTCCACAATGCTGCGGGTCCTCTTGTGGGCATCATTGTATGCCCACTCAGCAGCAGTATTTGGGTTCCCATATGGTGTCATACCCCTGATCAGCTGAAAGGGAAACACAGAATGGTATCAATTAGATGTAGGAGGCACTGTTGTACGTATCTTTGATGGCAGTAGTTGTGTTGTGTTGTCTGTGACTATTTTGTGTACTAATGTGACAACCTATGGTTGTTGGTGGAAACTTTGGCATTGTTTTTTTTCCTTGGCTGAGCAAGTGTTTGTTGTCTAACTGTTTGTCAGCAGGATGTATTGGTTTCTCAAGTACAGTGTGCCCTCCCTTGCATTGTGACTTGTGACACAGGTGTCCGTGTGTCCTCACTGGGGGTGTGATGATAGTTCCATGCAGAGTTGAAACATGAAAGGGTATTAGAAACGTTCATATGAACATAGCCAGGCCATCCCATCCCTTAAAAGTTATGCATTGTATTAGTGTACAGGTTATTGTGAGACTTCCAATTTGCAAGGTGACATTTAGGCAACCACAGTCATGAATGTCTTCACACTAAGCTGTGGAGTAAATTCAAATGTGTGAGAGGTTCAATGGTGACTTGTGACACATGGCTAGTGATGTGAGTACCTCAGTGTGTTCCTGTCTAGGTGTTGCTATTGTGGTGTATGGGTTGTTTATCCTAGAGGGTTTCTGTGCAGTGAGTATATAAGTAGATTTTTGTCCTTACCAACAAGTAGTCCATTGCCATACCGTCCATCCTGGAAGTGTTGGTTGATGGTGCAGTGACGGAAGATGAATGCGTCATGTACACTCCCAGGATATTTAGCCACAATGTTGCTGATCAGTCCTTGATGATCGACTATGGCCTGCACGTTGAGGGAATGTGTGTGCTTCCTGTTGCGGTAGAGGTGTTCACTCGCAGCAGGTGGCACAAGGCGTACGTGTGTGCAGTCGATTGCACCAAGGACGTGCGGAAAGCCACTGATGGCGTAGAACCCCTGTTTTGTTTCCTTCTGCTTCTGCACTGTGTTAGGGAAGCAGATGTGGCGGGGTGTCAGTCCAATGATGGCATCCAGTACTTTAGGCAGGAATGCGGAGAAAGATGGTTGTGAGATTCCACCAACCAGGGCACCAGTTGTCTGAAACGAGCCACTTGCCAGCAGGTGAAGTACGGCAAGCAGCTTTGTTTCGGTTGGGATAGTGCGTGGAGTCACTAAAGTGGGGGCCAATTGCTGTTCAATATTTGTCAGCAGCTGCTGAATGGCCTGCCAGTTCAACCGGTACCTCTGGATGATGTCTCGTTCCCTGAGGCCATGCAGGGTTGTTCGTGGGCGGAATATCCTCTCCTGCCTTCTGCGCTGTCTTTGGGGTCCCTGCTGTTGTTGTTGTGGCTGCTGTTGTTGCTGCAGGGCTCTGCGTCTACGTGCACGTTGAAGAAAAAGCACCTCCATGTCTCCCTGTTGCTGCTCTGCTGCTCTGCTGCTCTGTTGTTTGTTCTGTGTGTTCTGATTAAGTACAGGTGTGTTTGCCCCATTTTAACGCCTGCCCTGACCCAGGCGTTAAAATTTCACGCTATTCGCGCTTTGCGCCATTTTTTTGCGCCGCCTGCCGCGCGGGAGTGATTTTTGCCCTGGAGCATAAATACCACGCACCGCTATGTGCATCTGTTTTTGGACGGGAAAGCCTACCCTGCATGTCATTAACGCAGGGCGGGGTGCCGCTTCCAAAAACTGGCGCACATAGCGCCATTTTCCTGGTGCGCCGGATCGGGCGTCAGGGTTTAAATATGGGGCAACGTTTGCGCTGAAAGTGCGTCAAAATTTTTGACGCACATTCGGCGCAAACGGAGTATAAATATGCCCCTATGTTTCTGGTAAAAGGATTTACCATTCTGCCCTTGTGTCTCCAAGTCAAATCAGAGTACCTCACATTTTCTTCTTTTTTGCCCTCTATACGCTGCTCCCAGAAAGGCTTTTATCCTACCGATTTTATGTCACCTTAGACCTATCCACTACAAGGAAGCCTTATTATATTTCCAGAGACTGTCAGATATTCAAACCTGTCATCATGTACTAGATTTTGTTATAGCTTCTTTAAGTATTAGGAAAAGGTCTACTGTATTTTAAATTCGTATATCTTAGTGAAAGTCTACTATTTAAGATAATATCTGTACTTTTGAGCTTTTGTTATTTCTTAATCATGTTTAGTATATTTATCTGCTAATTGTCTAGGGGTTTTAGATCAGATGTTTATATGGTGTTTTTAGAAATCTTTTTATAGTTTTAAACATGTTCTACATTATTTATAGATCGGTAACATGTGTTCTGGTTTGCACTTTTATGGCAACTGCCGAATAAAGTATACTGACTGACTGACACAACTGTCCCTAGCTAACCTAAGCTAAATTTACTTATCACATTTAACGAAATGTTCTAAACATCAAACGCCCCACCCCCCCCTTATAAGACGGGACACATGGAGGACAACAGATACTAACCTAAACACATACTATCCTATACTAAACAAATATATATATATATATATATATGTGTATATATATATATATATATATATATTATTTTTTAAACACACAAGAACCCCAACATAGCCCAACACACTCAAAAAGAAAATATTGAAATAATCAGGACCCCCCAACCACTAACACTAACTAAACTAACAGCCTATACTAACCTAACACTAAGCCCCCTAAACCCACAGAGTATAAGAATAAGGAAAGAGGAGGGAGGGAATCATGTCCATCCAAAAAGTCTAGAGGTTGGCCCTCTGGAGGGTCCGCTTAATGGACCGCACACGCCTGTTGATATGGCGAACATCCCGCCGCAGGTGACTCATTTTCCTGAGGACACGGTCCATTTTGCGCTGCATGTCCACAAAAGCAGCAGGGTCAATTGTTGCAGCTGGGGTGGTCTGTGTGCCAGCTGAGGATGTGTGTGGACATGTATGGCCAATGCCTGTGTGCTGCCCTGAAGGTGGTCCACTGCTAGGGCCTGGAGCACTTGCAGATGTTGTTGGGACAACGATCCCAGCTGTGGGTGGTGCCACCTGGGTGGTAGTGGTGGTGGTGCTGGTGGTGGCTGTGGTGGGCAAAGAAGGGCCACCCTGTGGGAAAGCCCTCCAGGCTCCAGAGGCCCGTTCAGTCCTGTATCTTCGGGCCATCCTTCTGTACCCTGACTCTCCCTGCAGGATATGCTGGTACCGCATTGCCTGCCTCTGGAAATCACGCACCTGGATGGGTGTCATATTAGCAGCTGTGAAGACAAATGAAACAAATTAACTGCATTGTGTGAAATGGCACAAGAAGTAAATCAGACAGTACATCTACTGTACTTGTAACAGCTCCTTTCATCATACAGATCATTGAATGTCCCTGAGGAAGTACATGGCAGGCCAGCCTACAAAGGTCGTATCACACATAGCACATCCAAAACCTACAAGATGGGTAACAACTGGCATGATTTTGGCATCAGAGTTCTGCCAGTTGTCAGCTAACAATCATGCTGCACATCCTCCGCCAATGCCAGGGCTACAAATGTCAGTGTACGGGATGGAAATCTAGGGCCACATGATCAGCAAGTTGTAAATGGACTTGCTAGTATAGTACTAATGTACGAAACCTGAGTGTGTATACTAGGTTCAGACCAAAGATTCACTGATTTACATGTCTGTGTAACATACTTGCATCATCAGTCCTAGGTACACTATTCACAAACCCATGCCTGTGTTTGAGGGTGGGGGGGTGTAGAAACAACTAACATTTTCAAACAACATGGACACCCAGGAAGCTTATGAAAGCTGGACATGTGTTTGGCTCAACACACACACCACAGGTAAGGTGTATCTACAAATAGGAGACAGCAAACCCTTGACGAATACCAGCGCAACACATGTCTTGCAATGCAGACCTTTGCCCACATCATATACTTCCAGTAAGCCATGACTTACAACTAACACAGAGTTGCAAGAACACCCCTGGCCATGATTTGCATACACACCTAGGCCATTGCACTCAAGTGCCACATACTCATAGTACTACATGTGGAGCTACATGCTGCTAGGAAGTTCAACTTACAGTTTCATAAGTACATTACTGAATAGGGAATCAGAAGTCTGTGGGTAAGCATTTTGCAGCCCCATTCTGGGAGAATGTGGGTCTGACAGGCTGACTAAATCTGAGATTAGGTCCAGTGCGACTCTTGCTGATACAAGTGTTATCCACATGACTCATCCCAATTCACATTGCTGGGCCTACAGGTATGACCTAGAATCCCTAAATAAGACAATAGGATAGGCATTGGCAAACTACAAAATGCAGAGAAAATGAAATCCCACTCATGGAACAAGACAAATGATGGGCCAGCGCATCACACCTTGCTATTTGTTCAACACACAGGAGTCCATCACACATCACCAGCAAACACAACACATACCAGACATATCAACACTTACTGGAGTTGTCGGGGTCCTCGAATGAAGCCACCTCTCCCACAGTGTAGGGTGCGGCTCCACCTGTAAGGCATGGAAGGAAGAAATGTGCTCAAATTCTGTGCACTGACCAACAATTCCAAAGACAAAAACTATGTAGAAGATGACATAAGTAAGTATATCCACTCAGACATGATGATACTGCATCCAATATAGCACGGCTAACTTTTACATACCATGGGTCTCCTGTGACATTTACACACATATCTGCACGCATGCAGTGGCCCTAACTATCATGTGGTGGCAAACATGCTCCTTCATTAGTGAGAAGACATAATAATGGAGTGTATTTGTCTCATCATGTGCATCCAAGAGAGACATCCAAAGCCAGTTTCCTTGAGGAGTGCATTACCAGTCAAACTGCCATTGTGGCCATGACAAATGTATGACACATAGGTACAATATACAGAGGGGCAGGGACATTTGTAAGCCCTCATGTTGTTTCTGTTTCTTCATTTGATGTGGCCCAGCTATGATGAGTTGCACCAACCATAGATATATGAACCCATGTGCATACCTTTGGCCTGCCATCCCTAAACGAACGGTGGGACACCAAACACCAAATACCAGTGTAAGATGTTAGCTGAGGGCACCTTGCACTTTTTCCCCAAGTTCTCCAAATCCAGCTCTGACATGTATCCAAAATGATGAAGGACCACAATAATCCCTAACATTCATAGAACGTCTGTGAACGCTTTCCTTACACACTCACCAGACACACATGAGACATATGTCTGGGCCACATTGCTATCAACAATTGACGTGAAACCTGCACTCACTTTCTGCATCATGTAGTGTTTCTAAAGTCAGACTAGCTGTTGCATCATCAAATGCGTCAACAAAGGTCAGTAATGTTTTGGAAAATCTATACCTCACTGGCAAATGTGACCTATATATACATGATTGGCTCCTAATTTGTTTTGCTGTCTGACACAAAGGCGGCACCAACTTACATTATGCAAAATTATTCAGTAAGTTTGCAGAGCACTTGCTTCCTGACAGCTAGCAATTGTGGTCCTACACATAGTCCATCCATGACCCTGTATGTTTCCAAAGCATTCCACACACTCAACAACATAGCCGGCAGATATTGTACAAATCATCTGATGTCACTACAGAGCTTTTAATCGTGCACATTGACATGATTTGTACTCACCAACAGGGCCACCAATCACAATTCCCAGGTGGTCCAGCAGATCTTGCTCCCTGGAGATGAGATCAGCCCAGCGGTGCTTCAGCTGGTGGTCATTCCTCTGGCTCCGATACACATTTTGCAAGTGATGCAGGACCTTTCCCCACCGGATTCTACGTGCCTCGGTGTGATACCCCTGTATCACCCACCCCCCTGCCTCAATCATAAGTGGGAGGAAATGGCACACCGACCATATGAACCCCCTAAGCTCCTCCTCACCCATCTTGCCAACACGTGGCCTACCCAACATCTTAGCACCGAAAAAGGGGAATGGGTACAAAGAAGAACAAAGGAGAAAAGGGGGAAAGTAGAAAGTAAACTTAACAACTAAAAGAGCCCAACTATCCCCAAACTATCACTACCCACAACAGACTGCCACAAACAACAAAGACAATACAATACTGGACAATAGTACACAATTAACACTCAGACAGTATACAACAACAATTTTAAATCACAAACTAACAAGTAATGGAGCACACAGGAGACAAAAGCACAATTTCACTGGACAAAACTCAGAACACAGCCACACAGTCTAGAAGAATCTCAGACTGCAAAGTGAAAGTGAAAGTAGCCCCACTGTACATAATCTGTAAACAGGATATCCTATTACATCACTTCCTGCATAAAATGGCCACTGTTTTTATCGCTATGCGTCATAATTTTTTGACGCATACAGTATGTGCGTCATTTTTTGCAACGCACATGAGTAAAAATTAGGCCGTATCCATATATTTGGAAATAGTCTAACACTTAACCAATTTTAAGGGCATAATGCGTTGTTTTTCGGGCATAAGCGTAATTTTTTTATGCTTGTGCGTCATTTTTTGACGCACATGCGTCAACATTTCTGACACAACTGAGATAGGCTGATTGCACCCACTTTGGTGTTGACGGTGTCTGGTCACATGTGAGACATCATACTTCTGCGGACCATGATCCGCTACTTCCTTAACAGGATTCTCATGCTTGGCTGACGCACTAGATGGCCATATGTGTGGCCTACATATATGTGTTTCACAAATTGGGCATGTTTGGCGTCAGGAGAGGATAGCAAGGTGATGCACATAAGTACAATACCTCAATGCCTATGGCTAACTGTGTGTGCATTGGCTACTAATGTAGTTGTCAACCCAGTGTGTGTGCATCACAAGATGCATTATAGAAAATATGCTTGTATGAATGTGAAGTCAATGTGTCCAAACCTTAGATGCAAGTCAGTGTGGAAATGGGCATGTGCTAGTCATACATGTAGCAACATCTGTTGTGTGCACTTCCAAGATTTTGGGTAACGTAGACACCACAAATGACAAAGCATGCACCGGATAGATGGCAAACGCTTGTTCATGTCAATGGTCCAAAAGTTGCCCATCCCATGTCCTAGAAATTTGGAAACAGCTTCCTAGGCACTTGTTGGTGAACCCACCATGAGTCTGGCACATGTACAGACTAAGTGGGTACCATGTTATTGGCACAGACAGCCAAAGGTGACCCACAACTGTTATATCACGCCACAGTTGTGGTCATATGACTGAGCCACAACTCTCCAGTGGCAGTGGTGGACCAGCAGACGAGGCAGCATGTGGCCACATATCTCCAGTGCTCAATTGCACAGAGGTGTCTGGTTCATGTGTGTGGTCCAATGTTGATCCTGATGTTTTTAGCGGTCTGTGTTGTCATAGTTACGTCCAGGTCTCATCATGAGTCAGTAGCGGCTATTCCTGTATCTACTGAGTAACCTTCGGAGATCAATGGAAGTAAAGTCGATGAGTACAAGAGAACCTACATGGGGATGGTCCCACCCTGTCACTGCAGACGTGTTATGAGACTGTCAACAGGGCAACCTTGGTGTGCTGAGTGAGATCATATCTCAGGAGTCATGTTCTGGCAGGTGTCATTTCAACAGTTGTACACAGTTGGCCTGTAAAGTTCCCACTGCATCTGGGAACATCATAGCCTCTGTGTTGATTAATCTTGCAGCTATACAGCACGCACAGCCCCTCAATATGTTGTGAGCAATGTGATTCAGCGTGTGAACTGTCAGGGTCCTAATATGTGTGGACTTTTCATGCACATTATCAGAGGTAGCTGGTTCTGCTGGAGGCACCATACCCAATCCCTGCATACTGCCCTGGTACACTGTCACACTTTGTCATTCATACATACATGAGACCCAGACAAGGCATAGGCCATGATTTTGGTATTCAAAGACACTTTTACAAATATGGTACAATTAAAAAGCAGATGATGCCATACAGTGTATTTGGGTATGCATTGAGGAAGCACCTCACAAAATGCCCCCTGAGGAATGTGAGGTTTGGTAACGCAAGTGTGGTACATATGTAGCCACAAGGAATCTTTAGGGTAATGCACAGACAGGTGCCAGTCAGCCGACAGGATGCAGGGTCAATCAGGATTCAGCAATTTCACAAGGTACATACTCAGTGGTCTGATTAAGACTGGTCGGAGGAAGAACAAGACAGTTGACATGGGAAACTGCGTTTGTCCTGTGTTTTTGAAGGTGACACATAAACCCAAGGGCTGTGTTACAGGGGCTTAATTACTAGCAATGCATAACAGTGTATTAGACAAAATGGCAACTTTTATGCTGCTCCAAGCATCTGCAGGGGCAGAGCATGTTCAAATGGGTGGTGTGCATGGAGGTGATCACAGGTGTGTGCTGCATCAGTTTCTCACAAGTCCTGTAGGTGAGATTCAAGTTCAAATGGCCAACAGTACCTTTCAGACGGGAAGCAATCTACAGGTGATAACAGGGCTTAGAAACTACAAGCCAGTGTATTAATTGACCTGACGTCCATGCAGTCAGATGTACTATGACAATGGCATACCATAGGAAAGGGTGTAGCACACTGGATTACTATTGTTAGTCTGTGTGTGTAGAGGAGAGAATATCGGGGTACACATATTACCATTCCAGGGACCTCTTCAGACAGGTGGGTTGAGACCATGAGCATGGGTGTGTCAGGAGTTAGGAAATGGGCTGACATGTGCGCAATGCTTGTCATAGGTGTGGCAGTTGTGCTGTCTATGTTGTGCTTCTACGGAGCTCTAGTCACAGATTGTCCTTGCAAAGATAGGTGCTGTACGACTTACTGCTGTCAAGGGTCTGGACATTAATTCCTGTTACCAATGCAATAGCACATCCACTGCCTCATGTATGAGGCATTTTTTCCCTCATAGACTGATGGTGTCTTAGTTGTGTGCCATATGCTGCGATGAACCATGTTGCCAAAATGTATGTGTGAAATAGGTGTGGTCCTCTGCTATTGCCCTTCAAAGGTGAAATGTACAGGATATATGTCATTTACAGTGTGTGTGTATGTGACTGTTGTATAATACGCTTCACAATTGCTCAGGAAAGTTCTGTGTCATGATCGGTATGTCAGCAATGCTCCATGAGGCTACACTCTTATTCTGATAGTTATATATAAAGGTGAGCACAAATGATTACCCAGACCATGATATGGTGATTATTATCGGTGTTTATTTACATTAGTTAATACAGTGGTGATGGTGAGTTGTTTTAAAAGAAATTGTTCACAATATGTTGGTGCCTACACAATCCAGCAGCTGTGTTTTGTTGTTCCCCCTCATGTTGCAGGCCAGCATCCTCCTCTTCCTCCTCTTCAGGCATTTGCGGCTCTGGTTCTAAGAGGGGAATGCTCCTTTGTATGCAAATGTTGTGCAGGATGGCACACGTTAGAATGATCTTACAGACCATTTCTGGGGAATATAGGAGTCTGCCACCAGTGATGTCGAGGCACCTGAATCTCGACTTGAGGATGCCGAAGGTCCTCTCGACTATGGTGCGTGTCCTCCTATGTGCCTCATTGTAGGCACGCTCTGCTGCAGTGCTTGGGTTGCCAAATGGTGTCATAATCCATGGCTGGATCCCATACCCCTAATCAGCTGAAAAAAAAATGATTGGGATCATGTTGATGTAGCTTGCCCCATTAATATCACCTTGCATGGCAGTAGTTGTCTTGTGTTGTCTGTGACTCTTTTGTGTTATTGTGTTCCTTGCTAGGCTTGGAGGATGTACCATCTGCATTGTGTTGTTTCCTTGGCTGAATGAGTGTTTGCCTGCTGACCGGTTGTCAGCAGTATGTTTGGGTATTTGCAGTACAGTGTGCACTCCCTAGCATTGTGGCTTGTGATACAGGTGTCCCTGTGTCTTCATTGGGGGTGAGATGATAGTTCCATACACAGATTCATTTTGACATTGGTGGTAACACGTTAGCATCTATGTACCCTGGACATCCCATACCTTTAGACTTAGGCAATGGATTAATTTAAACATCAGTGAGACGCTTACATTTTGCAAAGTGACAATTAGCCAAACCTCTCCATACGTTGTGATAATTGACGTCTTAACATTAGACTGTACACTAATTTAAGATGTGTGACAGGTTCACTGCAGATCTATCAAACATGGCTAGCGATGTCACGACCTCTGTGTGTTCCTGTCCACATGTTGCTGTCGTGGGGTATGTGTTGGGTGTCTTAGAGGGTTGCTGTGCAGTGTGTATATAAGTAGGTTTTTGTACTTACCAACAAGTAGTCCATTGCCATATCGTCCATCCTGGAAGTGTTGATTGATGGTAGAGTGACGGAAGATGAATGAGTCATGCACACTCGCAAGATACTTTGCCACAATGTTGGTGATCAATCCTTGGTGATCGACAATGGCCTGCACATTGATGGAGTGTGTGTGCTTCCTGTTGCGGTAGAGGTTTTCAGTTGCAGCAGGTGGCACAAGGCGTACATGTGTGCAGTCGATGGCACCAAGGACGTGTGGGAATCCATTAATGAGGTAAAACCCCTGTTTTGTCTCCTGCTGCTTCTGCAGTGTGTTTGGGAAGCAGATGTGGCGGGGTGTGTGTCCGATGAGGGCATCCAGTACTTTGGGCAAGAAGGCAGAAAATGATGGCTGTGATATTCCAGCAACCAGGGTGCCAGTGCTTTGAAAGGAGCCACTTGCCAACATGTGAAGTACAGCTAGCAGCTTGGTTTCTGTTGGGATTGTGCGGGGTGTCAGCAAGGTGGGTGTCAACTGTGGCTCTATGTTGCGCAGCAGCTGCTGAATGGCCTGCCATTTCAACCTGTACCTCTGGGTGATGTCATGTTTCCTGAAGCCATGGACGGTTGTTCTGGTGCAGAATATCCTCTCCTGCCTTCTGCGCTGTCTTTGGGGTCCCTGCTGGTGTTGTGGTAGCTGCTGCTGTTGTTGCTGGGCTCTGCGTCTGCGTGCACGCTGGATGAATAGCACCTCCATGTCTCCCTTTTGCTGCTCTGCTGTTGCTTCTGTGTGTTCTGAACAAATACAGGTGTGTGTGCCCCATTTTAACGCCTGCCCTGACCCAGGCGTTAATTTTTGACACAAATTGGGCTGTGCGTCATTTTCCGCCTCCGCCTCCCGGCCGTGCAGCATTTTTGCCCGAAAGCATAAATACGACACACGCCTTTTAAGTCAGTTTCTGGACGGGAACGCCTACCTTGCATATGATTAATGCAAGGCGGTTTCCCGCATCCAGAAAATGACGCACCTGGTGGGATTTTGACGTCCGCGGGCTCGGGCGTCAAAGTTTAATTATGGGGCAAGTTTTGCGCCTCATGTACGTCAACATTTTTGACACGCATTCGGCGCAGACGGAGTATAAATATGCCCCTTAAACTGTTAATGTAGATAGGAAAGAAACAAATAATATTAGTATAGGAGCTAAGATGGGTTTGAGGATTCCTCCTCCTGCTGTTTTAATCCAGTTACCTATTGCAGACACTCCTTTAGTAAAGCGTTATACTTACTAGTGGTTTCTAAGGGTTCTAAATCAAGTTTTAAGTCAGAAATATTTTTGCATAGTATATGATCTTCTTACTTTCATCCGGTATAGAGTACAACAATTTTCAATTTTCAGTATCCTGCAAACTCTGCCTTTTTCTGTGAGTCAAATATCTAAGCACAACTGTTCTGAAGTACCATTGATCCAATTGCTACTAACTCTGTGTTTACAACTAATAAAGCTCCAGAAATGCTGGTTGCTAATTTGCCTACTCTTGCTGTAAGCTTTCCAATGTTCTCATCATTTAATACTACTCCTACTGCGGGTATAATAGCTCCAATAATGTCTCCCACTAGTTGTGTTCCCTAATTCACACTACATTAGTATCTATGTGCAGGTCTCATTGTGCATCTAGGCTCTGTACATGATACATTTTGGAAAAAGCAAATCTAAGTAACAAATTTCCTCCCAATCAGCTAGCAATCTGAAATAGGCATTCTCTGCACAAATAAAATACACTCCAGGTACAGTTGGATAATCCTCCTGCAAAATTTGCCAGGTTCCTCCTGACAATTCAAAAACATGCTCGCAATTGCTACTCCTTGCTGTTTTTTTTTTTTTTTACATTGGACTCTTCTTTTTAAACACAAACACCTTTCCCTTGTGTCTCTTGTCTAATTTCAACTATGGATCAGACATTTTCTTTCTAAACGCATCTTCTTCTCTTCCTCATACATTCATCAGGATGTCTTCCTTTTATATGCATTTTGTGCAATCTGCGGGTTTCTCTCTTCCACAGTTAGAATAGAAGCTTTTTCTAGTGGGTTCATTAAGCAAGATAGGTTATTTTCATGAGCTCTAACAGTGTTTACAGGACGAAAAGGACTAAGGTAATACCAAGCTGTCTCCATCTCTTTTGCTTGTGGATATACATTCATGCTTTTCATTAGTGGAATTTTTGAAAGAATCATGTCAAAATTGGAAAAATAATATTCAAAGTGTCTCTGCCTATATACTAAACTAAGTAATATACTGGATAATAAAGCATAGAGAAGAGGAATGTGATGATATGCTACATATTCGTCATCTCAGGAAGGCATGTGTGCATACATAGCAATCTTTAGCATCAATTAATGGAAGGAAGCATGCAGTACAGGAGCCATAGCCAGCACAAGAGATCTTCGGACTGCTGGCATTTTCAGGAACTGAATGGAATCATACTTCACCAGATTCTAAGGATATAAGAGTGGGTTGGCAGACCCAGAATTCTAGAGCTGTTCGAAAGGCAAGCAGGTGACTACACCGTCAATGCGAGAAAGAAAATGAGAATGATTTCTCCATACGAGATGCAGTGATGCCATGTAGATCATTGGATTAATGGAATTTTTTACACAACTCACTTCTGATCTTCGTGAGGCACGGACTGGTCTTGCTTCCTACCCTAATGAAGCCCCAATTATTGCCCCATTTATTTTGATCCATAGTTCGACATGCAAACCAAGCATATGGACATTTCTGTTTTTCAATATGTTTAACGCCAATCTAGCTACACTTTAGTCCCCTCTCACCACAAAGACCAATCACAACCCCATGGGTGGTAAATCACGTGGCACTATGTGATCCCGTTTTTTGAAAATATTAAAGAGGAAAGAGAGGTATTTCAGTGAAAACCATGAGGAGGATAACCAAGCAACACACTGGGAGGTGGTAAAAGCAGTAATAAGAAGAGAAATCCTACTTGTACAGCGACATCTGAAAAAATATCCTGGGCAAAAAGTGGGATATGAAAGTCAGCTCCCACAAGCTAAATCCCTTCATAAACAACGTGATAATAAGTGTTCCCTGATAGCCCTCCTTACAAGCAGAGGTGTCTTAGACCAATGTTTGATGCGACTCCTGACCTGCTGTTAAGGTTAGGAGAAGCTCCCCACGCCGCACAGCTCCACCTGTTGTGCCCGTGTCCTTTCTCCTTGCCCTTGCTGCTGCTGCGAGTTCAAGGCCCTCCTTCACCGCAGGCTCCCGCCTGCGCCTCATTCCTGGTGGCCAGTGGTGAGCCGTAAATACTGTGTGTTTTCCTTGTGTGCGTTTCTTTCCCTTCTGCCTCTTTCCTCTGTTTCTCTGTTTCTTTCTTCTGTTTCTCTGTTTTTTTGCCTTTTTCAGCCTTTCCACGCTCTCTCTGTTTTCCCCTTTGTGGTCCCTGCCGCTGTGCCTCCTGCTGCCCCGCCCCCTTGCGCATCCATTCGCGCTTCCCTCTCGCCTCCCAACTGCTCTTCCCTCCCTCCTCCCCTTCTTAATGGCGCCCGCTGCGCGGTGAGGAGAGTGACCCTTGACCTGCTGTTAAGGTCAGGAGAAGCTCCCCACGCCGCAAAGCTCCACCTGTTGTGCCCAAGTCCTTTCTCCCCGCCCTCGCTGCTGCTGCTAGTTCGAGGCCCTCTTCCACCCGCAGGCTCCCATCTGTCCCTCATACCTGGTGGCCAGTGGTGAGCCGTAATTACTGTGTGTTTGCCTTGTGTGTGTTTCCTTCCCTTCTGCCTCTTTACTGTTTCTTTCCTCTGTTTCTAATTTTTTTCTGCTTTATTTTGCCTTTTTCGGCCTTTCCATGCTCTCTCTGTTTTCCCCCTTTGTTGTCCCTGCCGCTGTGCCCCCTTCGGCTGCGCATCCATTCGCGCTTCCCTCCTCCCTCCCAGCTGCTCCTCCCTCCCACCTCCCCTTCTTAATGGCAGCCAGTGAGCGGTGAGGAGAGCGACCCTTGACCTCCTGTTAAGGTCAGGAGAAGCTCACCACGCCGTACAGCTCCACCTGTTGTCCTGTGTCCTTTCTCCCCGCCCTCGCTGCTGTTGCAAGTTCGAGGATCTCCTCCACCCGCAGGCTCCCGCCTGCGCCTCATCCCTGGTGGCCAGTGGTGAGCCGTAAGTACTGTGTGTTTGCCTTGTGTCTGTTTCCTTCCCTTCCCCCTCTTTACTGTTTCTTTCCTCTGTTTCTCTGTTTCTTTCCTCTGTTTCTCAGTTTTTTTTGCCTTTATTCGGCCTTTCCACGCTCTCTCTGTTTTCCCCTTTGTGGTCAGTGCCACTTTGTCCCCTGCGTTCCCGCCCCCCCTTGCGCACTCATTCGCGTTTACCTCCCTGCTGCTCCTCCTCCCACCACCCCTTCTTAATGGCGGCTGCTGTGCAGCAGTGCCGGAGGGGCGCTAGAGGCAAGCCCGTCCGTGCCTGGACCTTGCCCAGCGCCAGACCCCTTGGCCCCCATCGCCACTACGACACCAGAACCCTCCACGCCCTCAACGCCGGCCGATCTGCCACCTGCTTCCAGGCCTTACCTAAACTCACTCACTGACCTTTCTCCTGCCGGAACTGCATCTTCACCACTCCCCGAGCCGCTGCCCAACCCGCCAGAACTGGACGCAGCCACCTCAGATGCATTCTTCTCAACACCCGCTCAGTCCACAAGCATGCCATCGAACTCTAGGACTTTCTCGACTCCTCCTCACCGGACTTCGCCTTCCTGACGGAGACCTAGATGAACCATCCTCAACACCCGACATCGCCATAGCCATCCCGGACGGCTACAAGATCACCCGCAGAGACCGCACCAGCAGACCGGGAGGACGGATCGCCATCGTACACAGGAACACCATCAGAATCTCAACCAACACCAAAGACACCCTCAGCACTGCCAAACCACTTCCAAATCCACATCGATCCCAAGACCACCCTCAGAGGTCCCTTCATCTACAGACCCCTGGACCTCGACCTCAGTTCAGTGACTCCATCGCCGACGTCGTCAGCACTCAAGCCCTTGCTTCTACAGACTACATCCTCCTCAGAGACCTGAACTTCCACCTCAAACACCAATGACAGTAACTGCACCACCCTGCTCAACAACCTCGCCAACCTCGGACTCAAACAGCTCGTCACGTCACCCACCCACTCCGTTGGACACACGCTCGACCCCATCTTCTCTGCCAGCAGCCACATCGCCTTCAGCCACACCACCTTCAGCCACACCACCGTACTCCACTGGACCGACCAGCGCTGCATCCACTTCACCTTCGAGAAACCCACCACTCACCACCACCCACAACCAATCCTCCGCTGCAGCTGGAACAAGGTCACCAACGACCAGCTGATCTCCGCCCTCGCCCGAGCCCCACCAGCCAACACCACCGACACGACACAGCTGCCCGCAACCTCAGGCAATGGATTGATGACTGCGCCAACGCTCTGGCCCCGATCAAGAAGCCCTCCTACAACCATGCCGTCAGAAAGGCCACCTGGTTCACCACCGACCTCCGGACCTCCAAACAGACATGCCGAAAACTTGAGAAAAAGTGTCGCCAAGAACAAACACCAGCCACCCACACGGCCCTCAAGGACGCCAACCGCAAGCACCACCAGCTCATCCGGACCACCAAGAGATCCTCCTTCAAGGAACGAATCGACAACAACGCGCACAACTCCCTCGCCACCTTCTTGCACCGCAAGATCGCAGACATCCACAACAGCTTCACCACCAAGACCCCACTGGCAGTCACCAACACCTCCGACTCACCGCCCCCCAGCCCACCAACCCCCTGCTCTCCTGGACACACGTCAGCGACGTTTGACACCACCAAAGTAATGATCACCATTCACTCCGGCTCACCATCTGACCCCTGCCCGCACCACATCTACAACAAAGCGAGCTCCATCATCGCCCCCCCCAACTCCGTATGATCACCAACAGCTCCTTCGAGACCGCCACCTTCGAGGAAAGCTGGAAGCACACTGAGATCAACGCATTACTCAAGAAACCCAAGGCGGACCCTAAGGACCTCAAAAACTACTGCTCATCTCCCTGCTTCCGTTCCTGGCGAAGGTCATCGAGAAGATCATCAACAGGCAACTGACCCACCACCTTGAGAAAAACAACACTCTGGACCCGTCCCAATCCGGTTTTCGCAGCAACCACAGCACTGAGACTGCCCTCATCGCTGCCCCGACGACATCAGGACCTTCCTGGACAAAGGCAAAACCGCAGCCCTCATCCTCTTTGACCTCTCGGCCGCCTTTGACACCATCTGCCACCACACCCCTTGCACACGCCTCCACAACGCAGGGATCCGCAACAAAGCCCTGGACTGGATCACCTCCTTCCTCATTGGCAGAACCCAAAGAGTCCACCTCCCTCCATTCCGATCTGAAGCCACCAAGTCTATCTGCAGCGTACCACAGGGCTACTCCCTCAGCCCGACCCTCTTCAACGTCTACATGGCACCGCTCGCCAACATCGTCCGATCTCACAATCTCAACATGGTCTCATACGCCGATGACACCCAGCTGATCCTCTTCCTCACCAAGGACCCGCCACCGCCAAAACCAACCTCCATGAAGGTATGAAGGCAGTCGCCAACTGGATGGAGAACAGTCGCCTAAAGCTGAACTCAGACAAGACAGAGGTCCTCATCCTCGGCTCCACCCCCTCCACCTGGGCCGCCTCCTGGTGGCCGACCACGCTGGGAGTGCACCAATGCCCACCAACCACGCATGCAATCTGGATTTCATCCTTGACTCATCGCTCTCCATGACCCAACAAGTCAACACCGTCTCATCCTCCTGCTTCAACACCCTCTGCATGCTTCACAAGATCTACAGGTGGATCCCTACTGAAACCAGAAGAACGGTCACCCAAGCCCTCGTCAGCAGCAGACTGGACTACGGCAACGCTCGCTACGCTGGAATCACGGCCGTTCTCCAGAAAAGACTGTAATGAATACAGAATGCCTCCGTACGCCTCATCCTCGACAACCTCCGCCACAGCCACATCACAGCCCACCTGAGAGACCTACACTGGCTCCCCATCAACAAAAGGATCACATTCAAACTCCTCACCCACGCCCACAAAGCACACCACAACGCCGGACCAGCTTACCTCAATGATCGACTCACCTTCTACACCCCGAACTGACAGCTCCACTCCGCCGACGTCGCCCTCGCCACTGTTCCACGCATCCACAGGACAACAACCGGTGGCAGATCATTCTCCTACCTCGCTGCCAAGACCTGGAGCACCCTCCCCATCCACTTACGGACCTACTGACCTTCAGGAGTCACCTCAAGACCTGGCTGTTCGAGCAGTAGCAGCTCCCCCCCAAGTGCCTTCAGACCCTCACGGGTGAGTAGCGCGCTCTACAAATGCACTGATTGATTGATAGATGCAGTAAAACTATTGCTCTGTACAAAGCAGAACTACTATGAGAAAGAGGATGAGGAAAACAGTATCTTAGCATACAAAGTTTGTCTAGCAAAAACATGCAACCACATAAAAAAGATCTCTGGTAGTAGAGATATTAAATACTCTACATCAGCCGAGACCCTGAGAGTCTACTCCAGTTTTTATACCATGCTGTTCAGCCACCAGGGGTTAAACTCTAATAATCAAGACATCTACCTCCATGATTACTCACCTCCAGACCCCAGATTGGAATTTGAGTCAATAGAAGACAAAATAATTGTAGAAGAGGTTTAGGAGGCTAATATATGAATACCCAGTCACAAGTCCCCAATCCAGATAGCTTCACAGCCTTATTTTATAAGGCCTCCCTCAATATTTTGGTGAGTGCCATGTTCAGTTTCTCTTTGGTGAGAATATTAAGACATTAGAGGTCGAGCATAAGATAATTCATAAGATCAAGGGATATTATACATGTAAAAGTGAGTTTGTAATGTATATTTTAAAGTGTAGTAGTCCCAAGATATATGTGGGAAGTACCAAATTGCAAGTACATAAATGGATTTTACAACACCTCACAGCAATTCAAAATAAGGATATAACATATCCAGTTGCCCGGCATATACATGAAAAACATAATGGAAATGTAGATTAAATCAAATACAGTGTAATTGATGGAATCAATAAAGATATTAGAGGTGGTAATAGAGGGAAAAAATTAAGAATTTTGGAGTCAAGATATATATTGAAGTTAGATACTAAAGAACCTATGGGTTTGAACAGCAGTGAAGAATTATATATACATTTATAATTTAAGGCACATCAGTAATGGATTAAATTAGTTTTTTGATTGGTAGTATACCTTTTATGTTTGTGTTCTAATATTATGAAGGTACGATATAATTGTTTGCAGCCACATGAATGAAAAGAATGACAATATTGTATGATCGTTAAAAGAAAAGGCCTTAGCATTGTAAATTCGGTGAATAGATATACATACACGGCATGGATCGGAGAGTGCAGTTATGATGAACCGGCATTGATATGCTATTCATGTTGTTAGATAGTATTTGGGACGAATCGTGTCTGCAAAAAATGGTTTGATTTAGAAGATGTGTACATTGTGTAAAAAATCTACAATGCGATTTGCTTTTAGAAACAGCTTTTCGATTGGCAGTATACCCTATATACTTGAGTTTACATTTTATAAAGTTATATTATAATTGATTGAAATAACATGAATAAATAACATGCCGTTACTGTATATAGAAAAGACCTAAGAATATGTAAAGTAGGCAAATTGACACATACACCTGTATTGTATTGATTGGTTAGTGCGGTTATGACGAACCAATATTGATATACTATTCATGTCGTTATGTTGTATTTGGGACGAGTCATGTCCTCCATATGAGTGTTTCATTAAGAATGTATGCATATTTTGTTAAAAATGTGACTCACTTTTAAAAATAATAAGAAATGTGCTGCTTCAGGAAGCATAATTGAAATTTGTTAAGAATGATGTGTTTCGTAGCCTGATGATGTGATATAAATATGGACTGTAAGATGGCAGCCGCCAGGTTGACAAAGGCAGTAATGCCGAAACGCGTTCCTGCGCGTGCCGAATAAAAAGAGAAATTTCCAATTTTGTCTGTGGAGTGCCGATTCCTTGGATATTGACGAAGGAAAGTGAATTTATATATATATATATATATATATATATATATATATATGAAAGAAACATACTTACATATCATTGGATGGCATTACACAGTGCTCAGATCAAATGGATATATTGCCACATAGATACACTGAAGAGATCATCATTATTGAAAGATAGAAAAAATGATATACTAGTATTCAATGCTTACTACCTCCTGTTGCATTATTATATCAGTCAATGGTCATAATACAGGCAGAACATACATAATTAAGTGTCTAACAGATATTGTTTGCACTTTGTAATACATATTGCTACAGTGTCCCTTAGTCACTCAGTCGCTGGGTACTTTCTGTAAGTGCCATAATGTAAAGACACACAGTATTCTGTCATCTGCTTTTCCTCCTGGTAGCAGTCATCTTGTTCAGAGCCAGTTTCACATAACTGCCCAGCGTTGTCCTGTTCAATCTATTTTTCTGCAGGTACAGGCCATCACCTTTCAGGTGGAGTCACTGTCCCTGTGACACTTGATGACGGGCCCTCAGCACGACCCTTAGAAATGGCCTGTTCTGTCCTTTCCTCGTCTGGTTTCTGATGTCTATCACTTTCTGGTACCTCCATCTCAGGCGGTGATGCAGCTCTGCATCTTGTTCAATTAATCCACTGAGGACGTTCTTTGACCGCTGTCCGCGTCACTAGGAGCACAATGTGATCCAGTCCACCTAGAAGTAAAAGAAACTGAACATGTCTCTAGTTTTAAAAAGGGTGAGGACAGATGGGGCAAGGTTTCCGTCACCTGGAGACAGTGATGCCTCAAGACTGCTAGCAACAGTACAGCATAGTCAGAAATGTTAGTGCTGCTTGGGACACTTGGAGAGGCAACCTCACCCCCACTGACATAGGCAGCCCCATCATTAACTCATGGGGCACAAAACAGTTCTTCTAGATGGTGACACCCTTATGGCTTGCAACAGTAAAGGCATATCATTAGACCCTTTCAGGTCTGTTGCTTCAGTTGTCTTCACTAATCTATTTTTCTTATTTTGTAGTTCATCCCCTCCGCCTGGCCTGAACTTTGGGGTGGTATGGGGAATGCACTTTCCACTCTATTCCCAAACACACATATCTTTTGCACAACTGTAGCCACAACTCACCCACTCTGTCACTATTTATGACCTGGGGGACCCCAAACATGGATAAGATATCGCTCATCAAGCATTGCACATCAGTTGCGGCATCATTCTTCCTTGTGGGAACCACCTCCATCCACGCTGAAAACGTATCCACAAACACCAGAATTTATTTCAAACCATTTACTGGGAAGCAATTTATATCTGCAAGTTGGTAAAGGGACCCTGTGGTACCAGCAAGAGATCATGTGTAGCAGGTGACCGACCTTTAGAATGTTGGGCAAAGACAAGACCTTGGGACTTTCAACTATGGTGTCAACTGTTGTAATAGCATATCCTGCTATGCAATTAGTGTGTCAGTCTGCTGAAGGAACCATTAAGGTACCTCTCATATTCTGCCTGTTCTAATGGTGTCTGCTGTAAATCTGGTATTGGTGTGGTGCACAGTTCTACGATCTCAACACAGACATGCTTAGGGGTCTTATCAGAATAACCTATTGCAGGTAGTAGTGTTGCCAAATTAACAGGTGGACATCTTTTAAGGTGATATTGTTGTTAGACAACAGGTTGACCTCATAACCTGTGTGCCTGAGCCAAAAAATGTTGTGTTGCTCCAGATGACAACAACAAATGTGGCACATAAACTATACAAGGATAGTGCAATACGATGGGAGCCGTCCTTTCTACCATCACAGCCACCAACCCCCAGTCACTACTGAAGGCAAAGTCACATAGTACTATTCCACAGGTCTTCTTCCAGCTGTGTCAGCACACCACTTGCAATGCCAGTTTGCTGTGACACATAGAGATGGAAGGGCAGTTTGTAGCCAGGCAGCCTCAATGTGGGTGAAGTACACAATGTCTTTCTCCGTTTCTTAAAACAGTCTACAAGTTCAATAGTCCATACAAAGTTGTCGGGTGCACCTCTTAGCCTGCAGTGTCTCAAGATGACATCATAGGATCTGCACTCAGTTATCCACTGGCAGCAGTAGTTCATCATCCCCAGTAGGACATCATTCCTTTCTTGGTGGACAGGGGCTGCGTGCCTTGAATCAGTATTATTCTGTCAGGTGATATGTGGGGAATTATGACAATGAGGCTTAGGGGCTGATTACGACCTTGGCAGATGGGATACTCAGCCACAAACGTGACAGATATCCTGTCCACCATATTACAAGTTCTGTTATATTCTATGGAACTTGTAAAACGGCAGGCGGGATATCAGTCACGTGTGACGGAGTATCCCATCCCCCAAGGTCGTAATCAAGCCCTTAGTGTCCTCTCTCCTGGAGGTTGTTCAGCAGAGCTACAGTGTCTTTTCCACAGGCCTCAAGTGACGGAGATGCCAATCAATCAATCAAAATTTTTTATAGAGCGCGCTACTCACCCGTGAGGGTCTCAAGGCGCTAGTGGGGGGTGGGGGGTGAGGGAGGGTTACTGTTCGAACATCCATGTCTTGAGGTTTTTTCTGAAGAGTAGGAGGTCTTTGGTTTTGCGGAGGTTGGTAGGGAGGGAGTTCCAGGTTGTGGGGGCGAGGTAGGAGAAGGCCCTGCATCCTGTGGTGGTTCGATGGATGCGGGGGACTGTAGCTAGTGCGAGGTCGGCTGATCGGAGGTTGCGGGTAGCAGTGTGGAAGTTCACTCTTTCGTTGAGGTAGGTCGGGCTGGTGTTGTGGAGGGATTTGTGTGCGTGGATGAGGATCTTGAAAGTGATTCTCTTGTCTATGGGGAGCCAGTGAAGAGATTTGAGGTGTGGTGAGATTAATTCGTGGCGGGGGAGGCCAAGGACGAGGCGTGAGGCTGTGTTCTGGATTCTCTGGAGTTTGCGTTTGAGTTTGAGTGTGGTGCCGGCGTAGAGGGTGTTACCGTAGTCAAGTCTGCTGCTGATGAGTGCATGGGTGACTGTCTTCCTGGTCACTGGGGGAATCCATTTGAAGGATTTTTTTAGAGTGCGGAGTGTGTGGAAGCAGGAGGAGGTTAGTGCATTGATTTGTTGTGTCATGGAGAGGGAGGGGTCCAGGATGATGCAGAGGTTGTGTGCAGGATTTGCGGGGGTGGGTGCGGGGCCTAGGGCGGTGGGCCACCAGGAGTCGTCCCATATGGTTTTGTTGGGGCCGAAGATGATGATCTCGGTTTTGTTGGAGTTAAGCTTGAGGTGGTTAGTTGTCATCCAGTTGGCGGTGTCGAGGAGAGCAGCGTGTAGGTTGGTTTTGGCTGTGGTGGGGTTGCGGGTGAAGGAGAGGATGAGTTGGGTGTCATCTGCATAGGAGAGGATGGTGATTCCGTGTGGTCGGAGGATGTTGGCTAGGGGGATCATGTAAATGTTGAAGAGTGTGGGGCTGAGGGAGGACCCTTGGGGACTCCGCAGATGATCTTGGTAGCGGTGGAGTGGAAAGGTGGAAGGCGGACTCTCTGGGTCCGGTCGGTGAGAAAGGAGGTGAGCCAGTCTAAGGCTTTGTGGCGAATTCCTATGTTGTGGAGGCGTGTGCGCAGTGTGTGGTGGCAGACAGTGTCAAAGGCTGCGGAGAGGTCTAGGAGGATGAGTGCGACGGTCTCGCCTTTGTCAACTTTGGTCCTGATGTCGTCAGTGCATGCATGAGGGCAGTTTCCGTGCTGCAGTTCTTGCGGAACCCGGATTGTGAGGGGTCAAGAGTGTTGTTTTCTTCGAGGAAGTGGGAAAGGCTGGCGTTGACTAGTTTCTCGGCAACCTTGGCGGGGAAAGAGAGGAGGGAGATTGGGCGATAGTTGGAGAGGATCTCCGGGTCGGCTTTGTTTTTTTTTAGGAGAGCAGTGATTTCCACGTGCTTCCAGGGGTCTGGGTAGGTGGCGGAGTCGAAAGAGGAGTTGATTATGTCGCGGAATATGGGGGCGATGGTTGGGCTGGCTTTGTTGTAGATGCGATGTGGGCAGGGGTCAGAGGGGGATCCGGAGTGGATGGAGTTCATAGTTTTTCTGTTTCTTCGTGTGTGGTGGGGGCCCAGGTGGTGAGTGTGGTGGGGGGGTCGTGAGTGGGGGTTGAGTTGGGTGAGTGAGGGGTATGTGTGGTGGGTGTGTGTGGTATGAAACTGTTGTGGATGTCCAGGATTTTGTGGTGGAAGTGGTTGGAGAGGGCGTCACATAGGGGCTGTGTGTGTGGGGGGTCTATGTTGCTGGCTTTTGGGTTTGGCTCGCTCTTTAATGATGGTGAAGAGTTCTTTGCTGTTTTGAGAGTTGTTGTCAATGCGGGTCTTGTAGTGATCTCTTTTGGCGGTGCGTATGAGTTGGTGATGGGTGCGGATGGTGGCTTTGAGGGTGGAGAAGTTGGTTGTAGAGGGTTCTTGTCACTATATTTTCTCCGCTTGGCGGCATTTGCGCTTGGAGTCTTGGAGTTCGGGGGTGAACCATGGGGCGTTCTTGATGTTGCGGGTGGCGATGTGTTTTCTGAGGGGGGCAAGTGTGTCTGCATAGGTAGTGATCTATTTAGAGAGGTTGTGTGCTCCTGTGTTGGGGTCGTTGGTTTGGGGGGGGGGAGGTTGTGAGCCAGTTGGAAGACGTTCTGTGGAGATCTTGTCCCACATGCGGTAGGGTGTGGTGTGTTGATGGTGGTGTGTGGGGGGTTTGGTGAAGGAGAAGTGGACGCAGTGGTGGTCGGTCCGGAGGAGTTCTGTGGTGTGGGTGTAGGCTATGTGTTGGCTTGAGGTGAAAATTGTGTCGAGCGTGTGTTCAGCTGAGTGGGTGGGTGCAGTGACCAGTTGTTTGAGTCCGAGGTTAGTGAGGTTGTCTATGAGGGAGGTAGAGTTGTGGTCTTGAGGGTTCTCCAAGTGAAAGTTGAAATCACCGAGGAGGATGTAGTCTGTGGAGGTGAGGGCGTGCGAGCTGATGGTGTCGGCGATGGTGTCGCAGAAGACGGGGCGTGGTCCTGGTGGTCTGTAGATTAGTGTACCTCTGAGGGTGGAGTTGTTGTTAATGTGGATTAGGAAGTGCATGTGTTCTGTGTTGTCGATAGTGTCTTGGGAGCTGGTGGTGACTTTGATGGTGTCCCTGTGTAGGATGGCGATGCCACCACCTGGCCTGTTGAGGCGGTCTTTGCGTTGGAGTTGGTATCCCTTGGGGGTGGCAATGGCTATGTCGGGTTCCACAAGGAGGTCATCAGCATACTGCAAGATGACACTACCACCTTCTAGATGTAGGCAGTCCAAGTCTCTCTTTACTGTCTGCGCATAGACCGTTGGGCTCTCAGTGAAGGCTTGAGCGAGTCATGTAGAAGTATACTAGGTATCGTTTAGGGTGAAGGCAAAGAGAAACTCACTCCCTGGCGGAACTCTAATGCTGAAAACGCTGAAAAATGAAAAATACTCTGCCTCTGCAAGTGTAAAAGAAAATTTAGTATTGGTGTCAGGCACAACAGGCGCAAAGAGAACCACAATGCTATTTTTTACATGTGTAAATCTTGTGTGCCCCTTATTGCCAGTGGGCAGTTGAATTATAGGCTCAATCACTAGTTATATATCCTCCTTTACCTGAGGTGACAGCCTGTACTGTCAGACATAAGGTAACTCAGCATTCTCTTTAAGCATCACTTTATCAGGAGGGCAAGTTTTCAACAATCTTGCCTCATTTTTTTGTGTCTTGCCCAAAAAAAAAATCTCAGTTCACTAGTTCTAGCACCTTGTTTTTAGTCATCTGTACAGCCATATGCCCTCCAGATGTATCAAAACTGCTGTCCTGTAGCACGCACAAAGTCCAACACCATCCTTCACCATTTCTCGACACAGACATAATTCTCAATGGAAAATGGAAAACACGTAATTCTTTGCAAGTACTGAAGGTGTTTAACCATAGGACCCAACTCTATATGGTAGAAACCTGGTGCTACAGCTATAGACGTGCCGTTCTGAAGTTAGCACTTGAAATAATCTCTCTTCCTTTCTTCCTATCTCAGTGCACATAGCTGCAGTTAGCACTCTATTAGTCCATTCTAACCTGTCCCCGAGTACTTGTAGGTAAATCCCATTTAGTGAAAAATATAGTTTTGCAAAATTTTGCAGAGGTGGTATCTCCCCAGCAAATTGGTGGGCACATCTGGTGACAAAAGAAACGGATGGGTCATTATATAATCAACAGATATTGGTAGGGGTCCAGTTAACTCTTAATTCATCAGTATCTCATTTACAGCCACAGTGGTCACTAGGCATTGTTCCTCATGGATATTACAATTAAGAAATTGATTTCTTTACCTCCTACATTCATTGGAAACATTGTATTCTCCTTTAGCGCTTCTAATACCTTCATACTAAAACACTGTACTGGGTGTTCTGTCATTTGGATCACTGTCTATCTTTCACCACATTGTCATATGCTGTTCCTTGTGGTCCCTGGAAAGCATTCCTCATGGAGTGTAGTTTCTTATGGGTGCCTGTGGGCATCAGAGGTGCAGTTTGCTGGGCTTCATCCCTGCCAAACCTGTCATTCCTATAATTTTCCTCAGCTAAAAAAATGTCCTTCTCAGTCACATACTCCATGCTATTTACTAACACTTTGTCCTTTCTTCTAGTTTCACATAAAGACCTTGATGTTTGGCTGCCCTGAATATACACTTGTCAATGTGTCCAAAGCAGGACATTATGGCCGTCATTATGACATCGGCGGTCTTTTCCCAAAACTGCCAATGCCACGGGTGCTAGAAGACCACCAGAGCTGGAGGTCTTCTGCCCACCATAATATGGACACTGCCGGATTTCCACCACAATTAGGGTGGAAATCCTGCAGGAGCCATGCTGGCGGGCGAGGCGCCTGGGTGGTGTTACCACTTGCACTGCCCCGCCAGAAGGACGCTGCCAGCCGTATTATGGCCATTAGTATGGCCTGGCAGTGTCCTGCTGGGGGGGCGCTGCCGGGGGTAGCAGCGCCCCTTTCCGTTCCCTGCCCGACGACCACCTTGCCGGACAAGGTAAGTCAGGCATCCAACAAGGGAGGGGGCGTGTTGTGTGTGGTGTCTGCCTGTTTGCTTGAATGTGTGTGTGCGTGTGTGAATGCGTCTGTGAGTGTTGTGGTGTATGCAGGCTTGAATGCATGTGTGTGAATGCATGAATGTATGTTGCAGTGAGTGCATGTATGCATGTCAGTGTGTATGTGTGTGAGTATGTGTGGGTGAATGCGTGGATGGATGAGTGTGAGTGAATGAGTGTGAGTGAATGCGTGTATGGAAATGGTGGTGCATGGGTGTATGCGTGGTGTGTGTGTGTGTGCATGATTGCGGGGAGGGGGTGGCGGGTGGGGGCAGGGATTTGGGGGGCACTGTGATTCTAGGGGGTGGGGTGGTGAGTTGGGAGGCACTGTGATTCTAGGGGGTGAAGGGGTGGGGAGTTGGGGGCGCTGTGACTCTAGGGGAGGTGGGAAGTTGAGGGGGTGCTGTGATTCTAGGGAGGGTGGAGTGGTTAGGTGATTGCTTGGAGGGGTAGGGGAGCCTTCTGCTGGTGACAGGGAAGGAGTTCCCTGTCACCGGTAGCCCTACCGCCATGGTTTTCTTGGCAGTGGTACCGCCGTGGAACGCATGGCAGTAGGCCGGCTCACAAAACTGCTGGTGGTCAAGTGTGGACCGCCGGGTCGCAGATGCACATCTGCGGCCTGGCAGTTCACACCGCCATGGCGGTATGAGTGGAGATGTGGCGGGTTGGCTGCGGTCAACACGCCACACTCACAATGTGGCGGTATAAACCGGCAGCCTGTTGGCGGTGATGCCGCCACATTAACCCTGGCAGTAAAAAGACCGCCAGGGTCAAAATGAGAGCCTATATGTGCTTGGCTATTGGACTTCAAAGAACAGTTGTTTGTATCTGGGCCCTCTGAAATTATTTGGATACATTCACTTTTATCAGTGAACTTTTCACAGACTGGTGTAAAATAAGTACTTTGAACATAATTTATCTATTTATTTAAACCTTAAAAGTGACATGAAGTGAACCCCCTACATTGTTTTATACTCAATGGCTACACCACACAATGGCTGCATCGTAACCACTTTAGTAATTACTATCCTCTTCCTTTCAAATTGGAAGACTAGGAAGGGGCTTTAGCTGCTGTACTGCCAAGCTATGTCTGGCCTTAAGAGTTGTGAATAAGTTGCCATGTGAATAGTTAAATGTATATTACATACACACAGCTTTCATATTTGGAGTGCATCAATTTCAGATCCTTGGCCTCAAGCTTTAACATTTCCGTTGGCATCCAGTCTTAAAGTAAGTCATCTTTTCCAGCATTTTAAACATACACAAGAGCTGCAATCAAATGATGGGACCAACCACAAAGGCATCTGAAGCCAGACATAAGACAACCTGCCTTATAATTTTACAAGAAATGCCTTGTTAATTAGGCTTACGGCTGCCATTCTGCACATATACAGTAGATAATGTACTTTCACTTTTATATGACTACTTTTACCAGAAGCGACCACTGAATGTGAGAGCAGGGAATAAAAGTGGTCCCAACTGGAAATCCATGTGTTAAAGTACCATGTGACACTGAAATTTCCTATTATTTGCACTTACACCATGATGCTGAAGGAGGCGTAGTCTCTTTTTAATGCATGTACACAAGTTTTGAAGATAGTATTTTTATTTTTAGGGTTGAGCGCACAAAGCGATCTGTCCCTGGGATAATCTCTCTGTGGGCTTTTAACCATGCCCATATCATGCTAATCTGTTTGGTTGGTTCGTGGGCTTGCCTTTTAAAATTTGCTTTATTTTATTAGTGAAAGGCATGCATACGTCAAGTGCACCAACCAACTACTGAAAACATATGAGGCTCATGTTTTCAGTATGGTTTCTGGACTGCTTTTTCTCTTTATTTCGTAGGGAGCACGATCTCGCTGGGCAGTAGTCAAGCACTTTGCATGACATTGACCCTATTACAGGGATATTTGCACTTTTGCTGATTACATGGATAATTGCACTTTTGCTGGTTACATGGATAATTGCACTTTTGCCGATACATTTCACTGCAAGCGAACTTCTGTTTCCTTTTATGTGTCTGCTTTGCACTCATACCGGCCGTCGGCTCGCTTATGTGAAGCTGTTTTATTGTTACTTTTCAGTTTATATGGCAAGAAAAGTCTGGTTATTTATGTGAAACTGTTTTACTTTTCATTTTCAGTTTATGTGGCAAGAAAAGTCCAGTTAGGAGTTTACAACGCTAACAGCATTATCTTGAGCAAATGCGAAACCCATTGCATTGCAAATGCTTGTTATATCTACAGTGGCCATGGCCTTTTCCTAATTATGCTGAAGTCTCTGGAGCGAGTGTTCTAAAATGGAATCCATAGATCTCCCGAACTACTTACTTATTTGCAAAACTTTCAATGAAAAATGTTTAAACTACCCGTGACACCAGTTTCATAAAACCTGTGCAAGTGAGGGCTAAATACAGAACCCGGCATCTGACACTTGCTGTTGTAACTTTGCATCCATTGTCTCGGCACAGTTGTCCTATACCTTTAGTGTGCGTTTACATTTTCCCTGGTTTGCATTTGGCCTATTTCAAAGTCCCACCAGAACGCTGCAAGGCCAGAAGCATCTTTTCTCCGAGGAGGTCGCTGTGCCCGGCATTTGCATCTCTGGAAAGGTAGGAGCTTACATGGTGGGCTGCGACAAGGATTTGACCAGCCAGGGTACTTGGAATGCACTACAGCCACTTAAAACGTGCATCTTAATTTTGTCACTAAGTTGCATGTAGCCGCAAATGTCACACCCTTGCAACGCGTGCATTAGAAGAAAACTATTCCTTGTTATATAATTAAAAATGCGAGTGATCAGGAATGGCTCCACATAATTAAACAAATAATTAAAAAGAGGCTTTCTTAAGCTATCGGTCACCTTGTTCTACACCTTAACATGAAACTGGTGGCCTTTAATGCGAGTGTGTAGGTTTTGCTGGGTCTGAAGTGCCATTTCATATTTACTGATATTCCTGTTGACATAGCTTCTCAGGAAGGAATGCAGCCCAGGGCTTTCTGTTGCAGGGCTCTGTTTACAGCCAGCACCTATAGACTGATAAATCGGGCAACAAAAGAAACCTCTGTCATATACCAGACTGTGTTTGTTCTAAATTAATTCAACTTGCCTGCATGTCTGTCAGCATGCTGTGGTGTGTCTCCAAAATGGGAGTTATAGTAAAATTCCATGTGCAGTGGGGGCAAAAACTCCAGGAGCAAAGAATGGTTCACTGGAATCAGATGGCAGCTATGTTATCAGGAAAATAATTACAGTTTATCCAGTGTTGGCTGGCAAAACTGTAAAGTTCGGTTTTGTATGAAGGCAGGCATGAAAGAAATGCCACTGTTTTGTGCAATGCCAGACACTATTTCTCACTCATGTAAAACGTAGACCCCAGGCTTGAAACAAAAATACGTCCACTGAGAGTCTCAAGTCAAATGGGTTTTTACAGCTGTCCATCGAAAAGAAGAAGAAAATGAATGAAATTGCGGTAGTTACCATGGTGTGGGTGGATGGCATGTTGTACTCTGTGCCAACTCTTGTTTCTAGTTTTACACCCCTTCTTAATCACTTTTTATGATAATTTTAGTATTCCCTGGTTGCTGGATGGTGGACTGAAAAGGCAACAAGAATAGGCCTGGCTCAATAACAAAGATTGTGTGGGGATCAGCAGCTGTGTAAAGCTGTCTTGTTGATGCTGCTCATGAACTCAGTTTTAAGTTTTAACTAACTTTTAAGCCTGCACTCCACGCCTGACAATGTCAATCTCTTTCAGTGACACCCACCTCGCTCGAATTGCTGACTATGTGCTTGTGGATCTAGTGGAGTCAGACAATGCTATCTAGCTGTAATAAGAAAGCCAGTGTGGAAAACGGAGGGCTCTCTTTTTAGCAATTGAACCCCACTGCTGCATACAAACACTCCTATGGTTCGAATCCCATGAACATTTAATATCATTTATCTCACCAGAGGCAACTTTAGGCCACCTCTCATTCCCTTTCCTATTTTTATTAACAATTTTACATGGTGTATGCACAATTTACAAACTTAGTTACTTGTAAGCCCATTTTAAAATGGTGTACCATATACCCCGGGCCTGTAAATTAAATGTTACTAGTGGGCTGCAACACTTTTTCCACCCACACAAGTAGCCTTTAAAACCTGTCTCAGGCCTGTCATTGCAGGGCCTGTGTGCACAGTTTAATGTTATTTTGCCTTGGCATTTTAAACGACTTGCCAAGCCTTAAACTCTTTTCTCACTACATACAAGCCACCCCTAAGGTAGGCGCTAGGTAGCTAATAAGGCGGGGTGCTGTATAAGTAAAAGGTGGGGCATGTACATTTAAGTTTACATGCCCTGGTGGTGTCATATACAAATTCGTTTTCACTGCTGTGTGACCTTACTCCTGTTAAATTGAGTGCTTTGTTTTACAAGTCAAGCGAGTTTTATCATTACTATTTTATGAATGTCACATCTAGACTGTAGGCATTTCTCTGCTATTACATTTCTGTGTGCATGCAGCTTCTCTTTAATACACATCTAGGCTTTGCTACAGCTACACCCTGTGCCTTCCCTCTCTCTGCCCATACTAGCACATAAACTACTTTACATATGTTAGACAATCCGTGCCCTCCTTATCTTGATCTAATACACTACTTCACATATAATTCAAAAGAAACATTGGAAGGAAAACACACCTGCACATTACCATCAGTCGACATGTAATTCAATTACAGTTATTGATCAATAACTTATTTCTTTTGTGCATATTTCAAAATCACTTCACTGTGTTTCTGGTGCAACCTGCCAATCAGATGTTTCCTCTACTATAATCTAGGAGGTTTTTTTTTGCTCTAGGGGTCCCCTAAAAAACATAAATCCCTTCTGGCACAGGCTCTTCTGTGTGTGTTACAATCCTCTGAAAGAATCTGCCATTATCATTCAACTTAATGATAAAGCCCATTTAGTTACTCCTCAGTACCCTGTTTAATTGCCAGCTATATTCTAAGCGTTGAAGGGCCACAGCAGCAAGGTACTTTCACTTACTTTTGTGACACTTCATGCCATCCCAGTCACAGCACCATCCGTTAGGTAAATATTTTTTGCACCCTCCCAGTAGCAATGAAAAAAACACACATACACAGCAGTTGCTCAGGAGCAAAATGAAATATATTTGTAGGTACTACAGCATGCTTGCTGGCTCGCAAAACATTACTATAACTGTCCTATTCCAATTCGGTATTCGGAAGAGATGCCCTAAACACCCCCAATTCCACATACCAAGTTAGTATTTAGTCACAAACCCAATTGCAATTTGGTATGTGTTAAAAGCCAAAATAAATTTTTGAAGTCGCAAACAGCCCGACTGTGCAAATCGGACCTGTAAACGCAAACTGCCTTCGTTCATTTGGCCCAGTGCCTGTTATCTGTACAAGACTTTGTATGACTAGCGAAACAAAGCTTTTTCAAAAACAAGAAGTGTGAGGTAAATACTTTTTGCAACCTCCCAGGAGCAATAAAAGAAAGATACAATACACAGCAGTTGCCCAGGAACAAAATGAAAAATATTTGTAGGTATCATAGCATTGCTGGCCACCAAAGAAGAAGAGCAAACACGAAAACCATATGCGTTATACAAACAGGCATCTACTTCACTGAGTGACTGGTTTTTGGGCCTTATATGCAGTACAGAAATGCAACATAAGCGCACGCTGAAGGTCACAGTGCCAAACATGGGCAAGAATAGGAAGGCAACATAGGCACAGTGCCAAATATATAGAAATGCAGTGTAGGCACAAATGAATAAGCTGATGAGTAAAACTAACGTAGAAGTCAGGAAAAGCAAAGTGACATCTAAGTGGGCTCAGAACAGCTGTTGAAGCTTGTCCAGGCAAAGTCAGATTTGGAAGTCTCTGCAGCTCCGGGCAGCGTGTTATAGTGAGAAGTGAAATTGTTTAGGTGAGAACTATATCTAACTATGATATCTATATATTTTCCACAACAAGAAGTAACCATTCTTTTCACAGTTTGAACTACAAAATAAAAAAATTATGTTTCTGTTTCCTACTGCAGACAAAATATTTTTGCAAATGTATCAATTGGAGATACTTGCACAATCTGAGCAAAATTCATCACTTTAGATGTTGTCACCTCTTCCCTCGCTCATGAGTACTGTAAATGTGGCTTTTTCAGAGTACCAGTCAAAATCAAATATGCACCAAAAATTGCCTGGAATGTGTTTCACAATGATAACCAGAAATGCATGAACTACAAAGCACATAATGCCAAGTGAAGAGAAAGATGAATTATACTTGCAAGATACTAGCTGCATTGTTGCGCCTTCCATTTTTCTGTAAGGATATTCGCTGTGATTCTTCCCCCAAAAAAAGACTCTTCACAGACGAAGAACTGATCCCTCACAGAGAGCTTGTTATTAGACAGGTACTCAGGCATTTTGCTATGACACTAAACTGCTTTCAGACCAGCCTTGCTGTATTGCTACGTTCCTCAGACAAGCTCAAACAAGAGCAAACTGAGAATCATTAATTGCTTGAAATGACAGAAGACACTCCTGCACCCACACCCTACAGCCGGAGGAGGAGTGGACTGATGGTGTCCCCACGTGCCCGAGGACCTCAAGGATCGAGCCCCCCTTTGGGTTCCCCTGGACTGTCCTTCCAGTTCATCCCTGCAGCGACTTTGTAACTGGACCAATTGCCATAGCCTTGAATGGACACCGAATGCTGTAACACACCTCTACACCTGTACGCACCAGAACTCCCCAAGGTGACAGGTTGGTGTGGCCTTGGACCTTGCCCAAAACTCACCTTAAAAGCAGGAGATTAGTCTTGTAAGTCATTGAACTCTACCTGGATCGCTGTCTTTATTTTCCTTCACAGGATTGCATTGCAGCTCCCTGAAAAATGCACTGTTTACTTTTAAAAACTTTAAAAATTCATAACTCAAACATTACTCACCTGACTGATGATCTTGGTATCAAAGCTTATATAGACGTATGTGTTATTTTTATAAATTGGTGTTGGATTTCTCTATGGAGTGTGTATCTCACTTACTGCATGAGTGTGTGCTTTACATGATTAGCAAAACCCTCTGATATGCCTAACTGCTCAACCATACTATCAAAAAAGAGAGAATTTTGGATGCCATTTGTGTTTCTGTGATACCTATGGAGATTGCTTGGACTCTTTCCACAGTGTACATCATTTTGGTTCACTATATAAAGAGCTTGCTTCCTACATTGCTGGTACGGCGGTGGGAAGAAAACATTGCATGTACAGTACCACTCTGCCAGTATTGTGATTCCACTAAAGAATCCACATTTGACTTTAGAGCCAAAAATATTTTTTGATTTTTACATTTTTGCATATTTTCTAAATTTGTAATCTGGTCTCTTAGGGCCTTGGTTAAGTCCCCCAGTCCTGTTGTGTTTAGAAATTCAAAATGAGAGCATCTGGGATGTTGTTTGTGCCTCTGTAACACCTCTGGGGATTGCTGAGACGTTTGCACAATGTACCTCATTTTGATCCACTATATTAAAAAGCCATCTTCCTACACCCCCACCTTCAGTTTCCCCCTCCAAGTAGTAGCTTAACTACTTGTGCATTTTCTTTCTACATATTTCGGTGTCTGTTATAAATGTAACTGAGCCTAATTAAATGTTTATTAATAAAAATGGTCTGAATGTTTATAATAAGTTCATTGAATAAGCACAAACCATAATGTGGGGATGGGTACTGAAACAAACCAGCCAATTACCTTCACGTGCAGTTCATATTTCTCTCAGTGCTTGGCATCATGGGCCCCATAGTTCTTGGAGTTTTGGTTATCACTGTAAAATGGTTCTCTTTCCCTGGGTGGAAAGGTGCAGAGGTGTCCTAGGGCATCGAGATTTTGCCTCCTGGTTACTTGCGATTGCAGGGGTGTCTGCAGAAACAGACTGCAGTAGCCGTTGGGAAGTCCACAGTGGGCAAGCACAAGGTGGGCTTCTTTTCTGGATGGCCTGGGGACCAGGCTGACACCGTTGGACCACTTCAGCATGGGCTGGGTGGCTCGGGTGCAGTGGTGATGTCCGGTGTCTGATTTCTGGTGGTCCCGCTCCTCAAAGGTCTTTCTTGGGTGTCTGTGGATGCAGGGGAGCAGCCCCTCTACTCCAAGGGAGCTCATCCAGGTGATTGGTGAAGCACTGGCAGCTCTCCTCGTTTCTTGGAGGCTGCAGCGGCATGACAGGTCAGTTGTTTCCTAAGTCATGTACATTTCAGGTTGGCCAACACAAGGGGGTTCCCAGACTTGAAGTGTGACGTGCACCCTGCATGGCTAATTTTCCCACCTGTCCAGGTACCAGATAGGCCCTGGGGCAAGGGTGTTGGCATCTTCCACTGAGGAAGGCGGATCTGCATACCAAAGGCAGTGGGCTTCTTTGAAGCTCCTGCCTTGGAATGCAGGTAATCCTGTGGGGATGGGTGGGTTGAAAAACCTGGTAGACATTGACTAATATTATAAAAACATGCACTTTCAAATCTTTCTGGGAGGATAATGGATTAGGGTTGAAAATTCCTCTGATAAATGATTCCAGGGTGTTGGTGGATTGCAAGAGAAGCCATGGCTTCAGCTCTGGATCTCAAAGAGTGGAAGTGATTTTCTTCAGGTGTCTCTTTGTCTTTGTCTGATATGTAGTTTTTCTTTTTGATGGATGGATATGGTGATATGAAGGACCTTTTGTATGGAGCAAACCATTTTGAAGTGGATTTTGGCTTCAATGGGGAACCTTTGTAGAGTCTTCCAAATAATTCTATAACCTTCATCCTAATAATTTTTATTTAGTCAACCATATTGTTTTTTCTCCATCCCAATCTTCAAATTTCTCAAATTGCATGATTTCCTATGGATAAAATGTTTTAAATTTGATTGTTACTCAATTTACCATAATCTCGGTTACACTAATTAAAAATGGACAATGCTGTTGCCTGAACTCAACAAAGAATGAACTTTTCACAAAGTATGCTATCAGGCATCTCCTCAACCTACCAGTCAGAATCCTTTTCCCTTTCCCTTAATACAGAGACAATTGTCCCAACCCCATCTGTGCTTCCTTCCTATCCATATGTCTTAGGCAATTGATTGTTACAACGTCCTGTACTTGGGATTACCAAAGAGACAGTTGCTTACCCCCAGTTTCTGTGAAATATGATCAAACACACCAATCACTGGATATCCATCACTTACACACTGGAAAACTGGCAGTGGCCTCCACCCAGAACACTACTAAAGGTTTGAATACGGTTATCATACAGCTTCACACCAGTCAACTCTCACCCATGACAAATGGTGTGTTCCAGAGGTTATGAGTTTGAATCCTGGTAGGGTAGACTTGTCTTTCCAAGGCTGTTAAATACTAGTAACATCTGTTATTTACAGAACTAGAAAATTACATGTTTATGCCATGAACCACAAAAATAGAAACAAATTGGTGATTATATATACATTCACCTTTCCGAAGCGCTCAAATTAAAAGTGCTTACTATTAGGCACCTTAATGGCACTAAATGTATTGTTCTCAGAAGGATGTCACTCATCATACATTCTATTCTTAATGCCATACATGCATTCTGTACAGAAAGCAGTATTTTAACTATCTGGTTTTGAATACGTTTTTTGGGAAAACACTAATACTTATAATGGGCTTTTGGAAAGACTATTGAATGGCTTATCTCATTTGCTTGCTTTCTTATTCAATGCCATTCCTTCCTCTTCATGTTTGTGTTCCTCTCCAGCACGGCTTCTTTACCATACTTTTGAATGGATGACTTGTTCCTTCTGCTGCTTGCATTCAGGAAACTACTTGTTTTCTTTTTCAATCAGTACTTCATAGTACAGTTGGAGTATGAGTGGTTTCTTGCTGTCTTCCTCATGGGATACCGCCCTCAAATCCTTACCCCCTGTGCTCCCGTGTGGCACCCGTGCACCTCAAACTCATCCAGTGCTTCCAGCAATCCTCCCCATCCAGCTTTTTTTCTGACATTTTTTACAATCGTCCTCCCAGCTCCTCCGGACTGGGTTCCTCATTGCTGCATATTTTTGTCAGTGGTGACCTGTTCCCCATTACCCCACCTAGGGGCCAGATGTAGGAAACGTTTAGCGAGTCGCAAACGGCAAAAATTGCCGTTTGCGACTCGCTAAACGCGTTTCCCAATGCAGAAATGCATTTTGCGAGTCGTTACCGACTCGCAAAATGCATTTCAGACTCGCAAATAGGAAGGGGTGTTCCCTTCCTATTTGCGAGTCAGAGTGGTATGCAATACCATCGCAGTTACCATCCACTTCAAGTGGATGGTAACCCACTCGCAAATTGGAAGGGGTCCCCATGGGACCCCTTCCACTTTGTGACTGGACCCAAAAATATTTTTTCAGGGCAGGGAGTGGTCCAAGGGACCACTCCCTGCCCTGAAAAAATACAGAAACTAAAGGTTTTGGTTTTTTTTTTAAGTGCAGCTCGTTTTCCTTGAAGGAAAACGGGCTACACTTAAAAAAAAAAAAATGCTTTATTTAAAAGCAGTCACGAACATGGAGGTCTGCTGACGTCAGCAGGCCTCCATGTTTGCGAGTGCCTATACTCGCTATGGGGCCGCAATTTGCGACCCACCTCATGAATATTGATGAGGTGGGTCATTGCGACCCCATAGCGAGTCGCAGTCGGTGTCTGAGACACCGTACTGCATTGCAAATTGCGACTTGCAATTTGCAAGTCGGATGGACTCGCAAATTGCAAGTCGCAATTTGCAATAATGCTACATCTGGCCCCTGGTCCCTTGCCTATTACCACTGCGTTTTTGTTTTATTTTTCTTTTTTTCTTTTTTGAAGGTCTGGCATCTGCAATTTGCTTACCAAGCCACTCCTTTCACTTTGATGGTCTTTTTAATTTTAATTTGCTGTTCAAAGATTGATCTCCGCCATCTTACAACAGCAAATTAAATGTAAACAATGGGTGCCAGATCATGACATATATGTGCACATGCATGGTGATGCATGTTTGTGTATATCTCGTCATTGTGCTGCAACTTTTTTTTGCTTTGTTTCTGACACTTATCCTCATCAACGAACATTTTTTTTTTTTTTTTAGGTCTTGGCTAGACAACGCATATACTGTCGCTAAGACACATGTTGTTTACAATCTGTGGGCTTCAGCCTGCCCATAGGCTTACCATTGCTCCTTCCATTGTCACTCTCATATCCTTTGTCCTGTTTGTCCATGGCATGCATGCGTCATGCCATTTCTTGTACTTAGCCTTTGCTGGAGCATGGACCGAGCGCTTGTGTCCATCAGCTGCTCCTGTTTCAGCAGCTACTTTTTTATTTGTGTTTAAGCACTCCACATGAGTGCTCGTGTTTTCACTTGCTCTGTCCTCCGTATCCTGTTTCCTCTTTCCTACTCCCACCCACCCCATCCTAACCCCAGTTAGATCGCTGTCACATCTGAACTCTGCTTTATCTGAGTTTATTCATCTTGGCTGCTTATGTTTGTGAGCATTTCAAACAGTACACTTTTGTGAGTACCACCCACCCGGGTTCTTGTGTGTGGTAAAATCACACGCAGTATCTCACACACAAGGCTTATTTGTTATCATTTCACACTAGCTTTCCATGTTAATGAGCCCCTCCCACCCCTCGTTTCTGTTTTTAAGTCTTCTCTACATGAGGCTTCCTAAGTTTGTGAGCAGAACACACTGTACCAAGCATTACATGCAAAATGCTTTGAGTATAGGTAAGTCTCCCACATACTTTGTGGTGCTTGTGAGCATCTCATGTTCTACTCTCTTGTTTTGTGACCTTTTTGTGCAGCTTACTCATTTTCAAGCTTTTCTCCCACACTACACTTACTGCATTTGCAAGTATCTGACTTGGCCTCTCCTGTCTGTGTTCATTTCAAACACCACACTTCTGAACATCACCCACACATAGCTCGTAATGTACATCTCACTGTGCTAAATGTTTGTGTGCATTTTCTGCTTCAAATTGTGAATCTCACGTATGTACCTATATCTCACAAACGCATCCTAGCATCTGGCACAATGCAAGCTTTTCACATTTGCAAGTATCCCGTACATCCTGTGTGTGTTTTGTTTTGTACCTCACATTCAAGGCTTGTTTTATATTTGTCTTGTAATTTTGCTTCTCATGCCTCTGTGCATCTTAATGTACTCAGTTTGCAAGCATGGGATAAAAATAGTCTTCTGGTGTTTATTGCTGCAAAGGTGACATAATGCCAAAACAACATTTTCTGGATTACAAACAATTCAAAATGGGCCATAATATAGATTTTCCAAATAATTTATGATGGAAAGTCTTCATTTTATTAAAGACACGGAGGCGAGAAAAGGCTTTGGACACCATTGCTCCCTGGGAAGAATGGGCTCCAAATTTGGACGTATTAATTCCAGCAAGGAGCATGATCCATTTAACCCATCGAGCTAAGGTGGGGGAAGAAACTGGCTTGTGGGGTTTCCTGAAAGAAGTTAAAAGTTGGGTGGCAGAGGAAGTTCTGAGATCAATAGTTTTTTTGTTCATAAACTTTTAAACAGTTACCAATACACAATTTTGGATGGTTGGGGAAGAAAGGGTAGAACACAGAAGAGATATTGGTTTTAGTACATCTTGAAACGTTAAAGAGAACACCTGTAGGAGGAAAATGGCGAGAAGATATATCAAGGGCTCTGACATCTGAAAGACGTTTGATAGAAACTAAACACAATAACATTGTTAATTTAGCAGAGAGCTTTTTGAGTGACAACAGGTCATTATCCTGCCAAGATAAAAACATTTGAAAAACAAGATTGACATCCCATAAAACAGTATATTTGGTTAGAGGAGGATTGGAAAATTGTACTCCCTTTAACAAATGCAGAGGATGTTAACCAACTGGTTTACCATTGATGAAAGGGTGATGCAGGGATATAGCTGAATGATAGAGATTGATAGTTCTGTAAGATTTACCGGAACTAACCTGAGAGGCAAGAAAGTTACCTATTACGATAATATCTGCTGAAAAGGGATTACTAGATTTTCCCAGATACCAGCGGGACCAAACTGACCATGCAGAATTGTATGCCTTAGATGTACCTGGGGCCCATGACTTGTTGATATAGGAAGAAGCTTTGATTGAAATTCCTGGATAGGAAATTGAAGACCTGTAACCTTCCAGGCTGAAAGAAGAAGGGAATTGTTGCGAACCAGATCATGGGGGTGAACTTGGGGGTTGAGAAGGAGAGAGGAAAAGGAAGGGAGGAGGACTAGGAAATCCATTGTTCATTCGAGGAGGGGAGGGAACCAGACCTGGAACTGCCAAAATGGCACAACTAGAACTATGGTGGCCATCTGACGACGTACTTGGGCGAGAACTCTGTTGATCACAAGGAATGGCGGGAAGGCATAATGTGATGAGGCTGACCAATCTTGGAGGAAAGCATCTGTTGTTAAAGCTTGAGGATCCGGTCTCCAACAGAAGAATTGGGGAAGTTGTGCTTTCAGATGAGTCACGAAGAGATCTATATGGAGAGGACCCCATTTGTAGTAAAGTGAGTTGAAGATGGATGGGTGAAGTTTCCAATAGCTGTAATCTAGGTTATGGCGCAAGTACCAATCTGCTATTGTATTGAGAGAACCTGGCAGATATTCTGCTTGAACGGAAATTTTCCGATGAAGGCAAAATTCCCAAAAACTTTTGGCTAGTTCGGCCAAAGGTTTGGATCTGGTACCGTTCAGATGATTTATGTATTTGACTGCCGTGAGATTGTCCTTGCGAAGAAGTACAGAGCATTGGACTTTGTTTTTGGTAAAACTTCTGATCGCAAAGGAGCCTGCAAGCATCTCTAAACAATTGATGTGCAATGAAGACTTCTGTGGAGAACTCTATGTGAGTCGATATTTGGCCACACCTTGCGCCCCAACCTGTTAGGAATCAGATTCTAATACAAGATCTGGGGCTGATGCAAAGATAGTCTTCCCGTTCCAAGCATCTAGGTGGTCTAACCACCATTGAAGTTCTGTATGGGATTCTTGATCTAGGGGGATAGAATCTGAATAAGCAAGACCCTTGCGCAAATGTCAGATTTTCAATCTTTGGAGAGCGCGATAATGAAGGGTACCCGGGAAGATCGCTTGAATCTAAGAGGAAAGAAGACCTATAAGCCTTGGAAGAGACCTTAGGGAGAGAGAAGTCCGCCGTAAAGAGTGGATTATTTCTGATTTTATGGATTTTATTTTTGGTTCTGCTAATTAAAGGGTGCCTTGAGTGGAATTTATGAGGAATCCTAGAAACTCTGTGGATTGGGAAGGAATTAGGATAGATTTTGAGTCAGACAGAAGCGAAGATGTGTAAGAGAGCTGATTGGGAAGAGTATTTACATTTTGATGCATGAGAAGGATGCTGTCTAGATAAATGATCAATCTGATACCTTGGGCTCTGAGATGAGCAACCACTGGTTTCATTAACTTGGTGAAACACCAAGGGGCTGAGGAAAGCCCGAAAGGAAGACAAGTAAATTAATAGATTTGGTGCTGCCATTGGAATTGAAGAAATTTCCTGTGAGCGTGATGGATAGGGACAGTCAGGTAAGCATCTTGGAGATCGAGACAAACCCTCCAATCGTTCTGTAGAAGAGCGTCCCTGAGATGAAGAATCGCCTCCATTTTAAAATGACAATAGACAACTAATTGGTTGAATTGTTTGAGGTTTATAACCTGTCTGATCTTTTTGTTTTTCTTGATAACTAGAAATATGGAACTTAAAAATCCTGACGGGTGAAGGTGAGAAAGCTGAATTGCGTGTTTGTGAAGCAGAGTCTGGATTTCTAAGGAAATCAGAGCTGACATGTCTGTGGAGAATTTTAGAGGTAGGAGAAGGACATTTGAAAATGAATTTCATAAAATTCTATGGAATAACCTTGAAATGTGTTGAGGACCCCAGGGTCTGAAGTGATGTTCTTCCACCTGTGGAAAAAGAATTTTAGACAACCCCCTACCGAAAGATGGCCAAAATGTGGTCTTACCTGAGGGCTGATAGGTTTTGGTATTACGTTGATTTCTGCCTCTGAAGCCTCTTGATCTTTGGGGGTAGAATTGAGGTCGGAATTCTTGTTGTGATGAGTTATAGGAGCCTCTGTAGCCTCGGTATATGGCGAAACGGCCGGTAAAGCGACTTCTTCCTCTCCCAGCCATGGCAAAAACCCAGGCGTTGAAGACTTTTTAAAGAGATTGCTGTGCTTTGTCGAGCGACGCAAATGTTGTGACATATTTACTTAATTCCTTAATGAAGGACTCGCCGAACAATAAACCGTCAGCTTTGGGATCTGGGTCCATAACAGCGAGGTTAGCAAGTTTGGAGTCCAATTTCAGAAGGAGACCTTCACGTCTCTCATGAGTCATAGCGGAGTTTGCATTCCCTAGTAAACAGAAAGCTCGTTGAATCCAAAGTGAAAGTTCTTCAGGATCAATCAACTAATTTTGTAACCTGACGGATTCTGCCATATCAAAAATATGAGCTAAAGGACCCACTATATCCAACAGTTTGTCCTGACAGACTGACCAAGCCCTATCAACACGTTTACCAGGGTCTTTTCTGAATTTGGTGAAGAAATTAATCAATCAATCAATCAATCACTGCATTTGTAAAGCGTGCTACATACCCGCAAGGGTCTCAAGGCGCTGGGGAGGGGGGGTGCTACTGGTCGAAGAGCCAGGTCTTGAGGAGTCTTCTGAAGGCCAGCAGGTCCTGGGTCTGTCGTAGGATGGTGGGGAGAGTGTTCCAGGTCTTGGCGGCGAGGTAGGAGAAGGATCTGCGGCCGGCGGTGGTTTTTCGGATGCGGGGGACTGTGGCGAGGACGAGGTTGGCTGAGCGGAGGCTTCGGGTGGGGGTGTGGAAGCAGAGTCGGTTGTTGAGGTAGGTGGGTCCGGTGTTGTGCAGTGCTTTGTGTGCATGGATCAGGAGCTTGAAGGTGATCCTTTTGTTGATGGGGAGCCAGTGCAGGCCTCTCAGGTGGAGTGTGATGTGGCTGCGGCGGGGGACATCGAGGATGAGTAGGGCCGAGGCGTTCTGGATGCGTTGGAGTCATCTCAGGAGCTTGTTTGTAGTTCCTGAGTAGAGGGCGTTCCCGTAGTCGAGTCTGTTGGTGATGAGGGCCTGGGTAATGGTTTTTCTCGTGTCGAGGGGGATCCATTTGAAGATCCTGCGGAGCATACGGAGGGTGTTGAAGCAGGACGCGGAGACGGCGTTGACTTGCCTGGTCATGGAGAGAGTGGAGTCGAGGATGACCCCCAGGTTGCGTGCGTGGTCCGTGGGTTCCGGGGCTGTGCCTAGTGACGTGGGCCACCTAGAGTCGTCCCAGGCTGATGGGGTGGGTCCGAGAATGAGGACCTCTGTCTTGTCTGAGTTCAGCTTCAGTCTGCTGTCCTTCATCCAGTCGGCTATGGCCTTCATTCCTCTGTGGAGGTTAGCTTTGGCGGTGTCGGGATCTTCGGTGAGGGATATGATCAGCTGGGTGTCGTCGGCGTAGGAGATGATGTTGAGGTTGTGTTGTCGTGCAACGTGGGCGAGGGGGGCCATGTAGATATTGAACAGTGTCGGGCTGAGGGAGGATCCCTGTGGGACGCCGCAGATGATCTCAGTGGTTTTGGAGCGGAAGGGTGGGAGGCGGACGAAGAAATTAATCATGGAGGGATCAATGGTTAGGGTAGAAGTAATGTGGAGTGGGAGAGAAGGTCTGGGACATTTGAGCGAAGTTTAGCACAAATCTGCTTATCAATCGGAAGGCATAGCTTGGCCGTAATATAATCTGCGATATGCTCTGAAGGAAGCCATTCTGTGGAATAAGGATGGTGGATTAACTTGGGATCAAACATGGGATTCCCTTCAGCATCCAGAGTAGGCATGGAGGAGAGAGAATCTTCTGGAGAAATTTATTTTTGTTGGTAGGAGGACCAATCCAAAAATCAGAATTGCTAGCATTGTCTATATCTTTATCTGAATCAATGTCATCAATGTCATCATCAGTATCTTTTATATTATCAATCACAATCTTGTGAGCCAAGAGTAAGTGTTTTTGTGTTCGCTTTCCTCTTAGAGCCCAAAGATGTCCCCTCCTTACTATGAGGCCTGTGAGGAACTTCATCCACCGTCCTGTGTGAGGAAGACTCACTATTCAAAAACGCAGAGGTTAAATTGGAGTGAGTATCTTGAGACGCCTCCGGGGCTTTGCACTTTCTGATTTCCCCCGCAGATAGGGCCAAATGAGATTGTGATAAACAGGATGACACAGTATTTTCCAGCTATTTAGATCTTTTAGACATAGAGGCAGAAACCGCTTTTGCCACCAAGGATTGAATGAATTTGTTTAAATTATCTGAAAAATCCTCATTGTTTCCATAATTTTCCTCAAAGAACGAGGAAAAATCCATTGTAAAGATAAAGGAAATGATAAACTGGCAAAAACGGGGTTAAAATTGAAGGAGGAGGACCCAGGGCTAAGGGGCGTGTAGAGAAGGAGATAAACTGCCAACCGGAATGAAGAAAAAGGAAGGCTGCGCCTCCTGAAGCAAAAACGAGCAGCAGCGAGATTGAATTGTGTAACCAGGACCGGGAGACGTTGAACAAGGAACTGAGATTAAAAATAGCCACACGCTGAAGCGGCGTGTGAGGGAAAAGCTGAACGCGGTAAACAGAAAGGGTGGGGGGGAACCCCCAGAGGCGCGGAGAATATATATATATGCGCTTGCGCGAGTATCCAGGAAACAACTTGAATAAAATTATCATTAAACAAATATAGTTCATACGTTTACAAAATACAAATAGCAATGAGTGCAATGAAAGATATACTTATCTTAACTGTGCGCAGCAAGAAAAGAGGACTGCTTGCAGTCAAGTTTGTTATTCTTTAAGTGTATTACGTTTTTGATTTGTTCTTTGTTTCTTATTGTTTCCCATCATAGCCTGTTTTGCTAACCTTCTGGGATTGGATAAAGTTCTTGACAGCAGCTGCTATTGAAAATAAAGCAGGAAAAGAGAAGCATAATATGAGCCTCCGGTCTTGATATAAAATTCCCATTTGTAGGACCAGTTGACTTTGTATGCCAGGGTAAAGGCAGTGACACGAGGAAAACATACCTCGTTCGCATTTGAAGACTCCATAAGATGTGTTAAAGTGTTCTAATGCTTTCTTGGAGAATGTAAATGCTATATAAATGCACTTGTGATTCACATCCACACAAGGGCTTTACAGGGTCATAATGTGCTGCTAACTGTTACTTAAAATCTATTTTATGGACACATATTGCTCGCAAATGATTCTCGCCACAGTTAATTTTCTAGTTGTGTTTTAGGGTGCCTGATTGAATCTGGTCAATGCTTCTTGCTCGCATTAGAGACAACCGGAGACCTTTGGCGCTGCATTTCAGCAAGACACCATTTTATTTAAACTAACTTTCAACTCTGAGGCTCGTGGCAAATGTGTAACACTCCTAAAAAGCTGCCTAAGTGCGCCTGGCATATGTGGGTCGTCTTCAGGTCAAAGGCCCCAGCCATCTTTCCACATGGCGAGCAGGCGCAGAGTTGGGCAATACATTGAAACACACGGAGAAGTTTGGTCTGCGACTTGTGTCTCTTCAGCTGCCTTAACACCCTTTGTACTAAACAGAAACTAAACAAAAAGAAAGGGGCAAACCCAGAAAACGAGAATTAATCACAGCTTCCCTGCTTAAATTGTGTGCTTTTGGCCTACATGGCTTAAAGACATTAACATTAACAAAGCCAATAGCTCTCGCTTCACCGAGACCGATTGGCTTTGTCAATGCTTGTTTCTTTTTGCCAATGCAGAACAGAATCAGCACAAAACAATTGCAAAGCAAAAAGATTGGTTAACTTCATTGAAATGTGAGACCTATTTGGCTTTTCGAGTGCCTGTATGATTTGCTCTTTTACTACAGTGGACAGTATTCGTCAAGCCTCTTGTGCGATTTACACACAATTAATTGCATATAGGGGTTCACATACAAAAATAAACATTCATTTGAGCAGTCAACCCAGACGCTTAAAAAAAAATACGCATTAACAACGAGGTAAAACATGGAAGCCCAGGCACGCCCCAGTACCGTTTGCATGCCTCAGCTTATTAGCGTCGCCTCTTGACTGCATCTTCGTGTTTTTACAGCAGTTTATGAGAGCTATATATGTCTGTCCTATTTACTCCCTTAACTAAGGTCTATATCTAGAGTGCTAACATTCTGCAAGTTCGAAAAGAAATGCGAGCAGCAATGGCTGCCTTGCTGCTGAAATAAGCGCCAAGAAGTTCCAAGCTTTTCTTACGAACAGGCTGCAAAATATGAAAAACTATGGTATTTAATCATATTGCTTGTGTTAGTGTACATTTGAATACTGTTGTTTTAAAAATGAAACCGAGAGTTTTTTTCACTCAGTAATGGTAGCATGTGTCAATTGGGACAAACTATATATTAGATATACCTCACCTATATTGAGAAACACTCAGCACAACTGTATGAATGGATTATCCATCATCTTGGTGGCTACCCACCTCCTCTCTGAAAGTACACGTTTTGTTGTTTTCAGTTTCTGTTTTGCGTGTTAATTGTGCTTTATTGTGTTGCATTTGTGATGCTCGGACCTGAAGATAAGGTGGCAGCAAATTCGTCAAGCTGAAGTTAACCCCTTCGCTGCCAGGCCTTTTCCCCTCCGTTGCCGAGCCTTTTTTTGGCTATTTGGGGCAATTCGCTCTTAGGCCCTCATAACTTTTTCTCCACATAAGCTACCCATGCCTAATTTGCGTTCTTTTTTTCCAACATCCTAGGGATTCTAGATGTACCCAGACTTTTTGGGTTCTCCTGGAGACCAAGAAATTAGCCAAAGTACAGCGAAGATTTCGTTTTAAAAACAAAAAATGGGAAAAAGGGCTGCAGAAGAAGGCTTGTCGTTTTTTTCCCTGAAAATGGCATCAACAAAGGGTTTGCGGTGGTAAAATCACCATCTTCCCAGCTTTCAAGAACAGGCAGACTTGAATTAGAAAACCCAATTTTTCAACACAATTTTGACATTTTACTGGGACATACCCCATTTTTACTATTTTGTGTGCTTTCAGCCTCCTTCTAGTTAGTGACAGAAATGGGTGAGAAACCAATGCTGGATCCCAGAAAGCTAAATAGCTATTTTACTCTGTAACTTTTTCCTGCGATGTCAGATTTTTTAAAGCAATATACCGTTACATCTGCTGGACTCTTCTGGTTGCGGGGATATATAGGGCTTGTAGGTTCATCAAAAACCCTAGGTACCCAGAGCCAATAAATGAGCTGCACCTTGCAATGGGTTTTCGTTCTATACCGGGTATACAGCAATTAATTTGCTGAAATATAAAAAGTGAAAAATAGGTATCAAGAAAACATTTGTATTTCCAAAATGGGCACAAGATAAGGCGTCGAGAAGCAGTGGTTATTTGCACATCTCTGAATTCCGGGGTGCCCATGCTAGCATCTGAATTACAGGGCATTTCTCAAATAGGCATCTTTTTTACACACTGTCTTACATTTGGAAGGAAAAAAAATAGAGAAAGACAAGGGGCAATAAGACTTGTTTTGCTATTCTGTGTTTCCCTAAGTCTCCCGATTAAAATGGTACCTCACTTGCGTGGTTAGGCCTACTGCTCGCGACTGGAAACACAAAATGGACACATCACTTTTTTACATTAAAAACTGACATGTTCTTTGCAAAGTGCCTAGCTGTAGATTCTGGCCTCTAGATCAGCTGAAACCTAGGGAAACCTACCAAACCTGCGCATTTTTGAAAACAAGACACCTAGGGGAATCCAAGATGGGGTGACTTGTGGGGCTCTGACCAAGTTCTGCTACCCAGAATTCTTTGCAAACCTCAAAATTTGGCCAAAAACATCTTTTCCTCTCATTTCGGGGACAGAAAGTTCTGGAATCTGAGAGGAGCCACACAGTTCCTTCCACCTGCATTCCTCCAAGTCCCCCGATAAAAATGGTATCTAGATAAAAGAGTCAAACCCAAAAACCTTTTCATCTCCTCCAAATTTGTGGGAATCCACTGGCCTAAGTCTAGCAGCGTTGTCCCTCAAATACTGCTCGGCATACAAATTGGTCTGCTCACAATCTCTTCCAAAAACACATCATCCATAAAAAACTCAAAGAAATTGACAGACAAAAAGTTCTCTGTATTGACTCTACACCCCGTGAAACCAGTAAAGGCAGGGAACTCTGGCTGCTCCATGTTTAGGGCAACCCAGAGTTCAGGTCTTCTAACGGGAAACCTTTCAGCCCCAGTTTGCTGCACTAATGGCACATCAGTGTCCTCCTCTAAAACAGGCCCTTCATCTGCACTGAGAGTGGCTTCCTCATCAGAAGATTCCACTTGACAGAAACTTCACTGCCAGAATCTCTCACTTCCTCCTCTGCCTCAGATGCAGAGTCCGTCTCATAATCATGATCAGACAATGACTCAAAAAGCATACCAACAACCTGCTGAGCAGTCATCCTGCGGCTAGCCACGATCCTTCCTATGAAAAGTAACTAGACAAATGCACCACCAACAACCAGCACTGTGTAAGATAAGTAATGAACAAAGTGTAGCTTGATCACTAAGAGCTATAAACTCAAAAACTATACCGCTCACTTGCCTGAAAAAGCTTGACTCACCAGCAACTACTCTGCAAAGTCACAGCAATCACCAATGATATCCCACTAAAAAGAAAGAAAAACGCAAATTAGAAATAAGACAACACAAATATCATTGTGCACAAATCTAAGGACAATTTCACACACAATCCTGCATTTAGTACACCACCTACAAACATGTCATTCATGCATGGCAACAGTACTCCTTTGGAGTAAATTGTTTTTACTTACCTAAAACATGCAACTATGCAAACCGCAGGTCAACCACCGCCAAAACAGCAAGGAGCCACAGCAAAGAAACCACATGGTTTGAACTAGAACAAAATGGAGATTTTTTTTTATCACAAATGCAAATACTTCGTCAGTTGACAAACACTCCACCATCAAGCATTTAGAAATTGGGGCCATATGTACCAAAGTATTTTCCTATAGACACAGAATGGGTAAAACCCTTTCATACATCTGGCCCTTGGTGCCTAAGTGGATCTTGCCCCCCATAGGGGTAGATGGGCCTACTAAAAAATAGGCCTATCTGCTCCAAGGGGAGCAGAAAATATCTTTAGTAGTGTGTCCCCATAGGGAGTGACCATTTCCCGCGGGGCCACCCCCAAACAAAAAAAACACACACACACACACACACTAGCCCTGGTGCCTAAGTGGCTTCTGCCCCCCCCCCCCCCCCCTTGGGCGCAATTGGCCTAAAAAACAACCGGCCGATCTGACCCCAAGGGGGGCGAAATGGCCAACAGTTCTATGCCCCCCTTGGGGGGGGCGACCCTTGCCCAAGGGGGTGCTCCCCACAGAAATACACGAATAAAAACAATCCCTGGCGTTCCAGTGGCTTCTGCCCCCTTGGGGGCAGATCAGCCTAAAAATAATAGGCTGCTCTGCCCCCCTTGTGGGCAGAAATGGCCACAAATAATATCTTCCCTAAGGGGAGCGACCCTTGCCCAAGGGGCCGCCCCCCCATCCACTAAACACACACACACTTTATCCCTTGTGCCTAAGTAGCTTCTGCCCCCCCTTGGGGGCAGATGGGCCCAGAAAAAATAGGCCGATCTGCCCACAAGGGGGTCAGAAATGGCCAAGAGTTCTATGCCCACCTTGGGCAGGGCACCCCTTGCCCAAGGGGGCACCCCCCCCCACAGAAATAAACAAATAAAAAACATCCCTGGTGTTCCAGTGGTTTCTGCCCCCCTTGGGGGCAGATCAGCCTAAAAATAATAGGCCGCTCTGCCCCCAAGGGGGTCAGAAATGGCCAAGAGTTCTATGCCCCCCTTGGGCAGGGCACCCCTTGCCCAAGGGGGTACCCCCCCACAGAGATAAACAAATAAAAAACATCCCTGGTGTTCCAGTGGTTTCTGCCCCCCTTGGGGGCAGATCAGCCTAAAAATAATAGGCCGCTCTGCCCCCAAGGGGGGCAGAAATGGCCATAAATAATATCCCCTCTAAGGGGAGCGGCCCCTGCCCAGGGGGCCGCCCCCCCATCCACTAAACACACGCACACACTTTATCCCTGGTGCCTAAGTGCCTTCTGCCTCCCTTGGGGGCAGATGGGCCTAAAAAAATGAAATGGCCAACAGTTCTATGCCCCCCACAGAAATAAACAAATAAAAAATATCCTGGCGTTCCAGTGGTTTCTGTCCCTCTTGGGGGCAGATCAGCCTAAAAATAATAGGCCGATCTGCCCCCACGGGCATAAAACATATACCCCCAAAGGGGAGCAACCCTTGCCCAAGGGGCCGCTCTCTGACACACACACAACAAACTGCAACAAAAAAAAAGAAAATCCCTGGCATCTATTGGGCATTCCAGCTGCCCGATTGTAATGCGATCGGGCAGGAGGAATGCTCAGAGACATCGGGGGAAAGAAAAACCCTTTCCTTCCCCCGATGCCTCTTTGTTTCAAACCCCCCACCCGCCGGAGGAGAAACTCACCTGTTTCTCCTGATCGCAAGCTGGAAGCAAATGGCTTCTAGTGCGACCGGCACCCTGTAATGATGTCAGTGCGCGATCGCGTGCTGACGTCATTAGGGGGGGTGGAAGGGGAAGGGCTTCCCCTTACAACCCTGCCTTGGGGGGGTGGGAGCCCTAGCCCATGGAGGAACGCTATCCCTCCGAGATCCAGGCCGAGGACGTAATGGGCCGGTGGACGTAAACATTAAGTCCCCAGCATAGAAGGGGTTAATATCAGCGTGTCCCCCGTTAATGTTTGTAGATTACCACCGTTAATGTGTACCTGCTCCATTTTAGTCAAGGTGAGCTATATACAGACGTTTGACACACAGATGTTTGGATTACGTGTAGCCAGACAGTTCCCGGAATTGGACACCAAGCACTGAGGTACCCTTGGTGTGAAGGGCAGCATAAGGCGGGCTAGCAGATCTTAGAGTAGCTTCATGTAGAGCTTAGGTCTTCAAACTAGGGGGCAGGCCCCCCTAGGGGGGGCCTCAAGTGATCCTAGGGGGTGCGCCAAACTCTGGCCAAAAGCAGCATTATACAGATAACAGGCCTTTGTTTTAAGCAGAAGCATGTTATTGCATTTTTAAAATGGTGACAGTACTTAAATGCAATGTTTAAATAGGTCGAGACATATTTAAACACTGCCATCTTTATAAAATAATTGTGAAACATTCTGTGGGGGGCCCAATGATTTTTATTTTTCAATTGGGGGACGCAGCATTAAAAAGTTTGGAGACCAATGATGTAGAGGTTAACCCGCATGGCAGTGAGGATGGAGCCTCAGAGGTCTGCGTGATTGGCTAAGAACGGGGTAACCTAGTTGAATATACTAATGTCTAACTGAGAAGAGTCATGCTATGCATATGTGCATGGTGTAAGTTCTGCCCATTTGTGGGGTCAGAATGTTAAGCAGAACCTAACACCCACCACTCAAAGGCCGTCCGTTGGTGCCTGTGACCTCCAGAGCATCACTGCTCACTGACAGGGTCACCTTTTAACTGCTGTCGGGGGGATGGGAGAAGGCTAATTGGTAGGTTTGGAGCAGTCTGTGGTGGTAAAAGTGAGGGAGAGGGTGTGGCATAAGTGCGTAAGCTGCCGATTTCGGTGGTGGGAAAACCATGTTTGAGTCAGAGCCGGCTCAACATTCCTTGTTTCTGCGCACATCACCCAATCTTCCAGAGCCTACAATTCAGTGCTGTGAGACCCTTTCAAATCCAGGATTTGTTTAGTTATTTAATGAGGACGCAAAGAGGAGCTTGCTGCCGCTTTTTCGAGGTGCATCTCTGGGGAGGGCCAATGAGTGTTGGCGCAGTAATTTGCAAGTTCATCGGGGTCTTAATTGTCTTTTTTTAACTAGGGACTGGATTTGGCTGATCTTCCGGTTGGCAAGAGTGGTATTATGAATGTACAGGATGCAAGAGAAACCTGATGAATGATGGAATTATGTCATAGTCACAGGAAGTGTTGTGAGCGATGGGCGGATGCTGATTTGGTCACTGGTTGACCACAACTTTAAGGAGTGCCAAGGGGGATTTTCCAGAGGAGATGATTGAGCTGGGCGTGTTGGAAGAGCTACTGCGGTAGAAGTGGTTGAACATAGTCTTATTTACGTTGATGGATCTGTCGTATTCGTTAATTTTTCAAGGAAATGAAGAATGACAGAAGGGGGTTACACAGCGCGCATGTGCTGCGTAGAATGAAACGCTTTTCCTTAACATTTCCCTATTATCAGAGGACTAGTGCAGAGATTAGGCAGGATGAAACATACTACAGTGTGTAAAGTGCACATGCAGCTACCTATTCATAAACATTTAATAATCCAGCAGGTGCTTCTTGTAGCTGTTACGGAGAAGGGAATCTGGGATCTGATAGCGCATCAAGTCCACCTGTCACACTGCATGACATTTTTCACTGTACGTACTCTAACAACGCTTTCTTGAACTGAAGTTTGTTAAATAAATATGTACTAGTGTGCTGTCACGTTTAGAACATTGCTTACTAAAACAAGCAATAGTGAGCACCTCTTTGTCCATGACTTCCTCACTGTCAAAGAACCATAGTAGACAAAGATGAAAGATGGTTTTGTAGGTATTTTGAAACCCAACGACCCTTACCATAGATCTCACATTACATAGCATTTCAAACAGTTAGAAAAACATTTTGGGCCTTATTACATGTTTAGCGGTCGGACAGCCATGGTGGGGGTCTGGATCACAAGTTCCGCATGGGGCTGGCGTGACTGGTGAGGTCAGTATTATGGAGCTACTGTCAGCCATGCATCCTGTTGTGATGTAAACTTGGTAAAATTCTACATTAAATGTCATTTTGGAAACATGACTGAAGAGCTAATTCGCGACCAATTGATTGTTCAAAGTAAGGAGAAGAAAATACAAAAGAGATTATGGGCAGCGAAAGATCCCACACACATGGAAGCCACTGAGATGGCTAAAGTGATAGAAGAATCTCAACAATGCATGAGATAACTGAACAAGAGAGATAAGATTAGTGATGTATCTCTAGTCAGTGCAGATGTGCAGATCGGTAACGAAGGTGAAGTCAGCATTGTTAATAGAAGGAGAATAGAGAACATGTGCATCCAGCCTCAAGAAACAAAAGAGACTGTGCTCATTGTGGCAGTATCTATCATGATTCAGACTCAAAAAAAGGTTTTGCGAGCAATAAAATTTGCAGGAGATGTGGGCGTAGGGGTCATTTTGCGAGGGTCTGCAGAGAAGTTAGTAAAGCAAACAAGAATGTGAACTCCAGAGTGGGAGTAATCAAAGACACAGATGAAAGTATGATTGCAGATAGATTACTTATGGTGAATAGTAATTCCAAGTTTAGAAATGTTTAGTATGCGAATACTGCTGTCATAGGGAAAAATGACAAAAGGAGGATGTCCAGACCCACTGCTACCTTTATAGTGTGTGGTGAGAATGTTGAACTTATGGTTGATTCTGGATCCATGCACACTATCATCCCGGAACGTCTCTTCAATATGCATCGGGAAGGTTTTAAACTTAAGCCCAAAGACATCAACCTGGGAGGTTATCAGGGTGAATCGATTGACATTTTGGGATCCATGGAGGGCGATATACAGTATGGTTCAAGGATTACGAAGGGCAAGGTCTATGTGTCAGTTCAAGGACCCCCAATTTTGGGGTGGATGCACCAATTTGATTTAAACATCGTATTGAATCCCAGAGCTTCTAAACAAGTGTTGGTAGTTGAAGAGATTTCTCTGGAAGATGTGCTGTTGGGTGTGAAGAATGTTTTTAATGAGAAACTAGGATGTTTGAAGGGTTATGTTCACAAAGTCAAGGTGAGAGAGGATGCTATCCCGGTAGAACACAAATTGAGGAGAGTGCCATTGTCTGTAAGAGATGGGTTGAAAGAATTTTTGAAAGATATGTTGAATGAAGGGGTTATTGAACCTGTGGAAGCCTCGCAGTGGATTTTGCCAGTAGTTATTACCCAGAAATCTAATGGACATCTGAGGTTCTGTGTGGACTTTTGATCTGTGAACTAAAATAATATGATTGACATGTTTCCGCTTCCCAACGTCAACAAATTATTAACCTTAGTGAAGGATAGGAGGTACTTTTCTAAACTTGATTTGAGAAGTGCATACCACCAGATTAGGCTGCACAAGGACTCCAAACCACTCACAGCCTTTATAACTTCAGAGGGGACCTTTCAGTTTAAGCGCATGCCTTTTGGACTAGCGTCGGCTGCTAGTGTTTTTCAACAAGTAATAGCTCAAGTTCTGGAAGGGATAAATGATGTGATTTACTTTCAAAATGACATTTTAGTCATGGGGAAAATTCGAGAAGGACACAGTATTGCTTTAAGATTTGTGTTGAAAAGATTGGAGGAGTTTGGGCTGACACTAAATCGGGAGAAATGCGTATTCTTGACTGAACAAATAAAATATTTGGGATACACTGTTTCTATGGGAGCTGTGAAACCTAAACAATCATTATTGGATGCCATAAGCAAAGCACCTGTCCCAAGAGATAGGGATAAATTGAGATAATTTTTGGGGTTGGTGGGATATTATGCTAAGTTTGTAGAGGAATTTGCAGAGAAGACGGAAGGATTAAAAAAAATGTTACACAAAGGTAGTAGATTTTTGTGGTTAAAGGAACAAGTCTGTTTTGAGAACATAAAGCAAGAGATATGTGAAGCGGGGATTTTATAAGTGTTCGACAAAGATTTGAAATCTGTACTCACGTAGATGCTAGTGCATCTGGCATTGGGGTGGTGTTTTCGCAATTTTGCGGTAAGGATGAAAGAACTGTGACAGTTGCATCTTGTACGTTGACGACTGCTGAGAAAAACTATTCAGTTATTGAATGAGAAGCTATAGCAGCAGTGTGGGGTGTTGAATATTTTCGTACATATTTATGGGGCTACCTTTTGTCATAAGGACTGATCATAAACGGCTAGTGAGGATTTTACCTCCAGGAGGGGCAGGCAAAGTTTCAGCCAGGCTGGCCAGGCTAGCAGCCAGACTTCAAGAATATACATATTCGGTTGAATTTCTACAAGGGTGGAAGAATGTTCAGGCTGATTGTTTGTCCAGACTGTTGTTAGACTGGGAAACAGTTGAAGATTTAAGAGTGAGGGAGGCTGAGAAAGAAGGTGCAGTGGCATCGACACAGGATGCAGTACACAGGGGTTCCGGATCCTTCAGGGAGGTACTATGGAAAGAGGAGATGGAGAAGGATGTGGTCATGAAAGATGTAGTCAAAGTGGTACAGTGTGGTGAAGCAAGGGAAAGTACTCTTGTGTTGGTGGTGAGGCCATACTTGAAAGTGCTTGATGAGCTATCTGTATGTTGTGAAATTGTGATTATGAAGGGAGATCGTTTTATTCCTCCTGTAGGGTGGAGGTTTCAGAAATTTCAGTTAGCACATGAAGGGCATCTAGGACCAGGTTTAACCATTAGGAGAGTAAGAAAATAATTTTGGTGGCCGTGCATGGATAATCAGGTCAAGGAATGAGTGGAAAATTGCAGTATGTGCAAAGAGAGTGAGAAGAGTTTATTATTGGGCAAAAGTGGTGAAGGTCATTTAGAGGATCCAGGTATACAATGGCACACTGTCTGGATTTCGGTGGGCCTTTGTGGGAGCTTCCCAACAACATGAGGTATGCGATGGTTGTAATGGATGTACATTCTAAGTGGTTGATTGTGGAATTCTTGAACGATATCACTTCAAAAATTTGAATTGAGATTTTGGAAAAAATCTTCAAAGGAGAAGGTGTGGCAGTGGTTCTTATCACTGACAATGGCTCACAATTGACGTCACACGAAATGGTGAGATTTTTGAAGGGATGGGGTGTTAGACACTCTTGCACCTCATTGTATAATCATCCGGGGAAATGGGTTAGCTGAGAGAGCTATTAGGCTGGTCAAAGGTACTATTCAGTTAGCCACACCAGCATCATAATGATTGGCAAGAACTATCTCTGATATGGTATGGGCATGTCGCACCACACCCCATAGTGTTACGCAGAAAATTCCTTTTGTGTCTATGAGAGGGCGGTTGCCAGACACAAGGTTAATTCTAGCTTGGTTGAAAGAAGGGGACGGTGTTGGAGTTCACACCAATATTAAGGTGGTCATTACAACCCTGGCGGACGGTGTTAAAACTGCGGTAATACCGCAAACAGGCCGGCGGACAAAAAAAGGGAATTATGACCCTGGCGGAAACCGCCAACAAAGACAGCTACTTTAACACACCGCCCGCCACGGCGGTACAGACAAGCAGCGCGGCGGTTACCGCCAACAGACTGGCGGCAGACAATGTACCGCCCACACTATTACAACCCGCCAATCCGCCACCTTTTGCGGGGCGGATTCACCGTGGATAAAAACACAGCGGAAACAGTTTCAGCAATGGGAAAACGCTCACCTTAGCACATCCCACGAGGAAGGAGGACAACATGGAGCCGGAATTACAAATCCTACCTGCCCTTGTTTTTCTGCTCCTTTACGACCAACAGCTACGTAGGCGCAGAAGATACCGGTGAGTACTGCACCTACGACACGGGGGAGGGGGGAGGCAAAAGTTAGGGGGACACCCACCAAACACCCCCACCCCCACCCACATATTATACAACATACACACCAATGCAGTCACAAAAATCACAGTAACAACCCAGAATCCCCCCGGAAGAATGCAAAGACAATGCGAAATTCGGGCAAACATTGTAATGTGCCAATATACATGTCATACAAAAATATACAGATATATATCTCAAAATCACTCTTATTTACACATACAATCCGAGAAGTAGTGCAGATATGTACACAACAATGTCCGTGCACCAACAGTCCAAAAATGCATGGGCGAGGCCCACAATAGATACCTGACCAAAATCGGAGAGAACACTGCCGGGGCATCAGATAGAAACACCACAGGCACCTCAGGGGGAAGGGAAGCGGGGGCACCTCAGCCAGATGAATGCGAAGCCAGATCCACGACGGGGCTCCATGCCCATTGATGTATCCTGGGGAGTGCAAAGCCACAGTCTCTCAAGTCACTACAGTGGGTGGTTTGCCCACTGTGCCATCCTGGGGAGTGCAAAGCCACAGTCTCTCAAGTCTCTACAGTGGGTGGTTTGCCCACTGTGCCATCCTGGGAAGTGCAAAGCCACAGTCTCTCAAGTCCCTACAGTGGGTGGTTTGCCCACTGTGCCATCCTGGGGAGTGCAAAGCCACAGTCTCTCAAGTCTCTACAGTGGGTGGTTTGCCCACTGTGCCATCCTGGGGAGTGCAAAGCCACAGTCTCTCAAGTAGATGCAGGTCTCCACTGGTTCTGGAGGGGACTGGTGCCCAGACTGGATGAGTCTCCACGTGAAAGTACCTGTCCTGTCACTGTCCCAGCTGCACATGGGATAAGGATGCCTGATGTGGCGGTCCATTCATTCCTACACGGTGCATGCCCTGTTCAGCGGTACTTTGCCATGGCGGTCTATGGACTGTTCAGCGGTGCTTTGCCATGGCGGTCTTTGCCCTGTTCAGCGGTGCTTTGCCATGGCGGTCTTTGCCCTGTTCAGCGGTGCTTTGCCATGGCGGTTCTGGACTGTTCAGCGGTGCTTTGACATGGCGGTCTATGGACTGTTCAGCAGTGCTTTGCCTTGGTGGTCTTTGCCCTGTTCAGCGGTGCTTTGCCATGGCGGTCCCTGCCCTGTTCAGTGGTGCTTTGCCATGGCGGTTCTGGACTGTTCAGCGGTGCTTTGACATGGCGGTCTATGGACTGTTCAGCGGTGCTTTGCCATGGCGGTCTTTGCCCTGTTCAGCGGTGCTTTGCCGTGGCGGTCTTTGCCCTGTTCAGCGGTGCTTTGACATGGCGGTTCTGGACTGTTCAGCAGTGCTTTGACATGGCGGTTCTGGACTGTTCAGCGGTGCTTTGACATGGCGGTCTATGGACTGTTCAGCGGTGCTTTGACATGGCGGTCTATGGACTGTTCAGCGGTGCTTTGCCATGGCGGTTCCGATACGGACATTGGTGTGTGGCATGACGATCTCTACACTGGGCATTGGTGTGTGGCATGACGATCTCTACACTGGGCATTGGTGTGTGGCATGACGATCTCTGCAATGGGCATTGGTGTGTGGCATGACGTTCCATCATTGCCCAGCGGGGCTGTGGCATCCTGGCCCCTCCTGGGCTGTGACTCCGGCGTTGGTCTCTGGACCAGTGACGATACTTGGGCCCTCTTGGGCTGTGACTCCGGCGGTGGTCTCTGGACCAGTGACGATACTTGTGCCCTCCTGGGCTGTGACTCCGGCGGTGGTCTCTGGACCAGTGACGATACTTGGGCCCTCCTGGGCTGTGACTCCGGCAGTGGTCTCTGGACCAGTGACGATACTTGGGCCCTCCTGGGCTGTGACTCTGGCGGTGGTCTCTGGACCAGTGACGATACTTGGGCCCTCTTGGGCTGTGACTCCGGCGGTGGTCTCTGGATCAGTGACGATACTTGGGCCCTCCTGGGCTGTGACTCCGGCGGTGGTCTCTGGACCAGTGACGATACTTGGGCCCTCCTGGGCTGTGACTCCGGTGGTGGTCTCTGCACCAGTGACAATACTTGGGCCCTCCTGGGCTGTGACTCTGGCGGTGGTCTCTGGACCAGTGACGACGGTGCTGGCGGTTGTGTCTCGACCGCCGGAAATGATGGCGCACTTCTCCGCCGTGACACTCACAACAGGCTGGGCAGACTTCCTCTGGACCTTCCCCCCCTTTTTTGGAGTTACAGCTGACTCACCAATCGTCTTCGATCCCATGTCACTTGTTGTCCCACCAGGAGTCTTAAGACGGTTCCGTCGTCCACTCTCCAATTTCAGAGCCTTTACAGGGGGTGGGCTGCCAGTGCCTTGGCTCCGGGTCCTACTGCCTGCCCTGGTGGCCGGTGCACTCCAAAAACCTGGAACACGCACCACTGGTACTGGAGGCTTTTTGGCTGAGGCGCTACGACGGGACTGATGAATTGGAGGGGGGGTGGGGGCAAAAAGGTCAATTTGACATAGGGACAGTTTCGGACGGACACTGGGATGGGTAGCTGGAAAGGTTCTGGGAATGGAGGAAGAAGAGGTGGTTGTAGGAGGTGTCACTTTAGGTGTTTTGGGTGCAGGTACTGGAGGCTGTCATGAGGTGGATGGATGTTGGGTGAGTGATTGCCGGCGTTTGTGTACTTTGGGAGGGGCCTTCACAGACACATTGGGAGAGGACACAGGGGACGTGTAAATGGCAGTGGAGGTGGTGAGTGCAGGTGAGCGGCTTGTGGTGCTGGGTGTCCTAGTGCGAGTCCTAGTGCCTGTAGATGTGGTGCATGCAGGTGTGTGTGTAGACGAGACTGGGAGGGAGAAGGGAGAAGAGGAGGAGGGGGACAAAGTGGAGACAGTGGATGTTGCTGTGTCTGTATGTGGGTGAGGCTTGCGTGAGTGCCTGTGGTGTGTGTGGTGCCTATGTTTGATTGAGCTACTTGTGTGTGCTGACTTGTGTGCATGCTGGTCTGTAGGTGTGCTTGGGATGGGCTGGGGTACAGGAGATTGGGTCTGGGTGGAGGAGATTGGAGGGGGGAGGCTAGACACAGGGACAATGTCTGTCATCAGTGCTGAGGCCAGAGATTGCAGGGTTCGCTGAAGGACAGCCTGACCAGAATGAATGCCCTCCAGGAATGCATAACCGTGTTGCAACTCCCTTTCTACACCCTGGATGGCATTCACAATGGTAGACTGCCCAACAGTGAGTGACCTGAGGAGGTCAATGGCCTCCTCACTGAGGGCAGCAGAGGTGACTGGGGCAGGGCCTGAGGTGCCTGGGGTGAAGGTGATGCCCACCCTCCTGGGTGAGCGGGCACGGGGCGAACGCTGTGGGGCTGCTGGGAGGGCGGTGCTGGTAGGGGAGGTGGCGGCTGTACCTGTAGAAGTGGGGCGCACAGATGGTGCCGCCACCACAGGGAAGCTCCCATCGGCGGACGAGTCTGTGTCGCTGGTTGGTGATCCGGTGGCCGACGTGAAGCTCCCCTCGCCCTCCATCCCACTGGTGCATTCAGAGTCTGTGGTGTGGCCCTCCATGGCCATGTGGGATGCAGCTCCCTCTTGCTCTGGTGCCACTGTACCTCCGCCTGATGATGCTGATGTACAAAAGGACAGGGAGAGCAGGAAAAGGGGGGGGGGAGACAGAACAAAGAGTTTTAGTGCATGGCATGCCGCTACCGTTGGCGGACAAGACAGACGCAGCAGCCCCCTGCATTACGCCGTGCTCCTGACCTCTGCACATGCAATTTCTGGGATATGGCCTACATGGCAATGGTGGAAATCAGCGCACATGGTTGCCACAGGGGCAACTATACCTCAACTTGGCACTCTGCTGAGGTGGGGTTGAGTGCCACATGGCCTGCATTACGGAGGGGCCTTGCCTACCTAACTCGCCCTGGCCTAGGGACACCCACAGCCCACCTACCCCACCCAGACCCCTCCACTGCACGCAAAGTCCGCAGAATGAGGTTGTACTCACCCCCTTGTGTCTGCTGTGATGTCCTCAAGCGCCCATCCAACTCCGGGTAGGCCACCGCCAGGATCCGGAACATCAGGGGGGTCATGGTGCGACGTGCACCCCTCCCACGTTGGGAGGCCATCCCCATCTTCTTGCTGCAGCGGCGAATGTCCTCCCATCTCTTCCGGCAGTGGGTGCCCCGTCTCTGGTGGGCCCCCAGGGTCCGGACCTCCTTGGCGATGGCACACCAAATGTCCCTCTTCTGGTGGGCGCTGACCTACATGACATGCACAAGGGAAGAGGAACAGTCATTACCAACTGCACCATCAATGTGAGTGGCCCCCTCCCTACTCTGGCCATGTGGCCCATTAATTCCCGTGCATTAATGTTCTATGAACTCTGGCCCCTTCCCTCTTCCACCCAGCACTCTCCACCCAGGCCTAGCCCATACAACGTGCTCCCTGTGTACTAACCTGTTGGTCTGGAGGACCGTAGAGTAGCATGTACTGGGGGAGGACCCCATCCACAAGTTTCTCCAACTCCTGTGCAGTGAAGGCAGGGGCCCTTTCCCCAGACGCAGCAACCATCGTCGCTTCCAGACCGAGGTCACAGCAGCACTGGCAGTGTAGGTCCTCTCCTGTCGAAGGTCAGGTATCTAGTGATTGAACAGATAGAAAATGGCGTTGACGTCCACAGCGGTGACGTCCGCGGCGGGGTGCATCATCACCGCCGGCGCCCCTGTTCATTGGCTCCTGGGACCCATAGGGTCCAATGTTAACCAATGCAGCATTGCGCCGTGATCTACGACCGCCTACCGCGACGGTGTGCAACGCCAGCGCAGTTACCCCACAATCCCATTGTCCCAGTTTAGAGGTCAGGCAGCCGCCATTTCAGGGGCCCACATGGCTTCATTTACTACTGCGTCACACATAGCTAGGCCTATACTCAACACTCATACAGGAAGGGTTTTTTGTCTGGTGTAGTCTTGTGTGTAACTGTGGGTACATACCTGGAGGAATAGTGACTGGTTCTTCGCTGTTGTCCTTCTTAGGCACCGTCAGCTGGGACATATGAGAAGATGGCGGAATCCTCCGGTGTACAGACCGCTGGTGGACCTGTTGACAATGGAAGAAAGACATGTCATCGTCACCTACAGGTTTAACTGTGCCACAATCCAGAAACTATGTACCCAGTTGGAGCCAGACCTGATGTCACCATTCCGCCATCCAACTGGAATCCCCCCTGACGTGCAGGTGCTGTCAGTGCTCCATTTCCTTGCAAGTGGCTCTTTTCAGACAACAGTGGCCATGGCATCAGGGATGTCCCAGCCTATGTTTTCCAAAGTCTTGTCCAGAGTGTTGTCTGCCCTGCTGAAACACGTAAGGAGATACATCATATTCCCTCAGGTGGAGGATTTGCCTACAGTGAAAGGTGACTTCTATGCCCTTGGACATATCCCCAACGTCATAGGTGCCATTAATGGGACCCATGTAGCTCTGGTCCCCCCGCAGGAGTGAACAGGTGTACAGGCACAGGAAGAGTTATCATTCGATGAATGTCCAGATGGTCTGTTTGGCAGACCAGTACATCTCGCAGGTAAATGCAATGTTCCCTGGCTCTGTGCATGACGCCTACATCCTGCGGAATAGCAGCATCCCTGATATGATGGGTCAACTCCAGAGGCACTGTGTATGGCTATTGGGGGACTCCGGTTAGCCCAAACTTTCCTTGCTATTGACCCCAGTGAGGAATCCCAGGACCAGGGCAGAGGTACAATGATGCCCATGGGTGGATTAGGAGGGTAATAGAACGCACCTTCGGCCTTCTTAAGGCCAGGTTCAGGTGCCTCCATATGACAGGTGGATCCCTATTCTACTCACCGAAGAAGGTGTGCGACATCATCGTCGCCTGCTCCATGCTCCATAATTTGGCATTGCGACGCCAGGTGCCTTTTCTGCAGGAGGATGATCCAGATGACGGTGTTGTGGCAGCTGTGGAGCCTGTGGAGCCTGTGGACAGTGATGAGGATGAAGCTGAGGAAGAAGAAAATTACAACAGGGAGTCAGTCATACAACACTATTTCCAGTGACACACAGGTGAGAACATTTTCTGGTTTAACATTACATTAACTTTCACACGTCTTCCTCTATCCTGTACCTACATTTCACTCACTATTTGTTAATTGAGTTGTACCCTTCCATTTCAGGTTATCAAGTGTGGTAACCTACGTGTCAACTGCTTGCATCCTTGAAGGGCTTGTGATGTGTGACATTGGTATGTTAGCCTTACAATGAGTAACCCATTAGGACACTGTAATTGATAATACAAAGTTCCAAATCATAGACTGACTCCAGATTTTTGTGTGTTTCAAGGCTGTTTATTTAAGTGCTAAAAAAATGAAGGGGGGTTGTAAAATGGGGATGGGTGATGGTGGAGGAATGTCCATGGCAGAGTCCAGTCTATTAGTCTCACAGGTGCACTGCCCATCTGGGCATTGGAAGTGGAGCTGGGGCAGTTCCAATCTGGATAGGGTGACAAAGTGGGACAGTGGGGGGACAATCAGTGTGGTCTAATTTCCTGGCAGGGGTCTTGCCATCTTGCTCTGTCCTGTTCCTGGATCTCCGGGCCCGCTTGCGTGGTGGTTGTCCGTCGGCAGGGGGTGGGGTGCTGGTGTGGTGGTCCTGTGGCAGGGCGTCCTGTCCACTAGCGCCGGCAGAGGTGGTGGGCAGTTTGTCGTCCTGGCTAGTGTCAGGGACCTCTTGGAGTGCCACGGTGTCCCTCAAGGTCTTTTGAATGTCAGTCATCACAACTACGATGGTGCCCAGGGCGGAGCAGATGGTCCTGAGCTCCTCCCTGAACCCCAAATACTGCTCCTCCTGCAGACGCAGGGTCTCCTGCAACTTGTCCAGGACCATCGCCATCGTCTCCTGGGAGTGGTGGTATGCTCCCATGATGGAGGAGAGGGCCTCGTGGAGAGTTGGTTCCCTTGGCCTGTCCTCCCTCTGTCGCACAGCAGCCCTCCCAGTTCCCCAGTGTTCGTGTGCCTCCGTCCCCTGGACCGTGTGCCCACTACCACTGCCCCCAGGTCCCTGTTGTTGTTGGGGTGGTGGGTTAGCCTGGGTGCCCTGTAGTGGTGGACACACCGCTGATTGACCTGTACTGGGTAGGGAGGTTTGGGCCCGCTGGGTGGGTGCTGTGCTGGTGTTACCAGAGGGTGGAAGCTCGGTGTTGGGCTGTGGCTGGGCAAGGGGAACCGACTGTCCCGAGGCCCACGATGGTCCGGGTTGGTCATCAAGATCCAGTGGGGCAGAGCTGCTGTCGTCACTGTGGGCCTCTTCTGGGGGTGGAGTGGTGTTGTCTGGACCCTCTGGTGTAGTGACGTTCCTTCGGGTTCCTGCAGGGGTATAAGAACATGATTATTGCATGTGTGTGTTTCATGGTGTGCAATGGTTGGGTGTGCGTGAACCCCAGTGCAGGCATTCCTGTGTTGGGGCTTGTGTGGTGATGGTTGGGGGGGTGTTCTGGGTATGTGCAGTGGGCATGCTTTAGTGAGGGGTGTCCATGATTAGTTGTGTCATGCAGGGCTTGGTGTTGGGATGGGTGGTTGGTGTCATGGGTAGATTAGTGAGGATTTGGGGTGATAGGGGAGGGTGTGAGAGTGGGGGTGTGTGATAGCATGCAGGTAGGGTGGGGGATGTTATAGTTAAGATTTGACTTACCAGTGTCCCATCCTCCACCGACTCCTCCGAGGCCCTCAGGATGCAAGATGGTCAAGACTTGCTCATCCCATGTTGTTAGTTGTGGGGGAGGAGGTGGGGTCCACCGCCAGTCCGCTGCACCGCGATGTTGTGCCTGGAGACCGTGGAACGCACCTTCCCCCGTAGGTAGTTCCACCTCTTCCTGATGTCCTCCCTATTTCTTGGGTGCTGTCCCACGACGTTCACCCTGTCCACTATTCTGCACCATAGCTCTATCTTCCTGGCTATTGATGTGTGCTGTACCTGTGAGACAAATAGCTGTGGCTCTACTTGTACGATTTCCTCCACCATGACCCTGAGCTCCTCCTCGGAGAAGCAGGGGTGTCTTTGGCGTGACATGGGGTGGTGTGTGTGATGTGTGGGGTGGTGTATGTGTTGATGAGTGTGGTGAGTATAGTGGTATGTGGTGTTTTGTGCGTGGATGTTGTGTGGGTAATGGTGTTGTGTGCCTCTGTGTGATGGGGTTGTCAATAGCTGTGCTCTCTCTCTCGCCTTCTCTCAGGATTTCTGGTTGTAGGGGTTTGTGGGTGATGTGGGTGTGTATTTTATATTGTGTTGGGTGTGTGGGAGTGGTGTGGGTATGTGTCTCAGGTGTGTGTATTTGTAATTGTCCAAAGTGGCGGTGTTTTGGAGATGTGTGTGTATTTTGAGCGCGGCGGTGTGTACCGCCAATGGAATACCGTGGTTGAAAGACCGCTGCGTGGATTCGTGGGTCGTAATAGCATGGGCGTGTTTCTGTTGGCGTGGAGGTGGAGGATTTGTTTCCGCATGTTTATCGCTGACCTTTGGTGTGGCGGTGTTGTGTGGGTGTCTGATCACGGATTCCGTGATGTGTGTCATAATAGCTGTGGCGGTCTACCGCGGCCGCGGCGGTGTAATGGCAGTCTTCTGCACGACGGTAAGCGCCTTAAACCGCCAATGTTGTAATGACCCCCTAAATCTTCTAAAGAGTATAACTTGAAGGCCAAGCAACAGGTGGAAGTAGGGGACTGAGTCAAAGTGAAGTCAGGCAGGATTCAGGGAGGCTTGTCCAAGTTCAGAGGTCCTTTTCAGGTTCAGCGGGTAGGCACATTCTTTGTAATCTTTGATAATGGTGAGAGGTGGAATTTTAGGAATGTGGCATTGTATCAAAAGAATGGGGACTGTATGGAGAGGGTTGATGAAGGCTGTTCAAGGCTGATGTTTATGAAGGATGACGAGGTGATCAATGAGAATAGAGCGGTACTGATGTGTGTGGAAATGAGGTAGAAGGGACAAGTACATATGACAGGAATGACTCAGCATTGGGAAAAAGAGTACGTAAGTCACCATCCTATTTGAGAGACTTTGTGAGACAGTGAATAAGGAGGTGTAATAACCTATTCATATAATATACATTCTAACATATGTAAAGTAGTTGTTGTTATATTTTAGGCATGGTTTGGCTCTTATTTTAAATTATTTTGTGTTTTTGTAATAGTATATCTTTAAGGGAACAGGGGAGGATGTGTTGTGATGTAAACTTGGTAAAGTTCTAGACTGTTAGGCGCGGAGCATTCCGAGGGTGGCAGTTGACTCTGGGACCTCGGAGGAGACCAACGCCAGGTTGTGTGTTTCTAATTAAACGTATTTAAAACACCTCCATGTATGCGGACATTCCCTTTTAACACAGCCCTACCTGTCGGCACGATGGGCGGACTTTGACCATGCACCATGTCGTGCACGGGACACAGTGCGCCCTGAACCCTAAATTTTTTGGGGGACCACATTGGCCCCCATCTCACCCTCTATGAGGCCGTACCCCACCCCAGCACTCCCCTTTTTGGGCCCTCTACCTGCCTGACCGCCAACTGCCTGACTTTTCATGGTGGTGGGATTGCCATTGCAAGCTTGGCAGTCCTGCAGGTCGTAATGGCCATGGTGGTCCCAATGCTGAGGTCTCCAACATTGACTGCCATGTCCTGGAGTGCCACGGTCCCCACCACACTGACTATGGCAGTGCCAGCAGTCTGCTGGCGGTCTTCTGGCAGTCCGACTGCTAAACTCATATTCCGGCAGTTGGACTGCCACCGCTATCATGGCTGTCTACAAACCACCAACCGTGTAATGAGGCATTAAGGCCCATATTTATGTTTTTTTTAATGCAAGCTACTCTCGTTCCCTAGCGCCATCTGTGTGCCATATTTATGGATTGACGCACAATGGCACTAAGGAAGGTTTAGCGTCATAGACAATGATGCTAGGTGATGATGGATGGCATTAGAAACAATGGCGCTAGTGGGCAAAAAATGACACGACTGAATAGAGGCAAAAAATCTGCGGCTAGTCAGCCTAGCATCATTTTTTGGTCACACAAGCAGCCAAAAAGTGACGCCTGTCTAAGAATAGACAGGAGACATTACCACAACCACAATGTCTACCACGGAGGACTAGTGTCACCAGGACAACTCCAACAGAACCAGTGCCAGCCAGAGTGTCTCATGTAAGTGGCCCCCAGTGAAGCACAACAGTTAAGCACGTATACTTACGTGGGATGGGCTCCCTCCACTTGTAGTGTCCCTGTTGTGTGGGTGGTGGTGATGCTGGGGGTTGGGGTGCGCCTCTGTGTGCCCAAAATAGTGACACCATGGTGGACTCCATGGTGTTTACCATAGAAAATGCCTAGCATCATTTTAACGCCTAGTCTGCCCAGGCATTAAAATTTGGTGCTAATCAGCATTAGTGTTATTTTTTGGGTCCACCTCCTTAGTGTGCGTTGTTTTAGCATCGGAAAGTAAATATGGCGCCGGAGGGCTAGTGTCATTTTTTGGAAGGGAACTCCTACCTTGCATATCATTGTCTCAATACGACGCAAGGTGGGTTGGTGCTTCCAAAACATTACGCTAACTCAGATATTTTGATGCTAGATGGGTCCAGCGTCAAAATATTAATGTGGAGTTAATTTAGCGCCGCTTTAGCGTTAAAAAAAGTTACGCTAAGGTGGCACAAACTTCCCATAAATATGAGCCTAAATCCTTAACAGGCTCAAGCCATGTTGCCCACTACTAGTGATCAAGCTTAACTTTCCATAGCACCATGTGTATAGCACTTGCTCTGTGGCAATGGTAGTGCCCATAAGGCACAGTTTGTATAGCATGGAATGGCAATTCTTTTCTAACACAGAATACAATCCGCCTGCTGTTTTACATTGTAAAATATGCTTACCAAGACAACATACTGGTGCATGCAGGAAACACTCAGATTTTACTAGTACATCCTTTGTTAGCCATTTTGTGGTAACTTTTGGGTCCACTCTGCCATGTTCTGTAATGATTTCAATGATAGATCTTCACTTCATTACTGATATTGATGTTGGGCAGCTGGAGTGCACTGGTGTGGCTATGTAGTGCAGGTTGAAGCCTGGAATCACTTTACATTTACAGGGTTTCCAAGACAGAAAGGACTTTGACTCAGATTGTGCAGATGTGAAGTGAGTGTAAGTGTATGCTTTGTTAGGTGAAAGTGTCACTGTTAATGAGTTATAAGTTTTATATTTGGCGAGTGTGGTCCAGGTTTCGGTGTCTAAGTCATTATTATGTATTCTCACTTAAGATGGGAATCCAGTTGGGCATTAGATAATTGTGGGCTAGAAAGGTAGGATAGGGGAAGGTGAAGTGGTGGATTTTGTTTGGCTTGTGGTTTCTTGTTTTTTTCAGCAAACGAGGCACGTTAAAGTGATCCTTTCTTCACCCGGCCAATGGGCAGAATAGGCTATGCTAAAGGGTCAGTCGGCTATAAGGCCTTAAAGGACAGCTACGGCCTCATGAATTGGACTAAAAGAGAGGCAGTCTTGCAGTTTGCTGAACTCCACTGCCGCAAAGTGCTGCTACTGAAGGAAAGTAATCTTTTAGACACAAATTAAATTTCCTTGGATGTTATTGGTGCACCTGAGTCTTCCACTAGAGCTTCCAAAATGGGCTCTATAGAGGTGCCAGTTCTACAGCATAGCCCCTTTCTATTCACACTGCCTATACCCACTGATGGCATCCTGTGAGAATGTACTGACCTACCATCAGAGACCCTGCACGGATGTCGATTATAGAAGGCGACTTCAATGTTGTCTTGCCCAAGAAGCAGAGGGCTCTGAATCACTCAGTTCACATAAAATTGAGCTCCTTTCTAATTGGCAATCTTGAAAGGTGTGTGCCTGCTTGCCAGCCCTGGCATTTAGGGTAGAGGGCATATACATTCTATTCTGCCCTACAACAACCCTTCTTTCACTTACATTACTTCCTTCCGCTAGCTACTCACTGGGCAGGGGTACCAGGTGCTCTTGTCTTGCCTAGTCTGATTTTACCCATAGCTACCCTAAAGCTTCCCAGTGCTGTCAGAAAAAGCATTGTTCTTTTAATATGTATAAAAGTTAGTTAGCATGAAGCCAGGTTTTAAGAAGCTTCCTACATTTGAGTTCATTGGGCTCTGTTCTCAAACCAACATGCATTGAATTTCACAATTTGGGGGATATATAATAGAAGGGCCTTCCTCACCAGTCTGGACTTTTGAATGTGAGGGATCTTCAGAAGACCAGTATTAGAGGACCTTAGCGTCCTATTAGGGGTGTAAGGAGTAAGAAGAGCCCTGATCATGTTAGGCCCCTTGTGATTAATTGCCCTGTGGGTTATGCAGTGTCTTGAATTTTATTCTTCCCTCCACTGGTAATCAGTGCAGGGAGGTCAAGGCACCTTTGACTGAAAAGAATGTGGGCAGCTTGAAGATTGTTCTGGCTGGGGGAGAGGTGGCCAAGCCAGCGAACAAGATGGCCACACTGCAGTGAAGCTCCTGGGGCCTCGCTTGCATTAGATATAACATCAGACATCATATTGTTTTTTTTTTGCCCCATAAGGGCTCTCAAAATGCCCAGAATTTGTTCCTGCCACAACGATTTGAGTGCAGACTGCATGGTGCCTGTGGCACATACCATGTTGGTTGATTGATCACCCACGGCCCACTGCAGTCCTCAGGGGCCCTGTGGGGACAGGGCCTGTGGGTGAGCCTGAGGGTGGGGCCATGACATGAACTGGTGAGATACGGCAACTGGCACGACTACGAAGATTGCCACTGCTGACTCTGCTCATTGACTCTGGGTGTGCAGGGATCGTGGCCTTGCTGCACCTCTGAACCTGATGGCGACCGAGGGGGCTGCAGTGACTGGGGGGCTTTACCAGAAGCCTGTTGTTGAGCTGCCTCCTCCCCCAGTTATATCCCTCTCACTCCTGGGCCATACCTGCCCTGGCGACGTGCCCTACTATTGGATCCTAGAAGCGGAGGTACTGCGCGGGGCCGAGAGATGAGTGGCTCCTCCCCTGCCAGCATTACTGGCTCCACAGCCTGCAAGGATCCTGGTGAACGGGGTGTTGGAACGTCTTGGAGCGGGAGGGGATTGCCTGGCTGAGCCTGGGGGATTTTTGGCTCATTGTGCTGCGCGGCTCCCCTTCGTGTTGGAGGGAATGGATCGCCAGTCTACATCAGTGGACGGCTTCGGGCCTCACTACACCACCTTCCCATCTTACTGCAGCCCAGGAGGCTTGCTCACCTCACGTGCCTACGTGGGTGGCAGAATCCATGAGCTTGCCCCCATGCATGCTTCACCCTGTATGTATTGCATGACTGCCATATTGCTTAACTGCTACTCTACTGGCTCCCACTATCTACCTTTTACCCCCTGGGCACTGCTGTCTCTGATCCTGCTGAAACTGGGCAATAACTTGCCCAGTGGCTCCGCACACATAACCAGTGCCTACAATTGCCAATTCCAGTGAAGGTGTTGCTGCCCACTGGACCAGTGAACTCACACCACAGTAGCCTACCTACTTCTGGCCTAACTGTTTAGAGGCACATCTGACCAAATATAGCTTGGGCGATTCCAAACAAAAACAGCTCAGCTTCAATGCAGCTCACAATCCACATCGCATTCCTCACCTCAAGGTGCCAACGCCCAGCTGATCAATCAGAACGTAACACAGCACTCAATGGCACTTCTGCTATTATGCCAGAATTGTGGGTAGGGTTCAAAGCGATAGACACACAGTTTGATGCCCTATCAAGCCACCTTGATAATATGGCTGAGCGCCTCACCCTGCACAACACCAAAATAGAGGGCGCGGAGGGCAAGATCTCAGAATGGGGCTGTCAATGTGCTTAAATTACTTAACTATGTAGAACCCATCCTCAAGACCATCGCTGCTAAGAATGGAGACCTGGAGGCACACTCTTGGCTCAAAAACATCCGCGTAGCAGGGATAGCTGAATCCACTAATACTGGACAGATGGATGCATTCATGGAGCAACTGCTGATGGACCTATATGACAGAAATCCTTCAATTATACCTTTGTAGTCGAGAGTGCACACCGTACCCTTGGCTGGCGCCCAATCCCAGGTGCGTCTCCATGGAAGATCATTGCTAGGCTACTGAATTATAGGTATCAAGACATCGCCCTGCGGTTTGCCAGAGATAAAGGAACCCTGCACTATCAGGGTTCAGTGATATCCCCTTACCCCGACCATACACTGACAGTGCAGAAGGCTCACTCCAAATGCAACAATGTTAAGCGTATCCTTAAAAAATGTGGCCTTAAATATGGGATGTTATACCCGCGTGGATGTGGGAGGCCAATATCGCTTCTTTAATACCCCAGCTAAGGCACTGCAGTTCTGCAAGCAACTTGGACCAGAGGACACCACCCAAGGGGGGGGACCGATACTCGAACGGTCTCAATGGTTCACCACTGGGATCCTCAAGGTCCCCCACAACCTGAATACTTAAATTAGCATTGATAACTTGGTGTTTGGTCGCATAGTCACATTTCTTGCAATGTCATTGTCTGTATACTTCTATTTGTATGCCACCATGTTGCCACCTGTTCCATGACTGCTGTTCCGATGATCTGTTACCGTTTCAGGTTACATTGTTCTTTCTTGGAGGCTTGCCCCATGGATTGTTGCCACCTCCGAAAGGTGTACACCATTAGATTTATTTTCTCTATTGTTTTGTGGGCATCATGGGTTCTCCGGCATCTGTTATTGCTGGAGTGGGTGGATTGGGTAATGGGACTCTTTTATATTTTGTTGAAGCCACCACATTGTTATGCATTGTAATGTACCAGACAGCTATTTCTACATTGTGAATGTAACACATACAATGGAGACAACAACATCACCTTTAAATAAGGTGACAATTTTTAAACTCACCTGCATGACGTGGAATATCTGCAGACTGAATAATTCGAAAAAAGGGAAACAGGTATTAACTTATCTCACCAGGCACTTTGCGGCCTTTCTTCAGGAGACCCATCTTTCTCCCATGCCGTCTTGCACCTATGCCTCTGGATGGGGCGCTCATCGCTACTTTTCTTATTATTGCTCATACTCCCAGGGAGTCTGTATACTTATACATAAATAAGTCCCCTTCCAGTGTGCTTGGGGCACCATAGACCGACAAAGGCCGCTAAGTGCTAGTCCATGGCATTGTGGCTAGAAAGTCCATTCTTTTTGTAAATATATATGCTCCTCATAAAGACTCTCCAGACTTTTTTTTACTGATGTACTCACACAAATAGAAGGATATCAAACCGACTACATCATAATGCGCAGTGACTTTAATATTACTTGCCATCATAACTGCAAAAACACTGGCTCACCTCTCGTAACTAAGCTGCTCTCCCTTCAAGCCCTAACTTGCCTATTGGAGATGATGCGATTAGTCGATGCATGGCACCACACATACCCGCACTTCTCATAATGTGTGGACTCATGTTGACCATTGGTATGCATTGAACGGTGTACTTCTCTGGCTTGGCACCATCAAACATCTTCCTCGTACACTATCGGACCATGCCCCTGTATGCATGGTACTCCATGTGCACTGTTATATCCCCCTGGCTAGGCAGTGGCGCTTTTCTGAAAATACGCTCCTTGATAATGTGTTCCACACAGAGGTTCGGGATGCAATAGTAGAATATTTTAGGGTGACTTCATTGCACGGCTTTCAGGAGCTTTCCCTTTAGGAGGTTGCCTACCTGGGCAAATATGCAATATGGCGAGGGGGAATGCCCGGGCCACACTCTAGCCTGTTTGCTATGGCCCCCATATCAGGCTACAAATGTGACCCGACTAACAAAACTGGATGGGATGGCCATCAGGGATGGAGACGCCATACTCTCTAAGTTCACGTCCTACTAAAAGTCCCTGTATGCATCCCGGTCAGATGCCATTCCATCTGCATTCGTTGACTACCTATCAGAGCTAGACAGGGTCTGGCTAGAGCCAGGACAGCAACAGTTTCTAGCTGCTCCTTTCGCATGTGATCAAATATCCCATGCAATAGTTCCCCTTAGTGGCTCCAAGGCCCTGGGACTTGACAGAACCACAGGGGACTTCTATGAAGCTTATAAAACACTATTGGTCCCCCACCTGTTAGAGGTATATGCCGAGTCCCTCGAGTGGGGTGTCTTCCCACACACCTACGCAAGGCAGTGATTACGCTACTTCTCAAGCCTAATAAGTCACCTCACCAGTGCACATCATATCCACCTCTGTCACTTACGAATCATGATAACAAAATATTGGCCAAGGTGCTGCCGACCCATCTTTCCCTGCAACTAGACCGCATTATATCACCAATGCAGTCTGGCTTTATACCGCTCTACTTCTATTAATCTGCACACTTTTTTTGCGGTGCTTAACCAAATTTCCCCAGATATCACAGTGGTAGCTGTTTTATTAGAGATGGAAAACGCACTTGACTCCCTTGAATGGGCTTTCCTGCATGCTACCCTTGGGAAACTGGGCTTTCCTAATGGCTTTCGCAACTTGTCCACTTGCTACACACTGATCCGCTGGCCAGGCTACGGCTAAATGGTACACTCTCAGAGACCTTTCCATTGATGTACGCAACAGGGATGCCCCATCTACCCTCTATTCTTTATTATTGCTATGGATTCACTCTTCAGCCACCTACAGGAGCTTCATCTCCAGAGAGGCCTTAGTGTCCCCTGCGGGATGCTGTTGGCGTCCCAACATGCTGATGACATTCTTTTATTTGTAAAAGACCCCTCTACCAATTTATCCCCTCTTGTTCGGGAGATACATCGCTTCAGGACTTTCTCTGGGCTACATATAAAATGGAATAAATCTGAAATATTTCCCCTTACGGATGCTACAGTGGTGTGTGACCTCAAATTCTCCTTATGGTGGTGCACAGACTCTGCTAAATATCTGGGTATGAATCTCTACAGGGACTGTACTGAGGCAGTTCGGCACAATTACAGAACGGCCATGGATAGGCTAGCACTGGAATGGGAATGCTGGATTAAGCTTCCGTTGGGAATGGTTGGATGTATAGCTATTGTTAAAATAGATTTCTGTATTTGTTCTTGAACATTTCCGCAGTGCTAACTGGTAGCTTCTTCGCTACATTGCGGGGACTACTTATAAGGCTTATGTGGGTAGGAAGGCATGTGCACTTCCGGTGGGACACTATTACTCTTCCATATGAGAGGGTTGGGCTTGGCCTCCCGGATTTCCAACTATGCTATTTCATAGCGCAGGCCCATTATGCCTATCACTGGTACCACACTGATCCTAGACATCCCTTTCTTGAGCCTGAAAGGGCTCAACATCCCCATATTCCCTTGTCTACTATATTGCCACACGGGCTCCCATGTAACCCAACCGAAATACAAACTCTTGCTACTTCTAGCTGGGCTTGGTTGAAATTACTATGATACCAGCAGGCGACACCCTTTACTCCCCTCATATCCCACTCATTCACAACCCATGGCTCCCCTTTACACAGGAGCGTTTAGTTCAGCGTGCATTACGAGGACGTGGCATGAGGGTCATTGGTGACCTGTTTGTAAATGGAGTGCTGAGGCCCCCCGCCACTGCGAATGAAAGCCAAAAGTCCTACCCGATGGACGGGTTCCTACGGCATTGATTGTACAGCACATTCTGTGAGCCACTACTCGAATACCCACATGAACCCAAGGACTTTGCCCCACTCACACTAGTAATCTCATCCCCTGACAGCTGTCATATTATTTCACAATTATACCATGCTTCGTTGCGATTAAGACCCACTAGCATGGTGAGGGCTATGGTGGCTTGGGAGTGAGATTTAGGAGTTCCATTGCCTGACAAAACTGGTACTACTGTTGCACACAGACTGAGCTAGTTTTCTGTAACCACTGACATAAATTGCTCCACTATGAGTATCTCAATAGAGCATAAACAACCCCACGGGCACTTGTCAAGCTTGATCCTACTAGACCGCAATACTGCCCTAAGTGTCATGCTGATCAGGGTGACCTCTTTCACCTGTCTTGGACTTGTGGGGTGATAGCTGCTTAATGGGGGGACATTTATGCAGTGCTGTCTCAAATGCTTGTCATCGATTAACACCAGATCCCTTGATGGCATTGCTGGGAAATGCTGGGCCTACAATGATACACTGCCATTGCTCTCCTTATTGCTAAAAGGCAGATTTAGTTGCATTGGGGGACCCCCACAGTTCCTACTGTATCGACCTGGCTCAAACATTTGTCCTATTGCGATATCACTGCTGCGCTTTTTGCCTCCTTGCAACCCCCTTCCTCCCGCCTCAAAGATACGTGGCAGCCATTGCCTGATTATCTTTTAATGCTAACCACTACTAAGGCTGATACTATGACCCAAAACCTTCTCGATGCCAGTTGTTGGAATAAGTGATGTCCAGGTGCCTGTCATTGGCTTATATAATTGTTTTGTTTCTCTCCTTTTTTATTTTTGCAGGTCATGCATAGTCCAGTTTATCTCTCCTTTTGTGTATCACTGTATTCTCCTTGTGTGTTTTTATTGCTTTGTACTTTAGTTTTTTCTTTGCCCTGTGCTGGATATATCAGAACTGGATATTGCCTTAATGTCTTTGCTCCTATGATTGGAATGGCTTCGATGTTTGTGCTGTACCCTTACTAAAAAACGGTAAATAAAGTTAAAAAAAACAAAACAAAAAAAAAGAAGATTGTTCTGGCCGTGTCATTTTGGACCACTTGAATTCTCTTTAAGACTGATCTAGGTGAGCCCAGATACAAGGAATTCCCACAGTCCAGGCGTGACAAAATAAGTGCCTGGACTACAGTTCTTCTGGAAAGCTTAGGTAGTAGGTCCAAAAATTTGAGCAAGGTTCTCAGCAAGGCAAAGCATGTACAGGTCAGTTTTTTTTACTTGTACTTCTGTTGCCATGGAGCTGTTCAGCCATATTCCTAGACTTTTTATAGGGGACGTTGGAGCTAGCACGGTCCTTAGACTGACCGGCCATCCTAGTGTGATAGGTCGAGGTCCATAATTCCCCACCAGCATCAGCTCCCTTTTGTCTCCGTTAAGTTTCAATAAGCAGCTTGCCATCCACTGAGTCACTTTCTCTAGACAGGGGCACAGGTACAGCTGGGAGCCATCACTGGGAGCTAGCGAGATGACCAGCTGTGTGTCGTCATCATAGGATAAAATGGACACACCAAATTCCTTGACAATGGAGGCCAGTGGTCAGACATAGATATTGAAGAGAGTGGGGTTAAGTGCCGACCCTTGCAGAACTCCACATATCCTACCACAAAGCTTCTCTGACCAATTCCTAGTAAAACCATAGCTGTATCGCTCTATTAGCGGTCTGCTGAGTTTTCTGGTGCCCAATTGCATGAAGGCTTATTGGTGACTCTTCTGTATTCCTGTACAAAGAGGCAGAATCTTATTTTTAACTAGACTTAGACTCTGTCTCATCTGCCATCACATTATGGAAAGTTATGGTGGTTCAGAGATAGGCTGTATGACAGGCGTCTTCAAACTGGCGGGACCCGTAGGGGGGCCTCAAGTGATCCCAAGAGGGGGCACCAGGTTATGGGCAAAAGAAGCATTATGCTGATAGCAGGGATTTTTTTAAGTTGAAAAAAATGAGTAGCATTAAACTGCTCTGTAGTAGCCCATCACTAAATGTTTTTTTTATCATTTATGTCCAAGCTGGGAGTATGTGTCAAACGTGAAGGGACTCCAATACTCTTCATAATGCCACCCCCACTTCTAATAATCACACTGTGAATACTTTTTTCATGTTAGCAAGGACTGCCCGACCAGAATAATATGCTTGGGTTCATATATTTGATTGCATTTTTAAAACAGTAACAGAACTTAAGTGCAATGTTTAAATAAGTCCGCATATATTTAAACATTGCCAGTTTTTTAGAATAATTGTGAAAACTGCATGGGGTGAGGTGGGCGGATATTTTTTTTCATTGTGGGGGCACAGAATTAATAAGTTTGAAGACCAGTGCTCTATAATAAGGTGAAAAAATGAGAACATAACATCACAAGTCTAGAAACAACGATCCACACTTTAGAGAAGGTTTTAGTTGCCAAGCAGGACAACTCAGTTCTTAGACAACTTGAATCAGCTAAGTATCAGTTGAAACAATTGCCACTTGACACAGCTAGACTTACTTGGTTGGCTTCACAGCATTGTATATGTGCAACTAGTGAAAGTCTGGTAAAATTCTACATTGTCTGGGTACTTGCAAGACCACTTCCAGCATTATTCCAGCAGTTTATGACTTGTCAGGGCAAAGAGTGACTGATTCTCTCTTGACCACTGCCACATTTGTTGATGAGAATAAGATGCTTGCTGCAGCATATCCCCCAGTGGAGGCTGATACTACTAGTCCCTTCCTTTGAGAACTTCCAGGCCCAGTGGAGGCTGATACTACTACTCCCTTCCTTTGGGAACGTTCCAGGCCATTAACAGATCAAACCATGAGGATCATGATCTCTCCTTGATGACAGAGGAGGTGATAGAAGTGATAGGTGAAATGTAGTCTGGCAAGACTGCATGCATTAGCTGCTACCCCCCATATTCTTTAGGAAATTCAACTCTCTCCTGACTCCCCACCTTCTAGCATTGTTTAGAGTACCCTCACAAATTGCCTGCCACTCAAATGTTCTCCATGGAGTGACTGTTTCAGTTCTTTTGAAAGCCAGACGTTCCCCAGACCAGTGGTCCTCATTTTGCCAATGTCCATTATTAATTTAGAGGCCAACAGCTTAGCCAAAGTGTTAGCCAAGAGACTAACTAATATCATAAACTAGCAGATAAACCAAGAAATAAAATGCCTTTCTGCCTGGACAGAGGACACAGCAAGCATCAATGAATTTTCAGGCACAATGCACTAACTCTGGTAGACTCGGGGATTGTCTTTGATTACCTTAGTTGAAACATTCTTTATCAGGTTCTTTCGAAAATTATTTTTTCCCCTCGATTCCTGACATAAGTTAGGATCCTCTACGATTGTTACTGGGCCTAGATGCAGATGAACATCACTGTATCTGCTCCTTTACCCATTGATAGTGACACCTAAGACGGATGCCCCCTATGACCCTTGTTGTTTGCCCTGGCCTTTCATCTGCTCACTAAGTAGATTAGATAGGGAGGCATGGTACAGGGATTTCAGTGGAACAAAGGCATCAAAGACTACATCTAGTTTTATCCCAATGTCATGCTTCTTCCCCCTCCCTGGTACCCTGGGTGGACCAGACAGAGATTGATGGAAGTTCTTGATATGTATGCAGCGGCCTAGGGGCTTATTATCAACTGAGAAGAATACATTATTGTGCTGGGACAGGATGGGATCCTGGGTACACAATCATAATCCACTTTGCATGTTGCCGCAGACCATTTCAAATATCTAGGCATTATGTATTCCAGCAAATGCTCACAAATGTTAGGGAATTAGTATGGCCCCTATTGTAATATGAAAGACATAGAGGGATGGGACGTACTTTCCATCATGATACTGGGTAGAGTAGCCTTATTTAAGGTGGTCATACCTGCAAAAATGCTTTAGATACTCCTACTGATCACCCCATAAACCCAAATGTGCTTCTTTGAGAAAATACATGCTCATATTTAGAATTTCCCCTGGGCTGGCATACTGACAAGGGAGTCTTACAACAGATATGTTCAAATGGTTTATGATGGCAGACTGAGAGCAGCCCATGAGGAGTTATCACTTGGAAGCCCAGCTCGTTATTGTTATTGGCTGTCTCTTTGATGGCAGAGATGATCCTGCCTATCAGTTACAAATAGACATAGGCCCCAGTCTACTGGATTTTCTGCCTGGCTCCAGGACCTCTTTTTTGCTCCGGCAGTTGCTAGGGTCACTGTAGATTGTTTGCACAAAGCTTTAGGGAAGCGGTTATTGGGTTCATTTAGTCCTATGCTGCCCGTAGGTGTACTCGGGTAGCATAGGGTAATTAGTTACTGCCTCGCTGCTTATGGAGTTTCTGGGTGAACTGCCTGCCCCTGTGAGGGGCGCACATTCTAGTGTTGATCGGCAGGGGTTTGGGTGGAGTGATGATGGGTATAAAATGATGGCAGTAGACGTTGCAGCAGGTGCGTCTAAGGCAAGCCTGTCTGCACCCGTCCATGTCCCGGAGGCAGCCAGGGCCAGGCATGCTGTTGGTCTGTTGCCCAACAGCAGCTTGAGACAATCTTATTCAGCCTTGGAGCTAAAAGGTATGGAGGCAAGAGTTACAAGAGTGGGCTGCCTGTCTGTTTCTAGTGAATTCAGTGGGGTCTAGCTTGTGTGTTAAATGTAGGGCTAGTTTCTTCTCTGGGGACCAAATTGGGATAAAGAAGTATGAAATGCCTGATCAAGGGAGAAGTCTTAAAGCACTTTTATTAAATGTTCGCTCCTTACATGAACATGCCCTGGACATTTTTGATTTAGTAAAAGATGAGAGCATTGTTTTGCTCTTTATGACAGAAACATGGATAAATGAAACCTCTTATCCTGGTTTACATTTAGCTCTTCCTGAGGCATATTCTTACGTTCACCTTGGTTGATCTGAGAAAAAGGGAGGAGGAGTGGCTATCATTTAAAATAAATATTTAAATGTTCTAGTTTTAACTTAAAGGAGTTGGAGAGAGCTGAAGCAATTGGTTTTATGATTATGATTAATGGGCATTGTTCCCTCTCTGGGGAATTGGTGTGCCCCCTCTCCCCACTGGGGATATCTAGGTTATTTTATGTCATCCCTTGATCAAGCTCCAACACCAAAATGTATAGCCTACTCCAATTTCACTCTTTTAGGAGATTTTAACTTAGATTTAGACAACTCTTAGGATCCATGGGTCAATTGGTTCAAGGAATCGGTGTCCTCGATGAATTTGTAACATGTTGCTTTGGGATCTACACAGGGCAGGGCACGCAATTGAACAATTGATGGGATTTTTTTTAAAATATTCCCCTGAATTGGAGGTCCTGTTGCCAGTACCCTGGTTGAACCACTATTTACTCCCTTTTTCATGGAAGTATAAACATCCTGGGGAGTTGTGTCCTGAGATGGCTAATGGTGAGGAGAGGGCTTGGGGTAAGGTTTCTGTGCCATCTCTTGAGAATATATTGGTGAAATCTAAACTGGCATTATCTGGTTCAGTTGCAGAATTAGAGCTGGCCACGAAGAGTTGGTTGCAAAAAGCAGCTGATGTGGTAGCCCCAAGTAGGAGGATAAGGAAAGCAGTTAAGACCTGCTCATCCTGCTAGTTCTCAGCAGGGCTAGCCTAGGAGAGGGTGGCCTGCAAGAAGTTGGAACGATTTTGGTGCAGCCAAAGGGCTCTTGGCAGTGGTGGCTGGTGACTGAAAGCAGTGGTGGGGCACAAATACAAGACGGAATTGCACCTTGTGAGAGAGCCTCACTACCCCCGTATTTCCATTCACCTACTCACCCACTGCCTTTGGTCACCTACCCATTTACTCATCCAAATTGTCATCCACTGCCATTCACACAACTCTTATACACAGACACCCACATTTTCTCAGCCACTCAGTCAAGCCCTGCAAACACATTCAAACAAACACACATTGCCTCACCCATCCAGTATCCAGCAGTTTCAGTGATAAAAGGCACACATTTATTTGAGCTGCAGATTACATGTTTAATATGACATATCACGTCATTAGTCTGCAGAAGAAATAAAACGAGCATAACTAGCCATGATAAATTACTGGAACCATTACTGCCTTTGAGAGATGAAATCACCTACAGAGGCAGTGAAAGGAGAGGAGAGATGAGAGAACAGATTTTTTTCTTAATGTCTGTAAAAAAGATAGAGCTCCAAATTACTTGTGTACAGGGTTGTCTTTGGCATATTTATGACTTGAGGTCTTCAGGTCACACTCCTGTCTCCCAGAGAGCCCTGGATGGAGTTATTGTATTTATTCCATTTCTCCGCCACAGACTGCTTGTAATGCAGGAAAAGGGGATTTTCTTTGCGCAATGCCACATTCTTTTAATAAAATGTGACCTCTGGTACGTAGACCCTTCTGATCACACCCCACGTTTTGAGTAAATAGGAAAGGGTGGATAATAATATCGGAGTGACATGAAGTTTTCAGAAACCCGGGCTGAACAAAAACTCTCCAGGCTGTTTACTATCAGGGCTTCTGGTGGAGGAGGAGATAAGCCAGGTACGTCACTGCGTTCTGGGAAAACGTAAGGGCTTTGCGTGGGCAAGCCCTGTCAGCCCTACTGTGCAGCTTTCAGTCACATACTGACGCAAGCGCAGTGGGGCTTTTCAAAGTGCACAACTTTCACTCTGAAAATGTTGTGCAGAAAATGTTTTACTTTCATCATGTAATTAAATGTATTCTTCACTAGAGAGGCCAGAAAAGGCTAGGGGCTCAGCCCCTTAGCCCTTGAACACCAGCCGCCCCTGGCTCTTGGGGTCTATCATAACAATATCAGGAAGGCACGAAGCACTTATTATGTTCAGTGCATTGAGGTGGCGGACAATGATAGCAATGAGATCTTTAAAAATGTAACTATATTTGTTGGTCTCAAAGGCTCTTAGCACTTGAACCCAGTCAGACTCTGTGTGCTCGCCTTAGTGATAGTGTGTAAGATACAGGTGAATATTCCTGGTTCCCCCCTTCTCTTAGATGCGGTTATAGATGTTTGGGAGGATAGAAGACCTAGGGGTTCTAATTTTTCTTCTTTTCTGGTGCCATCGGTGGACGAGGTGGGGTCCCCTTTGGGCCATTGTAAACCGGGGGCTCAATCAGATCTGATTCCCTATTATACATTGAAGTCCAGTCTTTTACCAGCTATTTGAAGCTTCTATTGAGGAAGGCATCTTCCCGAAGGAATATAAATGGGCTAATATTATTCCTCTGATAATAAAGGCCAATGCAGATCCAGAGTTATTGTCAAACTTTAGACTGGTCTCCCTTTTACCAGCAGCAGCTAAAGTCCTTGAAAGATTCATTAATATTCAACGGACCACTTTTCTGGTGGTCAACAATTTACCTCCTCACGCTCATCCCATCACATTACCGAGACTGCATTACTTGAGATCTCGGAGTCCATTTAGCTTTAATCTTGATTCTGGCCTTAACGTTGCCTTGGTCCTCCTAGACCTGTCACAGTACCGAGACTGCATTAGTTGAGATCTCCGAGTTCATTAGATTTAATTTGGACTCTAGGTTTAATGTTGCCCTGGTACTCCTAGACCTGTTGGCTGCTGAACTCCTAGATCTGTCGGCTTCTTTCTCTTTTCTTAGCACTCAGTTTAGAGTAAATAGGGGTGATCAACACAGCTGCAGAGTGTTTGAGGTCTTTTCTGACCGATCAAGAACAGGTGGTATGGATGAAACCACTTCTTCTGAGGCTAAGGGCCTGAGATGGGGCATGCCGCAAGGGTCGTCCCTCAGCCCCACTCTGTTTAATATATATATATGGCCCCCCTGACTGTAGTGGGAGAATCCTTTGGTATCAAAGTAATTTCATACGCAGATTATACTCAGCTGTTTAAGTTTGATGGGGATTCTGCAAAGGCAAAAGATGCTTTTTCTAGGTGTATGACGGCAGTGTTGGACTGGTTTAAAATTAACAAACTCCAATGCAATTCAGGTGTTATTCTTCAGTCCAGATCCATCGGCAGGATGGAAGGGAGCATGGCCAGGGCGGGCTCCACCTCCCCCTGCCCCTACATCTTCTGCCAGGAATTTAGGGATTATTTTTGACGATCAGCTTTCCTATGTGGCCCAGGTCTCAGCAGTATTGAGAATGTGCTGCTGGGTCATGCGGATACTGAATATATTTTTGCACTTCCTCACCCAAGATGCCCAGGTGAGAGTGGTCAGGGCATTACTTTTATCCAGATTAGATTAATGTAACGCCCTTTATTTGGGTTTGCCTGATTATTTGATTAACCGACTTGAGGTGGTTCAAAATTGGCAGTCCTCCTATTGTTTAAAATCCCAAAGAGGGCTAGGGTGTCTTCGCTACGAAGAAAGTTGCACTGGCTTTCAGTGAGGCAGTGCATTCTGATCAAGGCCTTGTCTCAGGCTCACCAGAGCTTTTAGAAACAGGGACCAGAGTATCTGAAGGAGAGGTTGTTAGAATACTTCCCTCTTCGGCCTCTGCGCTCTGGTAAGGCAAGCCTAATCAGAGTTCCTTGGTTTAAAAAACAGTGATGTGGAGGCACTTTGTTTACAGTTTGGGTTGCCAGAGCTTGGAATCAATTACCTATGCATCCTCGGCAAATCAGGTTGCAGGCTAGGTTTTGGATAGATTTGAAGAGACACTTGTTTAATCGGGCTTGTGTAGTTTAGGATGGCTGTGTTTTCTCCCCCTGGCTTACCAGTAGTGCCAGGACACTCTGGTGAGTAGCTGTGCACTTTACAAGTTTCTGTCATTCATTCATTCATTAATCAAGGTGGATAGGTGGGCTGGAATAGTAAGCCCACCTGAGAAACCTTATTGACGGGAACATAGCCAGCTCACTTGACCCCATCAGCTGGCTTCCGAGCATGGGACTTGACCAGAATTGTCATACCTGTAGATATATGGGAGGGGAACCACAGGAGGTCATCTGAGAAACTGAGGGAGGAGTTTACCCTTCAAAACTTTCCATTTTGCCAATTCTTACAATTATGGCACTGTCTAGAAATATACCAAGGAGAATTGCATCCCCTCCCAGAATTTAACCTGCCAGAGGTTTAATTTACACTTGAGCCAGTAGGTAAAAAAAAGGTGCCTACCTTCCTTTTTGCTCCCTTGTGATAAATACCCTGAATCCCATTGTGGAGCTCAGTGCCTCGAGTAGCAACATGTAGGGGTCTCAGACAGCTGTCAGTATCTGCCTGCTTGCATTTTACATAGTTCAAATATTTTCAGGAACAACACCCCAAAGTTTTACAACACCCTAGAGACTTTATGGAAGATGGGCAAATGCCCAACTCAAAGTTGCCTGAGATGCTACATTGCAACAGGTAGCAACTGGTACATTCATATATGTAGTATGGGATTGTTAATTTATCTGAGAATATTGATTAAATGTTCAACATACACTGAGGGGACGACCTTAACTCACAACTAGTGACCCTGGGGGTTATGGAAGACATACAACCTGAACAATCTGATATGGGTTTCTGACAGGACTTTCAGTCCATTACTGAATTGAGGAACAAGGAGGAGGGCCTACTATTTACTGTGCTATATAGCATAAGAAGAGATCCCTCCTGCGTTTGATGCACCCGGGCTGTGGCAGGGCGAAGACCAGGCCAGGACAGGCTTGTCTGAGTTTGTCAGTGCCTGAATGAGGCAGACTAGGGCTTCAATTGGCCTCTATATTTTAACTGGAAGTGAATGCTTCAGGTCGATCTGAATAATGGGTAAAATTAAGACCCCTCTGATTCCAATAGGTAAAGGCAGTTTATCCGTTTTTAAATACTGCAATGGGGTCTGTAAATAAATGAACAGTATTAATGGGAAGGAAAAGCTGTGGGCTACCCATCAGGCATTATCTAAGGCCTTTACTGTTGATACTTTCCCCTCTATTAATGATAATCTTTTAAATGATAATCTTGAAAATCAAGCTCCGTTCTTATCCAAAACGTCTGCACACCCTATTTATAACCCTTATGTCTCTTATGCTATACTGGGTATTAAAATAACCTCCTTTCCCCCACAAAAAGAGAAGCCTGCCCATAGGTTGACAAGGCTAAAAGTGAAAGAGTATTGTAACTGAAATTGTTCACATGGGACGCCCTACGGGCCATCATCGCGGGTTGAGTTGTCTGCTCTAAAAAAATCATTGATGGATGCTGGATCTAATTTTTAGAAATGCCCTCTTTGCAGGATAACCCACACTTTTTGATGGATTTAGTGATGGTTCAATAACTTTGCAGAGTAGGGTGCTGACATCCAGTGTATGTGCTCTGACCCCTAAATCCCTGATTGACTTGTTCAACTTACCTATAAGACCCTATCATATGGTACTCTGTCTACCTAGGGCATGTCGATTAAATGGCACTAGTAGACTGTAGCACCTATTGTGCTTCTACACAAGGGCGAAGAAAAAGCACATCTTCAGGCCTGCCCCTAAAGCCTGAATGTGCAGTTTTACAACTGCAAATTCAAGGTAGTAAAATACACCTTTTCCTAGTTACAAATAGACACAGTCCCTACCCTTTCTTTATAGTACTTATTATAAGTCAGCCCTTAGGTAGACCCTAAGTGCCAATAGGAAAGGGTGCATGGTAAAATGAAGGCATGTGTACTTAGGTTTTACATGTACTGGCAGTGAGAAATCTCCAAAGTTGTTTTCCCTTTGGCAAGGTTGAGTCTTCTATAGAAAATCAGTAAGTTACCTTATAACTTATAACTCCAGTTTGGGAATTTCTAGAGTCATAATTCAAGGACTCAAATTATAAGGAATTTAAAATCCGATTTGATAGTAAATTCTGATTTTAAATTACTATTTGAAAACACCCCTTTCAGAAAGTTGGCATTCTCTGCCTAAAGTCTCTAGTAGCCCTTTCTGACATAATGCCCAACTGTCATGCAGCAGCCTCCTGGGAGGTGTGAGTTGCTCTCGGTAAAGGGAACAAAGGGCATTGCCTGGGATGAGGACCTCCTCCCAGCAGGAAGGTCCCTGGGATGCATCCACCAATTGTACAAGCTTCAAAGGGACAACTTCTGTCACAGGTAGATGTAACTCACACCTAGTCCTGCTCCTGCTGCTGTTCAGGTAGCCAGAGTGGCACCAATGCCAATGGGGAAGTTGGCCTCCTGTTAAGCAACAGGGTGAAAAAACCTGCAAAAATCCCACCTCCCTGAAATGCCCAGCTAACCAGATCCAACTTGGTTTGCACCGCACTCTGTTGGTGCCTTCTCCTGGACAGAGTCTAGACCCCCAGGTGGTGTCCTTAACATTCTGGCGCCCTTGGAAAAGTGTAAGAGTCTAATCCTACTGTCTAACTGTAAAAGCTGAGCCAAAGGAACCAAAGACTACCACCGGACTGCTGCTGTGCTGCAAACACAGAAGTCCCATTGCGGGTTGCATATAACTTGGTGGTTTGCCCACTAAAACAAGTTGGACTTACAAAATGTTTCTGAGTCTGAAGGTAGAGAACTTCTCTGGGAGAACATGCTGAAAGTATCCTGTCCAACACTGGACCTTCTCTGGGTGTGAGTTTGAACCTTTCCCCCTTTGAACATTCTCATCAAAAGTCAACGGCTGCACTAGGACCTTGTCCGGTGGTCATTCTGGGCATTTCTAGTGCTTATTCAGAATTGATAATCGATCTAATTTTTAAAACAGGGAACATGGGAAGCATGGAATGCTGTTGCCCATTTCACTCCTAGGCTGTATTGGTGAAGGTTGTAGGGCACATCTTACTTGCTTGATAGAAACAACGGGAGGATGAGAATGATGTCTTGACAGAAGTTCAGTACAGCTGTAGGAAAGGACTGGGCCCGATGGAACTAACCCTAAACTTGCACATAATAATAGGCAAATACACCTTGACGAAACAAGAAATACTTGATTTGTCCTTCATGGTTTTGACCCTCGCTTTTGATTGTGTGATCCACTCCAAGCTCTGGTCAACCATGTTAAACCAAGGGATGGACGACAAAATAGTTATTTCCATAGACTAACATATTCTAATTCATTGGCTAGGGTGAAATTCGGTCGTAATGGTGATTTTCTGAATCGTTCAGGATAGAAATGGGTGTCAGATAGGAGTGCGTTCTAGCACCTTTCGTTATTTAATTTGTACATTAATAGCTTGGAAATATACCCCAGGTGGGTTGTCACCCAGTGACCATTCTACTTTACGCAAATGACACCGTGATTTTGTCTAGGACTGCTAATGGACTGCAAAGATCGTTAGATACCTTTGCTACCCACACGGATGAGCTTGACTTAAAACTTATTTGGGTAAAACCTTCATTATGACCCGTGGGCCAAAATCTAACAAGACTTGCTCACATACAGTACTGAGTACTAAAGCCAGGAAAGTCCGTGCCTTTTCATATATTGGTATCAAGTTCAATTCGGATGGGAATTTCATCAAAGAGCTATTAAAAAACAACAATTTAACTTCTCTTTTGGTCTATATTTATATTTGTTTGTGACTTGGGACAAAAGCCCCTAAAACAGGTGTCTTCAGTTTATAATTCTAAATTTGTTTTAGGGGCTAGTTAGGAGCGGGCTTGGGTGGGGTATGCGGGGTGTGGAATTCTTTAAAAATCCGAAAATCTTTCCTTGAAGAGAGCTCTGGCTGTACAGCCTCGTTGGTCAAGTTATATATGTTATCAAGAAAGGTTTTTAATTTAATAGTTTGGAAGATTTGATTGGCTTTCTTCCCCTTTTGCTGTGACATACTGCATAGAATAAGCCAGGAACATTTTGTTTTTAGCAAACTGGACCTTCCGAATTTTCTATCTCTTCTTTTTCCATGGATAGCCTATTTAGCAAACATCGGTGCAATGTTGCATACATTTGGTGTTTTTAATAATCGTGGATGTTTTAGTACTATTCCCAAGAACGATTAAACCTCCTTTCTTTGATTCATATAGAGAGAAGTGGCCACAGTTGAAGGCAACCAAAGTTACTAAAATTGTTCATTCTTTACTTGAGAAGGTCTTTGTCTTTTATCTGTCTGCTGTCACTAATTCTCAACACAGGTTTATGTTGATCTGCCTCCATCTAAGCACTACATATTTTCAGGTTACATTCCCAAAAATGGGCGATTGGTCACAAGACCATCGTCTTTGTTCATGTGTTGGAATTTCACCCGAAAGCACTTTACATTGTGTTATTTTTAGGATTCTAATGTCTTGGCCAGTTATTGACAAAGCTAAGCTGTCCTGCTATTTTTGCAGCAGCTCCAAGCTATCAATATAGGTTTTGCTGTTATATATATATTTTTCAAACAATCATTAAAGGTCAGGAGACGGTTAGTTCGTGACTAAACGTAAGGTGGACCCCAGCAATGTACATGAACCCCCCCCCCCTCCAGCCTTACTCTGGAGCGGCTCTCAGCCCAGGGTACAGTGCCCCCGGTAGTTAGTTTTCATTTGAATTAAGTTCACTACTTTTCCTGTATTTGTTGTTACATTTGTATTGTAGTATTTTATTGCATGCATCATTTTAAAATATGAATTAATTGTTTCATTGACGATTGTAATATTTTATGGTTGATTTCCAGAAAAAATATACTGATTGGTTGATTGACACAGGAGGATCCTGGTTTTAATGCACACAAGTAGAGAAGGCTTCCTTCTAGCTTTGTGAGATTTAGCAAACAGATATTGATGATCCAGCAGGGCGAATAACTATGAGATATGGATTACTGCCCCCACTTGGATGAGGCAGTTTATAGAGCAACGGGAGACCGAGAAAACATAACAAGATATGGGGGCTTTTGCGAGATTACTTCAAAGATGTTAGGGCTTGTTTGGTTACTGAGGCATATGCAAATGACAGCTGGCTGAAATGTTCTCATATACTACTTTGTAATCATTGCCAAATGTCATGCATACGACTCTGTCTACTATTTGTTAGGGAGGGGAAAAGCAGCACACAAGGGAAAAGTAACACAGAGCATGCTCACATGGGGGCAGCAGGTGTTGGGGGAGGGAAGCTGCACATGGGGGAGGGAGCTACAAAAAACATGCACATTATCTAATGAAGTGTTGAAATAAAAAGAAAAAAGTTGTTCTCTAAATGTTAGCAGAGGGAGGATTGTGGCATCCAATCAAAAGGATGGTGAAACATCTAGGGGAGGTACAAACAGAAGAAGAAGCAAGCAAAAGACAGTCAACCAATGGTAAGCAATAGCGGGGCTGCAAGCCTACTGTAAGTTTTTGGTAAGCCCCAATAAGTCTTTTGCCACTAGGTGGCTTGTGCTGTCTAGTAAGCGAGATCTAATCACAGTGCAGCCTGTCCAGTCACAACTATAAATGACTCAGCTTCAAAAGAAAACATTCAACAGATCTGTGACTTTATGATGGGCACTGCATGGAACTACGGCCATATAGCTGGCTGCCACTGCATTTTTAGGGTTTGCATTCTCAATAGACACCCCTAACCCACATCCCTCTCTCACAGTACATTAATCTGAATAATATCCATTCATATGCACAAAACAACATTTAGGGATAACATTTGCTAAACCTTGCCCCCCAAACACTAACTATAGCAGTTCTGGCTGGGCAATGGGCAATCGCTCAGTGTTGTGGTATCGCTAGGGCAGCAATTACCACGACACACGTATACATACTCATAAAGCTTCATCACTTAACATTACTTCATACAATCTGGTTATCGCTACACCAACAGACGACATGGCTCCCTACCCAAATGCTGTTGTCACTCAGAACAAAACTTTTTGAAAAATGAGAAAGAAAATGTTTCTCACTTAATTTCAAAGAGGAAATAATAACTCATTACAACTCATTCTTCAATGATGTCCAGCATCATTCCTTCATCACCTAATGCTTAAACTATCTATCTTCTTAAATGTTAAAAAATCTGAATACTTGAACATTTGAATGGGCGTGCTCAAGCTTCCATTATACCTGAGTGACTGGAATTATTCATTTGCAGATAAAAGCTCTTTTTGAAATGCCCAGCTGTGTGCCAAAATTAGTGGGCTAATCCTTGAAAAGAGGTGTAGGGGCAGACTCGCACTTACCCCCAACGCACATATACACCCTCCCAAGACAAGAACAGAATGATTGAGACCATGAAGTAAGACTGCAGAGCTGAGAGGGTTTCCATCGAGTTGCCTCAATTGGAAGTCTATGAATAGAGGATTTTGTGTCTGTCATTTGTTATGTTATGTGGGAGGACCAGAGTAGTGCTCTTTTTGTATTTTGTTAGTACACCTGCGTGAGGATTTGAAGCATAAAAAGAGTCAGAGATAGGATGCTTAACAGGGCCAGACAGGCCTTTAATTCCACCGGGCATTACTCTGGTTGGCTGAAGCCCTTGGAAGGCGATTTTGAAAGCCCAGGGCTGCTCCTAGTGCCTCTGCTACTTTCCACAGCTCTCCGAGGTTAATTGCAGCAGGCATGGAGAGGCCTCTTGAAAGAGAAAGAGAGTGAAGAGGAAGGCATAGAGAATGGAGAGACAGAGAGACGAGGAAAATAAAGAGAATGGATGGATGAAAAGAGATTGTGCAAGAGGACCAAAGTAATAGGGCTGGTTTGAGCATTTTTGCCAGGGCTGCTTTTGGTTCCCCAATCTGGTTCTGACGCTTACGCATTGGATGTTAGTGACTGGATTGGTAGAAACCTGTGAGTGCAGCGTTGGTTTTGAAGAAATGTTTTGGTGTCATGTATGTATGGTAGTAAGCTCTCAAACGGCGTTGCAGGATTTAAGTGTGTAGCTGTGTCTATGCACAGTTATGGGAGAAAAGTGTGACAATATATGTACTTTTCTGTGAAGGTACATACCAGCTGAGGAGTCATCTGTATTACATAATTTAAAACAAATGGAATGTGGGTCTTAGGCTAGTGCACGCTGGTGATGGCACTACCCACTGGGGAGTACAATTGTTCTTCAACCATAGTATATGCTCTGGATTCCATGAAAGAGTGACATGAGAGCAACTCATAAGATTAGGCTTTATACAAATTATTCTGAGATTAATCGACTGTAGTGAGATGGAAAGCAACCAATGCACAGCCAACCATAATATATCCCTTAAGAGTCCACTTGTGGGACACATAACCAACTATGTTATATGCTCTGTGCGGTCTATCCGGGAGCAGTAAAGGAGTTAGCATCTTATAACCATTTGTAGCATGTGCCCAGAGTTGTTGACACAGAATTGGCAGAGGTTAAAATATAAGTGGGCATCATATAGCAAGCCATGCTGTATGGTCTTAGGAGTCTACCCAAGGGTGACAGTGAAAAAACCTGTGCAATGGTTTGTATAGAACCAGACATTGTATATGTTTGGAGAAAGTCCAGGATTGACAGGAAACCATCCATACGATATGCTTGAAGGAGTACACTCATGAATGGCAGAGGAGTAACCAATGAAATCAGGGTCACTACACATAGATGGGACTTGAAGATCCAATCCAGAGCAGTCGTGGTGCAACCCAATAATTCAGACCAATCCAAGTAACTCAACCAGACATTACATATATGTGGCTCTATTGGGTTCACTCAGGTTTATTGGGTATAAACCATGAAAATTAGACAAGCACAATTAAATGAACAGGTGGCAAATACATATTGGTCTGGAGGGTCTAGCCAGGTCAGTGATGGTGCCACCCAACCTTGGGTGTTGTTAAGAAACCTACTGGAAAGGGTGTCAAGAGGTGATTTTGTGGAAGGAAGACATTTGGTTACAGAGAAGGAGGGGGGAAGCAAGGCGGTGAGTGAGGAAGGACATGAGGGAAATAATACAGGGCCGGGGCTCTGGTCCAAGACCCTTCCCAGACCTAAAAGCCCCAAACAGGGATAACAACAAACTACTCCATGGGAAGAGGAGTTACGTAGGCTAATGAAACAGGCAGCTGGGATTTAGGGAAAGTGTTGGGCATGTTGCAATGGGGAGGTGGGGTTACCAGTGATAGGTCTTGTGAGATGGGCAAGGATTGGTTGACCTACCACACGTGGAAGCAAAAAAGAGTACGTACTAGAAGTATGATAAAATACAAAAAAGCAAGGGCCAGCTTTAGTTAAACACAACTCATGTCTTAAATGTGGATAAGTACAATGACGGCCAGGACTTGCTGATCTTGCTGGAGTGCTGAGGAAAAGCAGCTAAGCTCACTGTAGAGAAATCGCTCTGTAGCAAATGGAGAGTCGGGCATGCCTCACCATGCAGTCCACTTTTTGAAGTAGCATGCATCAGTGGTGATAGAGAGTAGGTGGTGTCAGAGGGGAAAGGTTGAGACTCTTTCTTCAAGTATTGAGCAACGTATTATCTTGAGGAAACAAAAGATAATAAGCCTTTAATCAATAGCAATATGGCGTTATACGATAAAAACAAGAGGGCTAAATGAAGTTAAGTACAATCAAAGCCCTACATGTGGCTAAATACAGCAAGGGGCAAGGCTTGCTAATTCTTCTCCGGGTGGATGGAAAAAAGTTGATAAGCTTATCAGAGTGAAATCAATAAGCACCTGGCACGTAGTGTTGGGAGTGGCAGAGAGCAGGCGGAGTCGAGGATGGAGCCGTGAGTCGGTCCCATGAGATGGCCAAGGATTGGATGAATTCCACTTGTGGAAGCAACAGATAATATAATCAATAGCAGAAGTCGTCTCCTACGGTGGTGAGTAAATTATAATCCTGCCTAGAAAGTGTAGATACAGTAATAATAGTTTTGGACAACACGGGTTATAAAATTCAATGTCAAAAACTCGAACACTCTATGTTCTAATATAATATTTTTAGGATATAGACTTTCAATCGAGTTAAAATGACGAGCACCTGCTTTCCTAGCCAGCATACGCTAAATATCTCTAATACCCTCGGAAACATCAAGCCCAGATGATTTCAGAACCTTGGCACACCTATTTGCCTCCCTGTCAGCAAGAGCCAGGCCAATGTGACAGTTCATTTGCCCACAATTCTCTGAGAATGCCTGTACGTTTGCAGATTGATAAGCTGAAAGCACTCTACCTGCAAACAAGAGACAAAAGACTGAATTTAGGGCCAGATGTAGGTAGCCTTTTGCGCCTCGCAAACGGTGAAAAACGCCATTTGCGAGCAGCTCAAAAGGCCTCACGCGATGCAGAAACACATTTTGCGAGTCGGTACCGACTCGCAAAATGTGTTTCCGACTCGCAAATAGGAAGGGGTGTGCCCTCCCTATTTGCTCCCGCATCGCAATGTAGAGTTGATTTGTGACCGCGAAAGCGGTCGCAAATCAACTCGCAGTTACCATCCACTTGATGTGGATGGTAACTCATTCGTAAACGGGAAGGATCCCCATGGGACCCCCTCCACTTTGTGAATGCAAACACAAATATTTTTTCAGAGCAGGCAGTGGTAAGGAAAACGGGCTGCAAAAAGAAAAAAAAAAAATGCTTTATTCAAAAGCAGTCACAGACATGGTGGTCTGCTGTCTCCAGCAGGCCACCATCCCCGTGAGTGCCTAGACTCGCTATGGGGTCGCAAACTGCGACCCACCTCATAAATATTTATGAGGTGGGTCTTTGCGACCCCATAGCGAGTCGCAGAAGGTGTCTGAGACACCTTTCTGCATAACATTTTGCGAGGTGCAAATTGCGAGTCACTAGTACTCGCAATTTGCACCTTGCAAAATGTTTTCTTCCTACATCTGGCCCTTAGTTATGTAGGGGGTACCTAATACCACCTACGTAGTGCCACTGATTTCACATATGTATTGCACCATGGAGGTCAACCAAGACTTATATTGTTCCAAACCTTCAGGAGACACCTCAAGACGTGGCTGTTCGGGCTGTAGCAGCAGCATCTCCCCCCCCCTCAGTGCCTTGAGACCCTCACGGGTGAGCAGTGCGCTTTACAAATGCTATGATTGATTGATTCATCCATCAATGGGCCTAGTTACGAGTGTCACTGGCATAGTTAAGAACTGCATTGCCATATCATTTTCGATATTTAAGAAATGCTTAATTTAACAGCGACTACTGTTGGTGAGTGCTGTGATACATACTTGTTCCAACACTGCCTTATGCAAGATATAACCAATAGAATGCATATGTTTTTCATGGAGTTCATTCATGTGAGAAAATACCCCCCTGTAGTACATTCTAAAGATACTATAAGTCAGCATGGAGTTGCAAGACAATTTGGAAGCACCGGGTTCAAATTCTTGGCTTTCCATGCTCCTTTGTCTCCTAAAGATTACAGAGGGCAGGTGGAAGATAAGTCTGTTTTCGAGAGGCCTTCCTAACAAAGAAACTTAATCTGCTTCTCCCTTTTTTCACCAAGGGAAAGTCATTGCCAAAAGGCCCAACTCCTATTGGTTTAACAGCCAATTTCAGCCTTTGTTAGGAAAGGGGATGGAAGACACTGCAAGAGAGTTGGATGTCGACTTGGAGGAGAAGTGGTTACATAAATTAAAAGGAAAGCAGATCACTGATAGTGACCGCATACATCACAGTTATGAAGTTGGTGGCTAGCACACCATAGTCCCACAGTTTTCACCCCATAAGTACCAAAATATATCGGGGACAAAATGTCCAATAATAATAACATGGACAAGCAAATTTCAACATTGAACATCAAAATCTACAGATTGGGGTGTCCAACTACAATTGCAGCAGCCTCGCAGAGCTGAGTTCCCTACCCGAATCAATGATTCACCAATAACCCAGAGCACGCGGAAACACTGATGAGGCAAACTACACTGGGGACTGTGTAATCAGAAAGAGTCCAGCACCCACTGTAATGGTCTATTTCTGCCAGTGAAATAGCAGTGTGAGGCAGGCTGCTGTTGGTGCCTGTAAATGTAACTTGACTCTAATGTGACTTGGCTGCCACTCCTCTAATAGGGTAAGTAATGGCTCAATTGGACTATAAGAGGAGTGGGTGCATTTCCTGAATGGTTTTTGCCAGCCAGTCACCTGCACACCGTTCGCAATGTCCTCCCTGTGCAGAAAGTGAACACTAGTGAGGGTCTTACAAACAAGAAATAATAGGAGAGATTTCACTCCCTGTTAATGTTTAAGACATGTTGACTGGAAGCTGAGTCAAAGCCTTGCGTTGCTTCCGCCTCCCCCCTCTGATTTTTTATGGGCCGTTTATGTAAGACAAACCTGGTCCCTGGTCAGGGATGTACTAGAAGGTATAGTGAAAGGATTCAGCACTGCAGACAAAACAATTGGCCTCCATTTGACGGTGCAGGTGGGCACTGAACAGCACACAAGCCTTGCGTGGTGATGAGGCCTGCAGCGGAGTACAAGCTGGAAGGCTGGGGCACCATATGTGAGCTGCCCTAGGAGATCAGTCTTGTAGCACTGTGTCCTAGATGCCCCTACCAGTGCAGATGGAGTGAAGGTGAGCCCCACTAGGCTGAGAGGCTGCAAGGGGACATGGGATCTACCCTTGTGCCTGGGAGCTGGCCATGTAACTGTACCTGGAGGACAGACTTGTGAAATCAGGCTGGACACATAGGTTGCAACTCATTGGTCTTGTGATGGCTCTGAAAACAGACAGTAGACCGGACCCAATAATTCATGTGCTCCAGGAGTGGTTCTGACTGAGTGAGGATACTGTATTTGGGCATGATGGGAAAACTTAAGGCCAATAAAGAGCATAATACTAAGGGTGATCATAGCACCCTGGAGAAAGATGTGGTATAGGTACAGGTGCCCCCCACACCAGGTGAGCCTCAGAAAATGGAGGCAGACCTTCGAAACAAACTGGTCAAATTAAGACAGGCAATTTCGGCCTTCAGGGGGCTCTCAAATCCAAGATCAACATTGTGGGAGTGGGTGTCATCATGCTGCATAACAACCAAATAAAATTAACTAACAGAGTTAAACATATGGAAGATGCTTTGGAAGAAATCCGCCCCAAGAGTAAAGTAATCCAGCAATAGATCTTAGACCTCACCAAATAAATGTGCTTCTTTGAATATACGGAAGAGGATGCTGAGAGCAGAATATGTCATAATAATATCAAAGTAGTGGGGTAGTCAGAGGGCCCTGTAGGAATGGACACAGTATCATATATGAAAGGGTGGCGGTCATCAGAGGGGGCTCACCAAGGACTCTCTAAGTTGTCTGCCTTGGATTCAGTGCAAGAGTTATGGCCCACTGGGCACCCCTTTTAGGGCCCCTAGACAGGTGGTGGCCCGCATTTATCATTATAGGAATAGTGAAAAATTTCTTTACAGTTTCTATAATGAGAATGGGCCATGGCAATAATGAATGGCCCATACAGATTTGAAAACCGTATAATATTGTTGTTTCCTGATCATACAGCTGTGGTCCAATTCAAAAGGACCTCTTTTAATTAAGCTACAACTATGCAGGGGGAGGCTGGACTTCACTATTCTTTACTGTTCTCTTATAAATTGAAAGTGATGATTGATAGCCAGACAATATTATTTACTGAACCATCTGAAGCTTGAGATTGGGTAGAACTGCACAAAGCTGTGAAAGAAGACTATGTGTGGATCAAGCTAAACCCTTTAAGAAATAAGAAAGGGAGGAAAAGATTATGCACATCAGAAGCATGGCATCAAAATATGGAAAATATCCCAAATTGAAAAGAAGACAGCAGCAGTGGAGGTGGTGGCTGCAACTGAAATCAGACCAAAGCGAAACTTGTGCTTGGAGAGTAGCAAAGCCTCAAGACAATTGGTTTCAGATTTGGAACCAGAGTTTCTCACTAATGAAGAGTGGTTCACAATGACTCATGCCTAGATTGACATATTCTCTGAGTTGGGTGTAATGAGAGGTAGCCAAATGGTGGGATCTACGCTTGGAGGTGTCCCTATCAGGAGGTGTTATTGTTAAATCTGTCTAGGGAAATATGGACAAGAGATTTCTGTTTAGTTATGTTTCGGGCATCTTTGATGCTTATATAAAATAATTCCATAATAAAGCAGGCTATTCTGAAATTTGGGGGTAGAAAGTGCCATGATCTCAATATTATAACATTCCGTGTCACAGTCCCACAGTTAACTTCTTACTCTGTGTAGGGAGCTGGGTTCTGGTTGCAGTACCCACCCACGTTTTGCCTGTTTTTTATATGAAACTTTGACTGAAGTGCACTGGGTTCCTGCTAACCAGGTCCCCAGTGCCAGTGTTCCTTCCCTAAACCAAAGACACCTCCCACTTGATCCCCAAGTGACCAGGACCTTCAGCTCCCTCTATGCCCTTAGTAAATTGTTCCCCTGTACCTAGGACATGGGTACTGAAGATGGCCCCTCGGAGCTGCAGCACAACTTGTGCCACTCTGAGGGACCTAGCACCAACCTTATGCAGACTGCCATTGCAAGCTGCGTGACAAGGTGCTCCCAAAAATTGAAACACGACATGGCACACAGCCTGTATGCCATGTCCCCCAAGACTGCATGCAATATATGTAAGTCACCCTCTAGCAGGCCTTACAACCCTAGCAGGCAGGGTGCATTATATGACATGTGAGGGCATATATGCATGAGTAGATATGTCCCCGCTATGGCATGGTCGATTTTGAGACATAGTAAGTGCACAGGGAAGTCACGTTAAATGCATGTACTGGGTACTGGTCAATTCAAGTTCCCCAGCTACATGATGGCTTCTCTGAACCCTGGGATGCTTGGTATCAAACATCTCAGAATGATAAACACTCACTGATTCCAGTGATGATTTATTAAGAAATGCACACAGAGAGCACCTTACCGGTTCCCCCTGAAAATCTACCAGCTACTAGTGTGTTGATTGACTAGTCCTGACCAGTTCAGCCACCACAGACACATTTCTGTACCCCCACGGTGAAAGCCAGTGCTCTAGCGGCCCAGAGACAAAAGCCTGCACTGGGCACTCCTCTCCCAGGCAGTATGGAAATTCCAGGGCAGGGAGCTTCAAAGGCCTTGCCGCCCTTGTAATGAGACCCAGGTCTCTCCAGTTGGTGGGGAGACCTGGGTCTCATTACATCTGGCAGCAACATGCTGGCCCAACATCTGGCAGCAACGCTACAATGGCTAAAAGGTGGCCACAGCTGCCACTGTCCAGTTGACTATGTGACTGAAGATAGAACTGCAATTCTTCAAGGGTGTCAACAGCATCAGTGTCCACTGGCATCAGTGATTGGAATCTGTTTAGAAACATTGTTAAGACTGTTGACTTTTCTGACAAGAATGCAAGATCCACAAGCAACCTCATGTATTGAATTTCATCTGCAATCATGTTCTTAAATTAAAAAAAATATATGATTAGTTACGTTTGTACAAACAGGATGCAACTATCACCAGCCTTCAAATCAAACATATATTTTGGTACATGGATGCGTTGATTTAGTATAGTGAAATCTCACCTTGAAACTGATCAGGGTGGTGCACGATACTCAGGTTATTTCCATCTCCTTCCCTAGAAATGCCTTCTGGTACTTAAAGTGATCCCCGTGGTAAGTTGTTGCTTCAAAGTATGGGCACCTTCTGGTAGAGCAGGGATCTGGGGGTATGGTTGCTTTCCTGGAAGGATTTGTGTCCTTCAAATGTTGCATATAATGGGTTTTCCTTCCACTGGGAAGTAAAAGCAGCTTTTGGAACTTCTTAATATATGAAAGTGATAATATGAAAGCCTTCTGAAACATCCCTGAATTGGGTCCGTTACGTGAGCTAGATATGTGATGTGGATACAGTTTGCAAGTAGACCACTAAGAACTGAGGAAAAAACACTTTTTCATGTATGGTGCATTATCCGTGCCAAACGCCCGGACATCATTGAAATCAATAACATATTCTGTCAGGATCTGAACAACTACCTGAGCCACAGTGCTGTGATTTACTGCATCCAAAAACCTGGTGTCAAGAAGAAATGACCTAATGCCCCTAGTGTGATCTCTCTCTGTGGAAGCTGCTAAAATAGGAAGACTTTTCTGTGGTCAATATCTCTTGGTTTGTCTACAATAATTGAGATCTTTGGCCCAGCAATTCTTTTTTTTTTTAATGCTCTTTTTTGTTGGTTAAGAAAAGCCAGAGCAGATGGGTGGTTTGCCTTTTCTAGAGGCATGTCAGCCTCAAGAAGCACCTGTACAAAATCTTTGATGATGTTCAACTTGGTGTCCTTTACCACAGCAGTTGTTTGCAGGAAAGTCTCTATGGTACGTTGTCAGTTACCAGCCTTAAGAACCAAAGCTTGTCCCTACCTTTCTTTGTGATATTTGAAGGTGGTTCTTAATGATTGATTTACGGCTATGGTCGAAAACAATATTGCAGGGAGTGCAGAATAACTTTCCTCCACCTGTATGTAAACTATCTTCAACTTCCTTGCTGCGGTCTGATGCACTGATGAATAAAGCAACTTTGTAGCTATTGTGGTTGAAAGGTGTGGGTTTTGGATTATATATATATCCATCTTTCAAATATATCTCACCAAGTGGTGCTGTAAAGCAAATAAGTGGTACATAAGAAATAGGTTACTGATGAACTGCGTCTGCTTCAAGGATAGGATCTAAAAGCCAATGTTGATGCATACAAGTCTATTTTTATAGTAAAAAATCTTTGTTATGTGGAACTTGTGTTTTCTGTATAGTTGTGGGTGATTTGATATAGGCAATAGGGTTTGCGCATCTGGATAAATGTCATAATTGAGGATTAATTGGCTGCAAAAAGCTTTAATAAATAACACGTCAATAATAATAGTTTCAACCCTTTATTCTCCTAAAATGAAGACCCTGAAATTATTTGAAAATTGAGGGAAAAGGAAAACAATGTGATGTTTTAATATTTGTTGCTGCAAGTATGCACTGACAGGCTATATTGAATTTTGATATATATATATATTTTCTTGGCCCATTGCTCAGTGGTGTAGCAAGGCACCATGCGTCCCTTATGCCATCACAGAAATTCATCCCATCTCCTGGTGTTGTAGTAAACACAAACTACTAATTAGGTGCAGTGGAACCCTGGCCACGGTATCACTTCACCTCCTGCATTGTTGATAACTGTGCCCCCGCAATTGTCCAATATTGTGGACTAATTTTAGCCATTGCATTTCAGGGCAATAAAAGGCATGCCTCTTATTCTTTATACAGTACCAAAAGATAAAAGTAAATTCCACTGACACCTGTAGCCAATATATTCACACACATGTTGCACTAGATTGGTCCATAAAAAATGACACAGTAAGAGCATAACCTTTCTACTGCCAGGCATTCTAAAAAAACTAAACACAAAACATATCTCCTTTGTCAGTATAAAAGTATTCCATTATGAAAAATGTAAAACAGTACAAGTTATCTTCACTTAACATAGATTGCACTTACCCTCAGATAGGTTAGCCAGAGGTTTGAGTAGACTCCTGCGACCTTTCTCCTCCTATATGTGTGGAAATGGATTCTCCTCAAAATACCGCATCCTGTAGGATGGGTGTCCCATTTATTGTAAAAGGACATGTCTGCTTTACACATAGGTGACAAACAGGAAATGTGATGGGACAGGAAACCTGCCTCCACTTAACACTTATGTAATAAGCGTATTCATGTTTAAAAATGATGCACTGTTCGATCAAAAAAGAACACATTTTTCTATAAAGCATAGTGAAAGGCTCTAGCAGAAAGGAGCAAGATGAAAATGAATGACATTTTCAGCTACGGTCAATGGTTTTTGGGCACAAAAAAAAACAGAGTCAAAGTTTGGCTGTTTTTATTGATCAATTACCTTTGAACAGGATCTGCAAGTCTCTAGTGGCCACATGTACAAAGATCCGGTATTGTGACTTGCAAGCTGCGAGTCTTAGCGACTCGCAGTTTGCGAGTCGCAATACCGGATGTACAACAGTGTACTTTATGCTGCTTGCGATTCCCAGTGGGGTCGCAAATGACCTAACTCATGAATAGTCATGAGGTAGGTCGCAATTTGCGACCCCATTGGGAATGGCCGCCCTCACAGGGATGGCGGCCTGCTGGAAACAGCAGACCACCATGTCTTTGACTGCTTTTAAATAAAGCAGTTTTTTTATTTTATTTTAAATGCATCCCGTTTTCCTTGGGGGCCCCTTCCCGTTTGTGAATGGGTTAGCACCAGTTTGAAACTGGTGCCAACTGCGATTGTTTTGCGAATGTATTCGTGGTCACAAAACAATGATACATACCATTTGGATTCAGTATTAGGAAGGGATGCCCTTGACACGCCCCTTCCTATTACCGATTCGCAAAACCCAAACTGTGATTCGGTAAAAAGTTACTGAATCACAGTTTGGGCTTTGTACATCCAAAAAGCATTTTTCAAGTCACAAACGGCGATTCGCAGAATCGGCCCCTTTGCGACTTGAAAAATGCTTCGTACATCTGGCCCTAGGTGTTTTATTTTCACAGTATCATTCAACTGAACAAGCATCTGACTTCATTGCATGTTTAGAGCAGAAGGACTTTTTCATGAACATATACAGACAAAAGGATTTTCCATTGTCTGTTTTTTTCTGGCCTGTTCTGAACTGCAGAACTCTCTTTAATTTATCCCTAGCTAAGAGCTGCCACATTGTGCTCAGCTGTTTTCTGGTTGTGAATGCAAACTGACCTTACACCTGAAAATGTAAATCGAAAAATGAGTGTATGACTTTTAGAATCAAGCAGCTATGAATGTTTCTAAAAGCTATAACTTTTCATAAATGTCTGTCAATTCAGTTATATTATCTCATGTACAAAAGTGATACACTTCTGCGTGTTAAAGAAATACACCTTTTTAATTTTTGAAGAGATTATATCTTATTAGGGTCGAGCCTGCTTTGCATGCGCTCGCGCATGCGTATAGCAGGGAGACTCTTATGTATTTAGAAAAGGTCTCCGAGCCCTGTCAACTTCACGTCAGTGCTTTTAATTGGTTCGTGAGCTTCCCTAATTAAATTGGCTTGCTTTCATTAGTCGAGGCACGCATATGTCACGCCTTTTCCGGTGGCAAGCCCTCCTCGAGCGCAGCGACAAAGTACAGAAAACATGCGAGGCTCGCTGTTTTCCATCGGGCTCGTGGACTTTTTTTAAAACTAATTTACAAGCCCGATCTCGCTTGGCAGAAGTCGATCGCTTTACCTACTTGATTTCACTTTTTCGGGTTACGTGCATAAATGCACTTTTGCCCGATAGGTGAAAAGTCGGGTTAGGAGTTTACAACGCGATCGGCTCTAACACGAGCAAACGCGAGACCCGATGCATTGTAAATGCTTGTTTTTAAATTATGTATTGTTGCATGATGTGAGAAATTGGATTGTTGGTTGACTGGGTTGTGAGCCCTGGTCATGAAACAGCCACAATGCCTTAAAACATCAATACTCACAACTATTATCCAGGGCCACAAAATGTGGTAGGTGATGTAATAGAGGATTTCAATGATACCAGCAAGGTGACGGTCTGGGGTTTGTGGTAAGGTGGGTGTATGGGAAGTGAGGCATATACATCTAGTGTCTGAATTGCACAAAGTGAAACCATAAGCTTGGGATTAATCCCGGCTTCTCCACTAAACACAATTGTGTGGTCCTAGGCAATTGTTTTATTTCACTTCTCCTTTTTCTTCATTATCACATATAACAATATCAAAATACATGACTTCAGTATGTGAGCTGTACAAAACCTTCACCTGTGTTTGGTATAATAAACAATATGTTGTTCATGTATAATAGAAACTGCGGCCCCCAAGGAGTGCATCAATCGACTTGCCTCTTAGCACACTATTGGCATTGTCATCAGGGTATGGGAAGAATTACTGTTTCTCAATTTATGTTTGAAAACTATGACTTTAAAAAAAATACTTTTGAATGCACTAATATTCTGAAGTACTAAGATGAAACGGTTCTGCGTGAATGAAATACACTGTTTGGAATTGGAATTAGAAATGTATTAACGGACTTCTTCATACTTTTACACTTTTGCTGCAAGATGTCTTTATAAATAAAGGTTGTCCTAAAATTAAGTGGTGAAGGACACTCTCGTTACATCCTTTTTCTAATTTAATTCAACCAGCCTTGTGCTGCTCTTTACCAAAGGGCCACATGTAAACGTCAAGAGGACTGCATGCTGCCCCGGGGCCGTACTTTAAGTATCACTGCCTTACAGTGTGAACAACATAAAGTCACTAATTCAACCTATGCTTACCAAGGGTACCTTGGCACAAGAAGCAGTCAGGCTTAACTTGGATGCAATTTGAAAAGTATTTATGCAGCACGCAAACAGAAATAAAGTGATAACACAATACAAGAAAAATCCCAAATCAACTTAGAAGAATAGAGTAAACGTAAATAAATTATTTGACACCAAAATGACAAAAATTTAATCAGTGGAACCAGAGTTATGAACTTTGACAGTACTTAGTGAAAACTAGCACCTGAAAGATCAAAGGGCCAACCTCGGACATCTAGTCGCATGAGCCCCGGTCAAACTCAAAAGTGCGATGGAGAACGGTCGAATGTAAGAAGTGGATTGGGCCCAGTCAGCGCTTTCCATCAGACTTGGAAAAATTCTTGAAGGAAAATGTCTGAGAAGGTAAAGTTCAGTGGGGTAAGACTGCAGGAGGCATCTGAGGAGGGAGATTCATCGTCGGATGGACTAGGGTCGAAACCGCAGGGAAGACTTCTACACCGAAAAGCAAGTCAAAAAATGTCAGTGGGACAAAACAGAGGGCTGTAGACGAAGACAGTTCTACGAGGTCGGATACCTGTTTGGCGAAGTACCACTGAAATGGATTGCTGCACAGGTAGTAAAGCTGCAAAGTCAATCTGACTGGTGTTGCAACTCAGGTGGATAGATGAGCAGGTTGGTTCCATTCTCCTCTTGGTTATTAGAGCACTTTTTGTCCAAATTTTGTCTAAGTCCTCAGTTTTAGAAATTGACCATCTGGGCACTCTTAGCACCACAACCAAGGGTCTAGTACTGGTGGGACACCACTAGTGGGTTCAGGAGTACTCAAGCTAGGTCCAGGTGCAGGTTCAAGATGGTGGGAGACTTTCATTAGGCCCAGGTGCAGAACTCCTCTCCACCAGCAGAGTTTTCAGAATTCAGGAACTTCGCGCTGCGCTGAGTACCGAGGAGTTCTCAAATTCTGTTATCTGGGTGCATAGCAGAGTTTGTTCACATATGCAAGATTAGGTTTTGGCACTCATGAGCGAATGCCACGATACTCATGTTGTTAGTGAGCACGTGTAAGACTTCGCACCCACTAGTGCAGTTTCTGACCGTGACAGCAGCAAAAACAGTGCCACTTGTGAGTGCAACCACATCTCGAGTTGATTTTCTAATGAAGATGCATCTAAAATTTCTAAATCTAGTTAAAAAGAAGTTTTTGTCTGGACTTTCTTCCCATGTTGTTTTTTAGCGTAATAAGCATTTTTGTGCAATCAGGGAGGAAGTGACCCAGAGACTCCAACATCTAGGCTTCTCCCAGTGCTTTGTCTATCTCCTGGTCACTTTTCACTTGGATTTCAAGGTGGAAGGATCACTCTTTTTGTCTCCTGGATATATACCTTTGGATTTAAGGGCTATGTTTTTGTGTTTTGTGATATCACACAAGTTAGTTCAAAAACTTTGAGTAAAGGTGTTGTTTGTTTGCTTGGGCATGCCCCAGTATTTCTATGCACTTTATTTTTTATTTTTAAATTTCATTTTGGTAGGTGGCCTGGATTTTAAGTAAGGGTTAATTTATTTATTTTGCATTTAATTGATTTTCATTAATTGCTAAGAGAAATTGTTGCACAGTTCATTACCCTTTCTCCATGATTGCTACACTTGCAACATTATTTTACTATGTGGCCTAGATTTCCAATGGGCCATCTAGCCAATAGGCCCAGTACTAGTAGCCATCATTGCATTAAATAAATGTTTCTTTAAATGTATATGGTTTTAAAACTCCATTTAGGGCAGGGATGGCATTGGATTAAATAAAAAATGTTGGCTATTTGCATTTTTTTTTGTTTTGCAAAAGTCTCTATGTTGTGCAGTAATACTTGATGCATATGAGGATGTGTGTTATTGTGAAATTTTTATAGCTCAGTAAATGTTCATGTTTTGCACTGGTGAACTAATGTAAGTGTTTTCTTCACTGTTACCACCATGCCTCCTTATGGCCAGTGTGTGTGTATGTGTGTGTGCATTTGTCATTGTCCACCATTTGTCTTTGTTCTCCATGCCGTGTAGGCAAGGGCCATCTTGTGTAATCTATGTTCATAGGCTTGCATGTGTTCTTTGTTCTCCATGCCTCCTTATTTGCAGTTGTTGTTTGACCATGTCACCGGTGGCCATTTTGTGCATCCAGCCAGTGTGTATTTACCATAGGCTTGCATGTGTTCTTTGTTCTCCTTTCTCCTTGTTGTTTGACTATGTGGCTAGCAGCCATTTGGTGCATGCAGCCAATGTGCCTTTGTCATAGACTTGGATGTGTTCTTTGTTCCCCATGCCTCCTTGCTCCTTGTTGTTTTACCATGTGGCTGGTGGCCATTTTGTGCATACAGCCAGTGTGCCTTTGCCATAGGCTTGCTTGTGTTCTGTGTTTGCTGTACCTCCTTGCTACTTGTTGTTGTTTGACCATGTGGCTGGTGGCCATTTTGTGCATGCAGCCAGTGTGCCTTTGTCATAGGCTTGCATGTGTTCTTTGTTTGCCATGCTTCGTGCCTTTTTGTTGTTGTTTGGCCATGTGGCTGGGAACAATTTTGTACATCCAGCCAGTATGTCTTTGCCAAATGCTTGCATGTGTTCTTTGTTTTCTTTGCTTCTTGTTGTTGTTGTTTACCATGTGGCTGGTAGCCATTTTGTGCATTCAGCCTGCGTGCCTTTGCCACAGACTTGTATGTGTTCTTTGTTCCCCATGCCTCCTTGCTCCTTATTGTTGTTGTTGTTTGACCATATGGCTGGTGGCCACTGTGTGCATCCATTCAGTGTGCCTTCACTGTAGGCTTGCATGTATTCCTTGTTCCTAATGCCTCCTTGCTACTCGTTGTTGTCATTTGACCATGTGACTGGCAGATATTTTATGCTTCCATTCAGTGTGCCTTTACCATAAGCTTGCATGTGCTCTTTGATTACAATGTCTCTTTGTTCCTTGTTGTTTGACCATGTGGCCGGCAGCCATTTTGTGCATCCAGCCAGTGTGTCCTTGATATAGGCTTCAATATGTTCTTTGTTTGCCATGCCTCCTTGCTGTTTGACCATGTGGCTGGCAGCCTTTTTGTGTATCCAGCCAGTACGCCTTTGCCATAAGCTTGCATGTGTTCTTCATTTGCCATGCCTCCTTGCTCCTTGTTGTTGTTTGACCATGTTACTGGTAGCCATTTCGTGCATGCAGCCAGTGTGCCTTTGCCATAGACTTGCATGTGTTCTTTGTTTGCCATGCTTGGTGCCTTCTTGTTGTAGTTTGGCCATGTGGCTGGGAACAATTTTTTTATATCCAGCCAGTATGTCTTTACCAAAGGCTTGCATGTGTTCTTTGTTTTCTTTGCTCCTTGTTGTTGTTGTTTACTATGTGGCTGGTAGACATTTTGTGCATTCAGCCTGTGTGCGTTTGCCAGAGGATTGAAGGTGTTCTTTGTTCCCCATGCATCCTTGCTCCTCGTTGTTGTGTGACCATATGGCTGGTGGCCACTGTGTGCATCCATCCAGTGTGCCTTCACTGTACGCTTGCATGTATTCTTTGTTCCCTATGCCTTCTTGCTACTCGTTGTTGTCATTTGACCATGTGACTGGCAGCTATTTTATGCATCCAGTCAGTGTGCCTTTACCATAAGCTTGCATGTGCTCTTTGATCCCCATGTCTCTTTGTACCTTGTTGTTTGACCATGTGGCCGGCGGCCATTTAGTGGATCCAGCCAGTGTGTCCTTTATATAGGCTTGCATATGTTCTTTGTTTGCCATGCCTCCTTGCTGTTTGTTGTTGTTTGATCACGTGGCTGGCAGCCATTTTGTGTATCCAACCAGTACGCCTTTGCCATAGGCTTGCATGTGTTCTTCGTTTGCTATGCCTCCTTGCTCCTTGTTTTGTTGTTTGACCATGTGACTGACAGCCATTTTGTGCAGTCAGCCAGTGTGCCTTTGCTATGGCTTCTTTGTTCCCCATGCCTACTTGCTCCTTCTTGTTGTTGTTTGACTCTGTAGCTGGTGGCAATTTTGTGCATCCATCCAGCCATTGGCTTGCATGAATTGATGTGATAGCCGTTGATATGCTTGGGGATCATCATAGTATATGTATACTAAAAGAATATGATGATGAACATTGCTTTTTTGCATTTTTTATTTTGCGCATCCTTTTCCTTTCTTCACAATACAAATATCAGCAATTGTTGATCATTTGTTTAGCTGAAATTTATGTTATGTTTTAATTTTAATTTTAGATTGTAGTTATTATTTTTTATTTACATTTTTATTCTAATTGTTTTAATGTAATTTCCTGATTTTTTTAATTGTAATTGTTCTAATGTAATTTCTTGTTTTTTTCAATTTTAATTTCTAATGTTTGCTTTGTTTATTACATTTTTTCTTCTTTCAATTTATTTATTTCTGCATTTTGCCTTGATCAATCCATCCATCCAACATAGATGCACAGCCACACTACAGCATTTGGTTTCTTTAGGTGTAAAATAATTCCATTTCCTCCTGGACACCCTGGCTGTGATGCACTGCAGACACATCAGCAGCATAATTCATTTTTTCAATGATTATTCCACTTCCCCTGGACCACCTTGCCGCCATAGGTTTTTTTAAGGATTATTCCATATACCCATGCACCTCTCTCTTAACACAACAGGTGTCTCCTTTAAAACAGATGGAGCTGTGTATGCATGCTGTTTTGCCTGATTTGAAATGAAACTTTATGGTTATGGTGGAATGGTCTGACTTTACAAAGTTTGATTAAATTGGTATTTATTACATAAGTAACCAACCACACTAATATTGCATTTGTCTGTATTACTTCAATCTGCAATAATGCCACAATTTACTAACTACATGTTTATCTTGCATTGTTGCTTTCAGGTGCACAAGAGACGAGATGTCACATCACCTGCAGTAATGCCAAGGAGAAGGCCTGTACAGTTATTTTAGCCCTCCAATTTCTTCTACTTGTGCAGCTTACTACCACTGCCAAATGATAGCTTTAACATGGCCCCAAAGAAAGTTACTCCCAAGAAAGTGGTCAGTGAAAAGAAGCAGCTTTTCACCAGGGCCTGCTGACTGCAAACATTTTGTGAGCAACACTTCCACATCTGCAGGCACCACCTCAACTAAGCCCAAGACCATGTCTGTCAGTGAGGCAGCCACTGCAATCATGGTGACTTCGATGAGCAGTGACGTTGAATTGGGTTTGTCCCTTTTGCAAAGGAGAACCCAATCATTTCAGGAAACAGAGCAAAGTGAACAGCAGCCACAGCCAGCAATAGTAGATCTTCCTGAATTTAGAGCAGAATAGAAGGTCGAGCTTCCTGTGGAGCAAGAACTTCCTCTTTTAGAATCAATGGCTCCCAGATATCCAGCAAGAAAAAAGAAAGGTACTACTCCACCATCTTTTCAAAGCACCTCTTGTGATGATGATGAGAGGGACATGGAGTGGGCCCTGGCAGAGTCCGGAAGATGCCAGGAGAGCAAGGGAAAAGAAAAGTTCCAATAAGCCTTGAAATCATGGAAGGGAATAATGAGGAAGACGACAATGAACCAGTCATTGTGGGAACTGGCATAAAGGAGCCCAACATTACTATTCATCCTGCTCTGAGAGATGTGGCACAGATAGTAACACCAGCTCCTAAATTTGTAAAGCCCCAGTTGAGACCTGCAGCAACCCCTCCCTCACAAGACGTATGGACTGCAGAGAGGCAACCAATGACACACCACCTACCTCCAGTTCTTCCTCAGGCATTGGCAGAGGCCCACTAAGAAAGTATTCCTCCCCAGTAGGAGGAGAACATTGCAATATGCTCAATTTGCCACACAAGCGTTCGGCAGGGTAAGCCTGGTACATATTATGGTACAGGAGGCTAAAAGACCATATGAAAAACCATCATGCAACCCAGTGGGAGGAGCACCTTAAAATAAATTGCTGGGTGTGGTTGTGGTGGTGAAGGTGAGGAGAGTAAGATGGAGACACCACAGCATACAGTAGCTGCCCCACAATGCACATTGAGTCTACCACCACCTACTTCTTAAAGTTGCCTGTGTCAGTGGCCCCAGAAATGAAGAAGATCCAGGCATGTTTAGCCAGGAGGGACCCTATGACTAAAACCACCAAACATAACGTTTGTACAATGGGAAGCTGACAAAATGTTAGCGCTAGACCTCCTCCCTTTTTCTTTTGTGGACGGAGTGGGATTCTTAGAATTTGTGGCAGCATCTGCCTGAAATGGAAGGTTCCAAGTTGGACCTATTTTGCCAGAATTGCTGTTCCAGCACTGCATCATGATGTGCTGAAATTGGTCGGATAAGCTTTGCAGCAAAGTGTTGTCGACCCTATCCACCTGACAACAGATATTTGGTCCAGTTGTCGGGGTACTGATTACATGTACATCCTGCACACTGGATCTGTTTTGTGGGGGTAAAACAAAAGCTATCTACAGATCTTGGCCCTCAAGACATTTTTAAGAGCGTTCAGTGGCATGCAACAGTAGCCATGTTCGCCATGGAGAAATCACATACAGCTGCAGCACATACAGCTGCAAACATCTTGGAAGAATTTAATAACAAGGTGTCTGATTTGCTGCGACCCCGAGGTCTCCCAATTGGATGTGTTGCCATGGACAATGACAGTATCATAGCCAAGGCTATGGCAGATGGTGGATATGTCAGGGTCCTGTGTTTGGCACTCTGCATCAACCTGGTTGTTCAAGAGTTTCTAAAAAAAGAAGACATAGGGGGTCATTTTGACCTCGGCGGTCTTTTTGAAAGACTGCCGAGGGACCGCCGTGCGGAAGACCGCCAGTGGTGGCGGTTTTCCGCTCGGCCTATTATGACCGTTGGCAGCTCTCCGTCCTTTTTCGGACGGAGAGCCGCCAACAGCCATACTGGTGGGAGGCGGGAAAGTGAAGGTTGCTCCACCTCCACCGCCACGCCAACAGAACACCGCCCAGCGAATCACGCCCTGTGATTCGCCGTGGCGGTGTTCTGTTGGCGGTGTGGTGTCGGCGGAGCTGCCCCCATGGCTCCCGTCCCCTCCCGGAGGATCGTCGGACCAGGTAAGTCGATCGTCCGTGAGGGGAGGGGGGTGTTGGGTGTTGTGTGCGTGCATGGGGGTGTGCGTCTGTGTATGTGAAGGGGGTGTGAGTGCGTGTATGCTTGTGGGTATGTCGGTATGGATGTGTGCGTGAATGTTTGAATGTGGGTGGGCGTGTCTGCCTGTGTGTGTGTGTATGTAGGCATGGGTGCCTGTGTGCGTGTCGTGTGGGAATGGGTGATGTGATGTTGGGGGTCGGGGTGGGGAGGGGGGCCCTGCCACCTTTGGGGGGGGGACAGGGGTGGTGGGGGGGTGGCGGAGGTAGTCGGGGTGGGGGTGGGCGGTGGTGGAGACCCCTATCCGTGCCAGGGAAGGAATTCCCTAGCACTGATAGTGCTTACCGCCATGGATTTCATGGCGGTTCAAACCGCAGGAAATCCACGGCGGTAAGCCGGGTCAAAATACCGCCGGCGGTATAGTGATGGCTGCCGGGCTGGAGAACCAAGTCTCCAGCCCGGCGGGTGGAACGGAGAACCGGCGGATGACCATGGCGGTATCCGCCATGGTCATAATTCCATGAAGGGAGACCGCCAGCCTGTTGGCGGTCTTACCGCCGGTTCTCCGTCTTCCGCCAGGGTCGTAATGACCCCCATAGTCAGCAAAATACTGACCACCTGCAGATGAATCTGCACTCATTTCAGCCATTCTTTTAATGTACGGATGCAGTTGTGGATTATTCAGCATGGTAACTGAGTCCCAGCTAAAGCCCTGACACAGGAGGTGCCAACACATTGGAACTCAACCTACCATAGGTTACAACATTTGTTTGAGCAGTACAGACAGATCAATGACTATGTCATTCAAAGAGGAGGGAATGCAGTTGGGAAAGCTATGCCCATGGATGCAGACAAATTGGGCCTAGTCAAATGACTGACACAGATGCTGCTCCCTTTAGAGGTTTTCACATGGGAAGTGAGGAAGGAGGACAGTACAATGGGCTAAGCTATCCCATTGCTGAACCAGCTAAAGAAAGTATCAGAAAGGTTTGCAGTCACAAGTGTGAATGAAAACCCAGAAGCACATGCCTTGGTTGAGAGCCTAAGCTGTCACTTTACTTGTAATGCAAGGCCGAAAAATGACATTATCTCACCCAAAGAGAAGATCTGTGCCACCCTGCATGGTTCATGCTTCGAAAAAATTCTTTCCACTTTCATTCCTTTTTCTGAAGGAAATGTTTCAAAATGCAAGAGGTGGATTATTGAGCAGGACAGAAAACTGAAAGAAGAATGGCTGGAGTCCCACTCTGCAGTTCTGTGGTGCCATCTTCAACTTTCAGAGAGGGTAGGCTTCTCTCACAGCAGCCAACACCAGCAACAAGAACAGCGGCAACAACAGCAACTGAAGAATCCCACCCAACCTCTGAATTGGCTTGGTTACAAGTGGCAGGTTTTAAGTCCACTACAGAGGTGAAGACAAAAGAGGTTGAGCAAGTGGCAGGACCAATGACCATTCAGAGGATTTTCTAGGAGTATCTGAATGAACCAAAACAGGTGTATGTGGATCAAAACCCATTTGTGTATTGGTATGGGAAGATGTGCCAAAGACCAGAGCTCAGCAGGCTTGCCCTGCAGCCAGTGTGTCTGGTGAGCATGTGTTCAGAACATCTGGCACAGTTATTACAGTGAGAAGGACCAGTCTCTCACCTCAAACTTGGAGAGATTGATCATGAGCAAAATGAACCAACATTTTGTACCACCTGATTGCACCATTCCTGAAATACCACAGGAGGAGGATTGGTCAGAATCAAGTGTGTTAGCTGACCAACTTCTGGGTGAACCAACTGAGTTTAAAGATGAACTCTACTTTCCAGACTGAGTAAGCCGGTGTCACCATAGAATGTTTTAATTATTTCTCATTGAACTTCTTTCTTTGAAAAACAAAAGAAAGAAAAATGTAGCTAGTGAAACACTATGTTTGTGTCCCACCATTTCATTTTGTAGTCACATATGTGGCCAGATTGTAGTTGGACCATTGCGCAGTGAACAATCTCCCACAATTCCTTCATAACATTGTAGACAACGCTTACCTCCCTCCATGCCTATCCTTTATTGCATCACTTAGCTGTGCTGCTCTAGAAGATCATTGATTTACAACAGTGCCAATACCAATTTCCAATATATTGCCTGCGTCAAAGATACAATTGTGTACCTGCTACCTAACCTACCTGTTGTTGGATTGGAAGAGGTAACTACAACTATTGCAACAATGAGAGTGAGATTGTGAGCGATGATTGTTGATTTATATGGTGGACGCAGTGAGGGAGGGTGTTCAACTGTAATTTGTGAATTTGTTTTAGATGATTTGCAATGTTTGGGGCCTGAATGATGAGTAATCATTTTTCCTGAAGGTGATTGGCCCTTTCACACTTAGCGAAATTTACTTGCAGGGTCTACTTCTTTTTTCTGGTTCTTCAGAGACCGTACTGGTCACTTTAGTTAACAAACAAAAACCTATACAAAATACTGTAATTCTGTTCCGCTACTTGTTCTTCAACATAAGTTCACTACACATCTATTATGCTCAGGTCGGGACTGAAATGGAGTTACGCAGAGTCAGGAGGAGGATGGAAGAACTCAGTGCGAGACTACCTCATCCAAAGTTAGAAGAAATAAATTATGAACTTCAAAGGGAAATCATGACTCTGAGGCCTAGTACTCAGCTCTGTGGAATAGTGGGAGGTGTGGTCATTTGTGAAAAGCTGCTGAGTGTGTGTTGCACTGGTGGCAAAAGTTTTTTGTTTTTTGCTCTGCCTCTGAGTCTTCTTGGTGCATTCCTCATGAAGCTTACCTTCCTTCTGCCCTTCTCCTAGACTCTACAGTATAGTTTCTGTTTTATAATACACAGGGCGTCTCATCTCCTTCACAAGCCAAAGGTGAAAGTTTAAACCAACACTCCTGCTTACCTAGTGAACCAGTCCAGACAGGCACCCAAGAGTGATGGACATTCTTGAGGACAATGCAGATGCATCACCCAATTTTGCAATACAGTATAATTTTTCTTTTAATTATCATTTTTAGATCTGGGTGGGTTCACTCCCCCATAATTCAAATATTTCAAACCTAGAAGACAGAACATTTAGATATATGATAACTTGGGTCTCTGGGGCAGAAGGACTGTTTCCAATACATTTAGCTGCACTGTGTCATACACATTTCTTTGTTTCTTTCCTTCCACAACAGATTGATGACGATGATGTGCTGCTCATCGCCCAGATGAATATTGTACTTGTGTAGTGTTTGTCTTTGTCACACCTTTCCCCATATCCCCTTATCCATCCATTCATCAAACCCCTAGCCTTCTTCCCCTGGCCTGTGTGATTTAGTGAGGTTTGATTAATTTACACCATAAATGGATCACATTCCCGGTGGGGTGGATGTGGTGAAAGTGACACTAGCTCACTGCAGGATTTTCTATTACCTAAACAATAGCCCTTACTGGTGCCATTTACCTAACCACAAATAAAAGTGATCCATATTTTAGATATAGAAGAAAATCAGTCATCAGTATCAAATTCAGGTATTGCTCAGAAGAAATTATTATTGCTATTTTTTGTTATTATATCACTAACAGGTATTCTTTGTTGTTTCACATAGTGGTCTTCATCTCAATTCTATGTAAAGGTATGATTTAATTATTAACCTCAGAGTTTTTATTTTCATTTTATTGCAATTGATAATCCTTCCAATTAATTCCACAGTTGGAGCACTCCTTGGTGGTAGTGGGACCTTGTTTGTGAAACTGTGATGCCTTCCCTGTTATTGCTTCATCTATATTCAGGTTAGAGAAGTATGGAGTGCAGTAAACTAGTTAAGTTATTAAGTAAGCAACTAACTGCTCCTGCAGATAAGTAATCGTCTGTCTAGATTGTTGTAGGAAAAATAGGTCATGGCAGCACCCACCCAATGGTCAAGATAAGTATTGAGGGTAATAAAACAAGGGTATATAACTAACTATAACTAACCAGTGTACACTTTTATGAACAGATTAAACAAACAGGCTGCACAAAAAGGCAGCAGTGCATAGTAAAGGTAAAACACAAATACAGTACTTCAGGCATAAAGGGGGTTATTACAACTTTGGAGGAGGTGTTAATCCGTCCCAAAAGTGACGGTAAAGTGACTGGTATACCACCAGCCGTATTACGAGCCCATTATATCCTATGGAACTCGTAATACGGCTGATGGTATATCCGTCACATTTGGGACGGATTAACACCTCCTCCAAAGTTGTAATAACCCCCAAAGTGTGCTAAAATCATTTTCCAATTTAATATTTTACAAAAAAACACGTTCTCTGCCCACAACAGGCCCACCCCTCTCCCCAAACAAATTGACCCATCCCCAACCAATGTCCAAGCAAAAGTCCAAAAGATAAACACCCAGTCCCGAATCCCTTCCCACCCTCTCCACCCACAACAAGTCCCTCCCACCAAAACAAAAATTGTGAAGGGCTTAGAAGAGGGCATGGTCCATGTGTGTCTGGTGCTTGTTCAGGCTCTGTGCTCTCTAATTGGCTTTTAATGCAGTTGAACCACTGCAGGATGTGAACCTGAAATTGCTTGCCTGAGCAGGAGAGGGTGGCAGCAGTGGCAGTCAGGGCCCCTGACAACTGGCAGCACCACCAGCAATGTAATGACTGGTAGGCTGGGGCTGGCTTTCTGGCCAGGGTCAGAGACCGCTACATCTGCCTCTTCATCCTCCAGGCCACCAGCTTCTGGTATTCAACTTAACTTTAGCAACACAAAAGGATGCCCTAAGTGTGAAGAGTATGCTCAGACGTGGTACCTGTGCTCACTGTGCCACTGGATTCAAGCTAGCCTGGCTGATGAAGGGTGATACCCCGAAACCGGTCCCAGGATGCTTATTTCCAGTCCAGGGAGGACCTGGCTTGGCAGTTCGGGCTGGACTATTCCCATGAGGAACAGGGTCAAGACTGATTTGCATATGGCTGGGTCCAAGATGGGGTGGCATGGTGAGCAAATGAACGATGGATTAAACCCTTATTTGAGACTGTTGGTGAGTGTTTACATTGTTCAGCACTCCGTCCATCATCCTTTTGTGGTTCTTCTTGGTTTCACCAGAACTCACTTCCAGGGGCCCAGGAACAGGACTTGGTATCACTTGGCAAGTCAGGACTCTCTGCAAGAAAGTTCAGGTGCTGACAGATGAAGTATTTGATGTCCCTGAGACTTCTAAAAGAAGGCAAGGTCAGTTCAAGCCCTGGTAGAACCTTGTAAAGTAGGATGTAGAAAGCAAAGTCCAGTGGTTTCCCAGGACAGAAGCAGCAGGCAGCAGGCCAGCACAGCAAAGTAACAGGCAGAGTGGCAGTCCTCCTACAGTATCCAGCTCTTCTTCCTGGCAGAATCTCCTCAGTCCAGAAGTGTTCTGAAGTTGTGGTCTCAGAGGGCATATACTTGTACTCATTTCTGCCTTTGAAGTAGGCAAACTTCAAAGGAAAGTCTTTGTAGTTCGCAAGACCATTCCTTTCTTGCCCTGACCCCAGACACACTCAAGGGAGGTGGAGGCTGCTTTGTGTAAGGACAGGCACAGCCCCCTTCAGGTGCAAATGTCAGCTCATCCCACCACTTTAGCCCAGGAAGACCCATCAGGATATGCAGGGCACACATCAGCTCCCTTCACTGTGTAGAGTGAATTCACAATCAGCCCAAACTGTCATCTTGACCTAGACGTGTATTCCACAGACAGGCAGAGGCACAGAAAGGCTAAGCATGAAAATGCCCTCTTTCTAAAAGTGGCATTTTCAAACAGGCAATCTAAAAAACAACTCTACCAAAAGATGTATTTTTAAATTGTGAGTTCATAGACCCCACATTCCATCTCTATCTGCTCCCAATGGGAAACTGCACTTAAACAATATTTAAAGGCAGTCCCCACATTAACCTATGGGAGAGATAGGCCTTGCAATACTGGCAAGTGTTAGCAGTATTTAACTATCAGGCCATGTAAAACGCATCGGTACATGTCCTACCTTTTAAATACACTGCACCCTGCCCATTGGGGCTTCCTAGGGCCTACCCAAGGGGCGACTTACATGTAGTAAAAGGGAAGGTTTGGGCCTGGCAAGTGGGTACACGTGCCAGGTCGAACTGGCAGCTCCAAACTGATCACACGGACTCTGCAGTGGCATGTCTGGGACATGTTTACAGGGCTACTCGTGTGGGTGGCACAATCAGTGCTGCAGGTGCACTAGTAGCATTTGATTTACAGGCCCTTGTCACCTCGTTTGCACTTTACTAGGGACTTACTATTAAATCAAATAAGCCAATCATGGAGAAACCAATCATTCATACAATTTAGACAGAGAGCACTTGCACCTTGGCATTGGTCAGCAGTGCCCAGAGTCCTAAAAGCCAGCAAAAACGAAATTCAGCAAAGGATCAAAACAGGATGTCAGAAGCCAAAAAGACAAGGCAACCCACAGCAAGAGCTGACAGATCTAACACTCCTCAACTGAATCTCCTTCTCCACCTGCAGGGGCACTTGAGCTGGCGGCACTATATGTGGCTAGAAAAAAACCATTATACAATTTTTTAGATGCCAGATACCCCTCCCCTTATTTTTTTTAATAAAAAAAATACAACTGCAGTACATTACTACCATTTCTTTAGCACTGCACTATCTTCTGTCAAAAATATCACCCTGGGAATATTGTTGGTTCACAATGTTAAAAAAGTCAGGTAGTCAAGCCAACCAAAAAAATTTCAGATTGGAGGGGCAGAGCTATAGCCTATGATGATGATGATGACGACGACTCAGCAGTGAAGGGGTGGAATAATATTGGTCAATGAAAAACATATGGGCCCTCATATTGTTATTGCCGGTAAAACCCGCCCACTGCCACAGTGATGGCTGCCAAAATACCGTCACTGCGGCTACCATCTGTCCGCCATATCATGATCACTGCCCGGACTTCCACTGCAAGAAGGGCGAAAATCCGGCAGTGATCATACTGGCGGACGGTGGTAAGCTGGCATTGTTACCACCAGCACCGCCATGCCAGTTGAATACTGCCAGCCATATCATGACCTGTGATACGGCCTGGTGGTGTTCTGCTGGTGGGTGCTGCTGGTGGTAGCAGTGCCCTTCCCGTTCCCTGCCGGAAGACCTCCTAGAACAAGGTAAGTCAGGCTTCCGACAAGGGAGGGGGGTGGGGTGTGTTGCATGTGTGTGTGACTGGTTGTGTGCATGAATGTGTGAGTGTGTGTGTGAATGCTTCTGTGTGTGTTGTGTTGTTTGCGTGGTTGTATGCGTGTGAATAAATGCGTGTGAATGAATGGGTGTAAGAATGGTATGTACCGCCACTTTAACACTCGCTGCCGGGATCATAATGGCCCCCATGGTGTTTGTTGGCAAATGCAATGGGATGCGACCTCATACTTTGCAGCCATGCGGCATTCTGATGGAAACTATTGGTATACTGTATACATGAATTACACAGCACAATATTTGGGGTGGTGCTCCATGACCATTGCCACTCTCTTGTTAAACTGTTGAAGCATGAGTAAGAAAAAGAAAGCCTTCTCAACAAACATACAAGGTGAATATTATTTATAACACTAGCATATAACACTAGCATACTTGGTTATGCAATCAGAGTACCAAAAATCTGTTCTTATTGTCACAGTACCCCAAGATATATAGGGGAAAGGAAAAGATTACCAACAAAGATGAAGATAAGTGAATTAGAGCCTAGCACAGACCGGTAAAAGTCAGCTACCCAAATTAAAAAAGAAACATGAAATAAGGGAAAAAAACGATAATGCAGGGATAGGAATGAAACAAAAATTGGATAAGTGAGTTGGAAAAAAAGGAGACAGTATAAGAAAAATAAACAAGGCAAATTTTTAAAGTAGCATAGTGGGCAGACGTAAAGGAGTTAATCCATTGTGCTTTTCTTATGGGAGTTTGTATTCCATCCTCGTCGCTACGTGAAAGGAAGACAGGAGGTAAGGGTGTCAGAGCATCTTCATTTATCGTCTGCAACGCCAGACTCTAGACAGCAACTCCCACCCCGGAACCCAGCACCAACATTCCAATACCTCAAGATTCTACCCTAAGCCAACAACAATCATAAAACCCAACTTTAATGAAATAATAATACTACTAAAAAATAGGACTTGCTAGGCTGAACAGAGACCTCAGCAGCGGCGCTGGTAGTCAGTGCCTCTCCACCAGCTCTTCCTGGACTTGCCTCTGCACTGCCCCTCTTCTTGCCCTTGGGTGCGGATGTAAGAAATGAAGAAGATAAAAATAGATTAGTGGGACAGTTAGTCTCCACAAAATTATTATGACAAGCAAATGCAGTCACATTGTATTCATCTAAAACAGATTGCCTATAGTATTAGTATTTGGTCTATCTACTATTGTTGAGTTGGCCATACTAATCCTAAAATCCCTATTACAAATTTTCTTAACAAAAACTACATTTGGAACTTATGCAGTACAATGAATGATCTTTGATTCTCTCCTCCTTTCTCAATCTACTTCATGGACTAACTCAGTCTCCCTTTTTTGCAATGCATAGATGGATGCTACACATCACTGTGAAATAGCTTGGATCTGTATGAACTACATAAAGAAAGTCACAGAGAACACTAACTCAGTGATATCACTGATTCACTATGGTGACAGGAAGACAGAAAAGTCTGCAATGGCTTCTTAATTAATTAGCCAAAGCAAGCTGGTGAGTGTGATAAGGTAGAGCTGAGCCCCTGCCTAGCTGAAACTGGATCACATAATATTATTCTTAACGTAAACTAAACAGAACTTACCTCAGTGTGAACAACATGCTATTTGGAAAAAAAGCTAGCATTGTAGAACACAAACACAATAATTAATACTCACTGAGCCACAGAATCTCGATGCCAAACAGATCCTGCTCACATTCTAGGTTATCCACCCAGCGGCCCGCTGCTGGATGTTGCACTGAGCCAAGCTGGTGTGCTGCATGCACTAGTGCACCCTCCACAGCACAGGGGTACCCACCCAAGCCTGCTGCCAGCATGGAGGGGAGGTGATGATGCACAGAAAACAATCAGTGCTGCCACCTCACAAAAAATGCCCAGGGCTGCACACCTTGGCAGCGCTGCTGTCCACAGGGTAGGCAGCTGCTTGGGTGCCTGACATGGCCACTCAGCTGTTTGCCCTGCTCTGACATGGGCTGGGTAGGTGGGGGAAAAGGAAAAACAGGGGAAGCAAGGAAGGAAGGGAAGAAGGAAGAAAGGCAGGAAAGAAGGAAATGAGATACATTGGAAGTAAAGGAAAAAGAAAAAGTGTAAAAAGTCATGAAAAACACAAAAAAATTGAAAAAATGCAAAATACAAAACACAAAAATGCACACTAACCTAATGAATAAAAACTATGGGTGCATTAATAAGGAGGGCGGAGAATTGAAAGGATTAATAGGGGATTCAGAAATAGGCCCAGCACCATGAACAGAACAGAGAAAACAAGATGGCCGCGCCCATGCGAATTGCGTGGTGCCATTCACGTGAGATTGGCAATGTGAGGAGGCACTCCGCGTTACGTTTAATATGAAACACAATGTGAACGGGCACACCAGGAAACTCCACCCACTCATGGAACTCTGCGTAACGTTGAGTGGTTTTTTGGCCACTCCACAGAGTTCCAAGTAGCATGACTCCGCGGACTCCGCCCAGGCCTAACTTTTATGTCCTAGTGGCTCTGAACAAGAGGCCTATAAACTAGCCCTTAGAGTCGCTTCTGGTAGTCGTGGGTACAGGTGAAGATGCAGGGCTCAACAGCTGCGCTGGCTTCGGAGTGTTCAAGGTAGTCTCCAGGCAGCAAAGCTGTCCTGACAGGCACAGCAGCAGCTTGGCTGTGTGCACAGCAGGTCACAGTAGCAGGCAGTCCTTTGAGAGTCCTTCTGCAGGTCTAGTAGTGAACAGAAGAGTGGTCTGAAAGTCCTATTCTTATACTCTGGTGCCCTTCTGGCTGCAGTGACAAAACAGGGTTGTTGAGCTTGTAGTGGACAGCAGAGCACAGGCTATTCAGGTGTACGTGGGGCTGTTCTGAGCTTCATCCTTCCACCCTGCCAACGAATGGCTCTTATTCAGGCACACCTAATCCCTCTATTTTGTGATTTTCTAGGAGAAATTCAGAAAGTCTAACTGTCAGTTACACCCAGTCATGTGACTGAGCCCATTCTACAGGCAAAAAATGGCTAAGGGCAGGACAATGCAAACGTTCTAAAAGTGGCATTTTCAAAATAATAATGAAAAATCTGACTTCACCATTAAAGAAGGTTTATCATTACAATTTCATAGGTACTAAACATGACCTATATTGCTGCACCCATTCAGGAACTGCAGATTATTAAATGTAACAAGGAATCCAAAATGTTATCCTATGGGTGGGGTAGGCCTCACAGTAGTGAAAAAATAGAATTTTGGAGGTTTTTGCTACCTATGGGCTACCTTGGGCCTACTGTAAGGGTGACTTACATGTAATAAATGGGGATTTAATGGTTGGCAAGGGGGTTTCAATGCCAAGTCGACATAGCAGTGTAACACTGCATTCAGGTTGCAATGGTAGGCCTGGGATATGCTTTGGAGGGATACTTAAGTGTGAAGCACAATAAGTGGAGTGGGCCCACCAGTAGAATGTAATTTACAGACCCTAGATTTATGGTAAACTACATGCCAATCAAACCATGTTTATCGGAGTGACCACAGGCACTTTAGCACTGGTTAGCAGTGGTTAAGTGCACAGAGTCCTAAGACCAACAAAAACAAAATCAGCAAAGCAAAGTGAAGGGTAAAAGCAAAAGGTTTGGGAGTGACTCTGCAGAAAGGGCCAGGTCTAACACATGATATACAAACCAAACATTTTCATGACTTGGCTCTTGGATGGACTCTTATAGCCGAGCCAGGCCCATGACTTGGCTTGCCCTATTTATTTGCCTGTGCGCTCTCCTCCATTTGCTACTCGGGCTTAGTACATGGGGCCGTCAGTCACTTGATAAAATGACTTTTAAAAGGTGTGGTCTAGAAACATGGAGCCTTGCCCACACACACCAATTTGACAACTCTACCACAAAGGCTTCTTGTAGTAGAGATGAAGAAGAATGTGTGAAGTAAAAATATATTTAAAATAGGCAACCCTATGGTCAGAACTCCAAACTGTTTGTGTTGTATGTGAACGTAGTTATATGAGTTCCCATGGAGAACTACCAGGTGCAGGTGGGACAGTCATGGGTATAGCTTCAGTTAGGGTGCTGGGTGTGATACCCCTAAGAAATGCATTTTTGATGTGATGGTTGGCCCTGGGTGCCCAGCTGAGATCTGGGATTTCTGTGTCAGTTTTTCTTGCTGATTTCATTTCACCAAGATGTTTTTACTTGTTCATTTTTTGATCGATTTTAAATATAAATGTGGTAAATCTTCACCTACATGAGTACTCCTGGATGGCTGTAAATGCACTACTTTTTGGAATGACATTCACAAACATTGGTAGTAGTAAGCTTGGAAAGCTTCACTAGTCTGACGTTTTTAGGCCCTACCACTAGCAATCAAACATTCCAATCGATCATTTTCGCCCACTGTACATCTCTAGACAGAGGCCCACCTAATGCAAATCAATACTGGCCCTGTTCCTCATGGAAAAAGCCCATCTCGAACCTTCGCCAACTCACCCCTCCACTGTGCAGCCTACTACTTTTTTAATTGGTAAATTTGAGATTTACACTTCACAAATCTCACTAAGCTATGTCCTTGCTTTTCCTAGCTATATCTTGTTCCTACATTCTGCCTTTATGTCTTCTTCTCTGTCAAGTCTGATCACGAAAATAAGGCTTGGTCCCCAAAAATGAGTGCTGGTACCCAGCGACACCACACAAAATGACACAATCCCCGAAGAATTTGATGTGGGGGGCCTCTGAATTTCTTATATCTTAGATATATTCATTGGCCTTGCTTGAGTAAGGGGCCCTTGGAAAGGATGTCGGCCCCGGGAGGGTTGAGGAATACCTCTGCGCCACGGAGACTGCAAGAACCTCTGTTACTCCCTGCTGGTGCCCACCATCTGCAGCCACATGCACATATTAGGCAGTGTCGCCATTACAACTCCAGTAACTCCAAAGCTGCATCTTTAATATTGTAAGAAGGACCCACCTAGAGCACATCGTCCATTTCCTAGCCTCGGCTATGGATGGGGGCGTAGCTCCAGGGTAGCTGTCAGGGGTGTTGTACCACTCAAAAAAAAAAAAAAAGTTAGTAAATAGTTGGGCACATGTGCTTTCCTTTCAGTCGGGTAATGAGAAGAGTCTGTCAGATTTAAACTGGGATTTTTACTCCCTTTTGTCCTGCTTCTCATATGATAGGTTTTAAGATGTCCGAGCGTGATCGTTGAGAATCTGAAGCGCGCCCCAACTTCCCCCCCCTCCCACCCCCACCCACCTCCCCCCACCACCACCACTCATATTGACGGAGCTATAACCCTGGTGATGGAGTTCATTCAAGAGCCCATATTTAGTGAGACACCACGTCTGTAAGTAACACACCCAGCGGTACGGTGGGTGCATACTCCCTGGCCGCATGCAACGTTCTGTGTTTTTTTAAAGCAAATCAGCGTAAGCACTGCACATCAAACAGAATGGCATTACAAATTAAGAGCATAGATTTCATGCCTTAAAACTATGCATATTTTTGAATAGGAGAGAAGCGGCGCAGACACGAGCAGGTGGTAGTGGGAGTACCACGTGCACACCAGCACAACATCTGCTTGGCGTAGATCTGCCCCACTTGCAACACTACAAAGTCTTCATTGAAGAAACTAAATTAAAATTAAAATACTTGTGAAAATATTTCTACTAGTAACCACAACAGACAACAGCAACCTGACCCTCCTTGGTGCTCCTGTACCCTAAAAGAAATGCAGGGCTTTGAGGTACACCTCCGTTTTTTGCTTTACAAAGGGCAAAAATCGCTTCAATATTGCTTTGCGATTTGCTTCACAAAGGGCAAAAATCGCTTCAATATTGCTTTGCGATTTGCTTCACAAAGGGCAAGGAATGGAGCAGCAAATGCTCTACGACAGCACCTCTTTTTATTAGAAGAAGAAAATGTGTTTACGGAGTTAGCATACACAGTTCCATGAGCATTGCAATATAAGGTGCAGAAGACAAAGGTGGACCAGATGGGGTGGTACGTTTTTGCCAAGTGGAAGACGATGGGCAGGACTCTGGTGGTGGGATCAGTGCACACACCTAATTGCGATAGGACCAGTTTATTTGCATTCATTTCCAACCGCTTTATGAAGTTTGAAAGGACATGGTTCATAGTTGGAAACGACTGGAATTTGGATGTTGATCCCCATATAGATAGAACGGGACCATACGACCGGAACAATGCCCCAGATCATGAAGTATTATCTGACATTATGGAAGCCTACGGTTTGACAGATTTCTGGCATCTGAGACATCCCCGTGATAAGGAATGCACTTTTGCCTCCACTGTACATGGGAATTACTCTAGCTCAGACTATTTTCCCATGAACCACTCCACGTTCCTGGCAACCAGGACTGTTGGATCCTTGAGGGGGAGTATTGGATCATGCCTGGTGCTCTTAGAACATGGCATAGGCCACGTAACCCCAGCATCAAAGCATTTGCACCTTAATATGTTGCAGTACAAATCCCCCAGGCCAAACAGCAATTGGCTGCACATTTGAATCAGTACTTGCATAACAAAGAGGTGTCGGTATCATCCCCGCAAGTCCCATAAGCCGTCGGTAAAGCCTTGGTAATGGTCAATTAATGAGAGACTTTTCCCACTGGAAACATGAAGCCCATGACAACCAGTCACGTTTGAAATCAGAGATTTGAGCTCTGACTAGAGTGTACATCACCCAATGCTCCCCTCGATTGCTGAGTTGTGTAGCAGGCAAAATTTGCTCTCAATCAGTTTTTCACTACACAAGCGGAGTATGCCCTGCTGCACTTAAAATGGAGATATTACGCGCAGAGGGAAAATACAGGTCGGTTCTCAGCAGTGCAGCTCCACCAGCGTGAAGCACCCTTGGCCATACCTGCTATCAGATATACAGATGCCAGACTTGTCACTCACATTGTGCATATAGTCAATACCTTTATACACTTCCGTGAGAGCTTATATAGCACTGAAGTTCAATATGACTACCAAGGAGAATTGTCATTTCCTGGAGGACATGCATCTCATCATGCTAGCTGATAAAGGTAGACAACTGTTAGAAGGGGACATACCAGAAGACGAGCTCTCAGACACCATAGTCCCTGTGTCCTATCACAAGGTTCTATCTAGGTGACAATGGATTTCCCATGAAATTCTACAGGGATAACAAGTAGATAAGGTCTGACTATTACATACAATTGTTCAAGGAGGCTGCAGGCCATTATTAGCCTTCTCCTAAAAGTAGACAAATACCCCACTCTCTGTGCTAGTTACTGATCTATCTCCTTGATAAACACAGGCGTTTTTCATGCAGCTGAGAAAAGTCATTATCCACACCTCCCAGGTGGGGTTTGTGCCAGACCGCACATTTAGAGACAACATGCGGGCCCTGGTGAATGTCCTGTGGCAAGTGACAACTGACAAGGATGAAAAAATCCTGCTTTCACTAAACGCGGAAAAGGTGTTTGTTGACCACGTAGAATGGGCGTATCTGTTTCGTACCATGAAGAGGGTGGGCATGGATCCCAATTTTCTGATCAAAGTAAAATGGCTATATTCCAACCCTAAGACTCAGATAGATTGTGAGAGGACATGTTGCAGGTCTTTTGTATCCCTAGGGGACGTGGCAGGGATGTTGGTTGCCATGCTGTTATTCCTCACAGCTCTGGAACCATTAGTGGCTGCCATACATCAAAATGAAAGTATTAAGGGCATCCGGTCCCCTGAGGGCACTGATATACACTGATGACATCCTGTTGGCTCAGTGATCATGACAGCTCAGTCCCGTCGTTGATGCCTGCTATTGATTCCTGCTCTGCAATTTCATGGTATCTAATAAATTAGGGGAACTATGGAGCCAAGTCAAAATCAGAGTGCCCGTGCTCTCTTGCCCAGACTGAATATGGTTTCACCTGGATAGCTTCCAGGTGGAAGCACCTGGGAGTTTGGGGTCTGAATAATATAGTGTCCAACATTTTACAACCACAAATAATCCAAACTGCTAATTATTTCCTGTGCTGTTCTAGCCTCCACATATCACTGTGAGGTAGAACACATATGATTAAAATGGTAACGGCCCGCGTTTATTATGTTTTTCGCATTTTACCTCTACATATTGAAAAGGGTGCTCTGGGCACTGAATAAGCACATTGTCACTTATTTGGGTTGGCAGAAAACCAAGGCTTAAGCCTGTGAGATTACATGCAGATATGAGAGTAGGAGGGCTATGAATGCTGGATATTTATCTTTAGTACCATTCAGCACCATCCTATCACAAATGGTACTTTTCGCAGTGGCTCTTGGTGGCCAACCTGGTGCGGTGTTTATAGACCGAGCAGTTCTGAAGACCCCGCCATATTTGGGCATACTTAGGGAGCCCCTGACTGTTATTGACTACCCATCCACTATGAAAATGATGTGACAGGTATGGAAATATGCACACAGAACTGTGGGCACGAATGGTCTGCTGCACTGCTATGCATCCATATGGTGGAACTCTGGCAGGCAGATCGGCCACCAGTGAATATACAGGCCTGATGTTTGTAAATTAATGGAAAAGCGAAAACTGAGAAACCACATTGAAGGAAACCAAATCATTGGAAAACAATTTTAAGGAAATACAAATACATTGAAAACGAAAGGAGAGATTTTAAAGTTAAGGAAAAATCCAAATGTACAATAAGTGGTGGAGTTTAGGACTAGTGAGTGTGTTTTTGGGATCAGGGATGGGGAATGATGTTTAGAAGTGATCAGAGGTCTTAGAGGTCAAACATGAGTGAAGTTTTTAGGTATCAGGACTGAGCGGTGTTTCAGGTTGTAAGTGGGTCTTAGGGTTCATCGATGAGTTGATTTTAGGGATCTGAGGCATTTCTTAGAGTTCAGCGATGGGTGGAGTGTATTGGTGATGGGGCTTTGTAGGTTCATGGGTGGGTGGAATTTAAGGCATAGTGAGGGTTTTTAAGGTTTAGTGATGGGTAGAGGTTAGGGGTGGTGAAGAATTTTTGGGGTTTATGATTGGGTATAGTTTAGGGTAGGGAGTGGTTTTAAGGATTCAGGGATGGGTGGAGTCTAGATGTAGAAAGGGTTTTTTAGGGTTCAGTGATGGGTAGAGTTTAGGAGTGGTGAGGGTTCTTAAATGGTGATGGATGGGTTGTGTTTAAGGGTAGTGAGAGCTTTTTAGGGTAGTGAGAGCTTTTTAGAGTTCAAGCATGAGTGGAATTTGTGTATGGAAAGGTGTTGTAGGGGGTTAGAGATGGATGGTGTTTAGGCATAGAAAAGGGCTTTTAGGATCCAGGAATGGGTGACGTTTATGGAATATTGAGGGGTTTACGGTTCAGGAATAGGTGAAGTGTAGGTGTATGTGTAGAAACTGCTTTTAGGGTTCAGGGATGGGTGCAGTGTAAGGGATGGGTGTGGTTTAAGTGTAGTGAGGGGTTTTTAGGTTTCTGAGATGGGTGGAGTTTGGGGGGATAAAGAGATTTCAGGGTTCAGGGATGGTTGTAGTTTAGGTGTGGCAAGGGGCTTTTAGGAGTTAGGGATTAATGATGGTAAAGGGTAGGGAGGGATCAGGGATGCATGATGTTTAGTGGTGGTGAAGTGTCAGCAAAATAAAAGCATCCAAAATAATTGTTTGACAAAGTAAAAGATATAAACTTGAAACAATGTCCCCCGAAGTAAAGCACTGAAATTAATAAACCGGATAAAACAGTTTCTCAAAGTAAGACCTGCAACCATTGTATTTATTCCTTAAAAATAAGGGGGCAAAACCCGATTTTGAGCAAAAAGACATTCTATGGATTGGTTTCTATGAAACGTGAAATGCAATTCATCCTGAAAATTTCAGTTAAACACTTTAGGTGAAATGGTTTGTCAATAATGGTATTCCATGAAATTGTTTTTCTATGAAATCACATACAACCGGTATCCACTGTGTGAGGGTAATTTGAGTTTGAATATACATTGTTCTTAAGCCTGCAAGATACATGTTCCAATTTGTTTTATGTTTCAGTCTTGGCGATATGATGACAGACGTTAACTACAATGAGATAGGTTTCAATCAGTTGCATAGAAATTTATTTTGTATTGTAGATGCACTGTGAAAAAAAGCAAAATAAAATCTATTAAAAATAAGGAAAATAATGTGAGAAAAAGACTTAATAGAAAAGATGATACATGGAGAGTGGGAATCACAATAGGGTGACCTTAGGCTGGTAAACGGGAGTCATAAGGAGAAGGGCCTCAAGAAATATAGAAACAGAAGTAGAGGTCAGACTGGTCAAACTCCAGTGCTACGAAAGACAAAAGTAGATATTAAGACATGTGAGGTTTTGTGGTACATGTTCATCTTTTATTTGTTTTTGCATTCTTATAATACTCAAATACACGTGTATCAGTGTGTTGTGCAAAAGAAAACCCAGAGAGTTTTGGCATACATTAAAGTGAACTTGAACATCCAATAAATGTAACCATCTCATACAAACATGATTAGTTAGACATCAATTAATTTCTGAGGGAGCTCCGTAAATCAGAAACATAAAAAGGAGAAACATTAAGATGGTACTGAGAAAACGTAGAGAAACGGGGATGAAGGGAGAGTAAAAAATAAAAGCCAGGATGGAATCAAGATAGGAGATGAGGAAACAGGTGGACTGCACCGGAAAACAAGCCAGGGATGTAGGAACAATAAGAGTTGGGTCGGAGCCAGTGAGGGGACTGATCAAAGGATGCTCAAAATATGAGCAAGTACATTTTCAGTTTTTCATGAAGCAGGGAGTGAGTTCCAGAATGCAGAAGCCACATTAGAAAAGCTTGATTTACATTTTTTAGTTCTAAACTTTGTTTGCAAAGTTAATTTGGGGTTTATGATGGCACATTTGCAACTTACTGACAATAGACAAACCTGGTACTATCTCATGTCGTCCTCTCAGTGGCAGAATTTATTTCCGCCAGACACTCTCTCTTGTACCTGAATCCCTTCACAATCGAGAAGGGTCTTACATCGGGAGACTCCTTGTTAGTGATGCTGAGACCACAGCTCAGCACTCGCTGACCAACACCATCAGGAGTCCAGAGGCGAGTGCAGCGAGATCGGAAATATTTACTGCCAAATCTTGGCCTAGGCACAGTAAAAAAAAAACAGAGGAGTCAAACAAATTTGCACAGGCCGCAACAGGTGAAGCCTACCTGTATGCCATCAAAGATCAGGCAGTCACGTACCCTGTGCTTAGAGTCTTGTGGTGTTGTGTATCAAGTGTAATGTCATGCAATAAACTTGACCATCTTGCCTGCAGTGCCTTTTTTGCTAGCGGCTCCTAACAAGAGAATACCAGACACATTGTGAGCAAGTGCTAAAGGCATTTGGACATAGAAAGGCTGCCAAACCTACATGAAGGCATGAGCATGCACCCGTGATAAGAGTGGGCAACAAAATAAACATTCACATGGTAGCACTGTTGACTATCAAACTCGCAAGGGAACAATATCAGCATCTGCAAACGTGTGCACATATTCTGTTCCATAACACATATTGAGACCCAGAACTATAAGCCTTAATAATAATGCCCATCACAAATGTTTAAATATAGAGGGAGTATGCTCACCTCGGCCATTTTTATCAGTGCTTGGAGCTCTTCCATTGAACTGGCAAACAAAAAAAAAGCCTTGCCCATAGATAATCTTGGCCAGAGGACAGGAGTATTTCGATAACATTGCCTTTAGGGGAGGATAAAGTGGTGGACCACCGAAGAGGGTGACACTGTGGCAGTGATAGACAAAATGAAACTGTACTTATGGCATTGGACAAAAGGATCAATACCTTGAAGAACGTTGTTGTGCATTGACCTAAATTCCTGGAAAGTGCTCAACAGCCTAGAGACCTGTGGGTCACTTCATGGATGCGCTGCTAATGCTGGCTTCCCCTAGAAACAATTGGATTTAAGATGATTTAGGGTGAGATAAGAGGCCAGCTAAGACTAATAACAAAGATTCAAGAGAAACTGTTTTCAATGGAGGGTCCGATATAGAGAGGCCATTAAGGTTGGGAAGACACATTTAACATTCTGATATGTACATGAGGGAAACGTCCTAGGTAGAAGTGTAAAAAAATGTTTACAGAAGTGGTCAAAAGGAAATGGATGTCTAGCACCTTCGCAGTGCAAGGACGGCGTGAAAATATTGAAAAAGGAGCGTGCAAAGTAACAAAAATGCAAGCTTCTGATGCGGGTACCTAAACACATTTTAGAAATGCCAAGCAGAGCCCATCTTGGGCACAGGTGTGTTTTAAGTGCAACAAAAAAGGTTATTTTGCCCAGGCATGCAGAACAACCAGCAGTGTTAGAGTGAAGGTAAACCAAACCGACAAAGGTCCGAAAGAAACCAGTTTGAAAGAAGAGATTTATGGTCTAATGGAATCCACAGAACAAGAGTAAGATGTCCATATTGGAGAGATGTCACATTGATGGCAAGGGTTTACCGTACCGCAATACATTTATAAATGGTTATGAGGAGAGAGTTAGAGTGATGTAATATCCTGGCTTACTCTGATAGGGGTAGGAAATTACATGCTCTTGATCAGGTACAAATACATGCCTATGGAGGGAAAAGAGTTGACATATTTGGGAAGTTTGAGGCGGAGTTGAGCTTCAGGGATAATGAAAGTGCACAGGTTATGTGAATAACAATGGTTCAAAAGTATTGGGATAGGAGCAGCAACGGGGCTGAACTAGGTTTTAGATCTCATTCAGGTCATTTCAAGATGTAGAATTATGGAGGTGAGTCAAATAGGCCAGGTATAAGAGGTTGGCACTAGATGAGCAGGGAAGTTTCCAAGACAATATCTTGGTGATTAGCAAAAATGTGCACAGCATGATGACAGATAACCAAAAGTGTCAGAGATGTTTAAGATGAACAGGTAATGTTAGGAAAGGATAAATGCAAGTTTGTCCAGGGCAGAGTAGATTACCTGCAACACTATGGGACATATTTATAAAATTCAAATTTAAATTCTTTATTCAGTTTATTTGTTTTATAAACCATAAAGGCACATAATCTTTAAAGCATTCCTTCAATATACAATTAAAACCATACAGTGAATCAACATACTTCCCATTTGGCACTTACTCCTTGTGAATATGCTACGATAAAATGGATCTCATTCTTAATAAAAAGTACTCACATCATTCAAAGCAGAATTAATTTGCAGGAAGTAATTAATCTACAGACGCAATCTAAATAGCTAATATCATCTTAAAAGCCTTAAGATGCATAGTACAAACTCACATTTTCAAATCAAGTCTCCAGCCAAGCCACAGACATTACATCAGCCATTCTACTTAGCGTTTAACCTTATCTTTGAAAAGCTAAAGTGCGAAGTGCTGAAAGGATGAGATTAATCTGTCAGTTAATAGGACAGTTACCATTTTCTACAGGGTTTTTCTAATTCTTAGTGCATTTGTCAAATATATTATAAAAATTTAACTGACCCTATTATCACCCATATTCATTAAAATGATAGTCTCTTCGGTAGTTGTAAAACCTTCATTTAAAAAACAAAGGTTTTAAATACTTTTTTCTACACTTGTGGTAACATTTACAAAGGGGGGTTGTATGCATTGCTGATTGTGTTGCTAAGTTGTCAGATGGGCATTTAACAGCATTATCAGGCCACTTTGTTCCTGTCAGGAAAGCCACCGAATGATGTATTATAAAAAAACAAAATCTTGTCAGGAGAAATGTATGTTGGATGTTATGTACCCTACAGAGGTAACTCTGTAAGCTTTGTTGGCTATGATGGGATATATATGTCGTCACTGTACTATTAGACTCCTCCCTGAGTTTAGTTATTTCCATGCACTTGTCCCTCACTTGTCTTAATACAGTTTTAGAGAAATGTGATATATATTCATGGTTTTACCACAGATTTGTATCCTTGGCTTCTATGAGTTTTACGCTCTCCTTCATATGGGATAGCCGTGGTATCTTATGTGCCCAGGTGATGCCATGCAATGCCATCCCTCAGTATTTCTAGTTGAGCTTCAGGTTATGTCCAAACCAGTCACCGTAAGAGCAGAGGTTTATGCTCTAAAATGTCCGTAAAGGTCTGAATGCCCAACTCCATGTGTACAATAACTCCGGAGCTAGAATGTGGCATTGCTAGCAATCTTTTCAGAAATGTATCCACATTCTTTGTAGGGATTTGTTGTCTCCCAACCCCCAGACAACTGAACCATAAATTGCGGCAGAGACAGTATTAGCGTTATATCTCTGATATTAGTTTTTCCCTAGTTTCGCAGCAAATCTAAGGCCCATATTTATACTTTTTTAGCGCTGCATTTTATTTGCGTAATTTTTTGACGCAAAAGCAACGCAAACTTACAAAATACAATTGTATTTTGTAAGTTTGCGCCGATTTTGCGTAAAAAAACGACGCAAATGCTGCACTAAAAAAGTTTAAATATGGGCCTAAATATCCCCCCATTGTTCCTGCACATTTTAACTGCACTGACCTCTTTATGTGCATCCTAACCCCCATTATAAGAAAACCTCACTCGCAGGTAGCAAGATTGCTTTGTACTTGTCATCTTACTGCCGTAAAAGGAAAAAGGGATGGATGTGTTTTACCTTTTTTGTTTTGACATGAAATGCTAAAACTTTTCATATGATTTATCTTCAAATTAATGCTTTCCATCAAAATTATTAAAAGAATCAACAAGAATCTGCAAACTTGCAGGGGTAAGGGCCAAAAGCACAGCATCATCTGCGTATAGCAGAATCTGTATTGATCTAGATCCAACTCTTGGGGTGATGGCTTCAAGTGTCTGTAAGCACTCATCTATTCCATTAATATATATTAAGAAAAGAAAAGGAGCTAGCTCTAAGGGCGGCTCCTCCATTAGGGCGGAGGAGTGTTGGTCCCCCCACCACCCGTTAGCAGCAGCAGCTGCAAAACCTCCACAAGAAAATGATAATAAACTGTGTTTATTATCATTTTCTTGTAAAGCCGCGAGGCATTGGGGGTGACAATGCACAAAGCGCACCCCTCAGTGCGCATGTTTGCTTGGCCCACCGTTTCAGGCCGGCCAAACACATGCGCAGTAGGCTCTCTCCCGCCCAGCAACACAGTTGCCGGACTGGAGAGAGCCTTCACAGGCTCCCAGTCTGCCTGGGAGCGCTCTGGCTGGGCGCTCCCACCCAATTCTAACGCTGCTTTGAGCAGCGTCAGGATTGGCTGCAGAGCAGCCTGAAGCAATGAGGGAAAGAAGAGTGGTGCGACGGCAACGGAGGAGGTACATTATTAATTTTATTTGATTAAATGTCCCCCCTCCCCCGCATGCCGCACCCGCCCGCCCCTTCAGATGGCAGCGAAGCGCAGCTGGCTAGCACGCACCCCTGTCTTACACCTCTGCTTATCTTAAATAATCTGGTTGGTTCACCCTGAATTCCGTACCATACTTTTGCAGTTAGATTACTATACATACGATCAAATAGTGAAATGTTTTTTTTTGTGCCCCTAGAGCTGACATGCATTTCCATAATACATTGTGGTTCACCATGTCGAATGCACTGATTAGGTCCATCAAGCACATACACAAATTATCTTCTCCAGCCTTTAAGTACTTTCCCATTAAGAGGTTTAAATTTAGGCATTGTTCCATGGTCCCTAAGCCCCTTCTGAATCCATTATGTGCTTGTGTTACAATATTGTTTTCCTCTGCCCAAACCTCTAGTCCTTTTGATAAAACCCTCCCTAGAATTGTAGCTGAGGAATTGAGCAGTAAAATAGGTCTATAGCATTTTGGGTCTTGTTTATAACCCTTCTTAAATATGGGGATAATCAAAAATTCAGACCATGTTGGTGGTATTCTGCCTGACCCTTCTGTATAACAAACAATGATAAGAAAACAGGTCCAGAGGTCTGGGAGATATTTATGCACATCAATGGGGACTCTGCTTGGGCCTGGTGCTTTATCCAGTGCAGAGTTAGATTACGCTCCTTGGATCTCTTCTAAAGTAAAAGTAATAAGAGCTTCAGTTATGTCTACTAGTTGCCCCTTCGCTCAAGCCAAGTCTACAGGAGAAGTAAAAATCGATGAGAAATAATCCACCCAAGTTTCAGCCAGGATTGAACTCTAGGAATTAGGGGCAGAGTTATCTTTAAAAATATTCATCAGTGGACAATGAGAGTGGGCAATAATGTGCCATATCTATCAAGATTTGGCACATCCCTGCTCACTGCCTGTGGTAGGGCTCAAACTGCTGCCAAGTTCCAACACAGAAACCCTTGCACAATGGTGCAAGGATTCCTGCTTTGCGGACAGAATTGTTTTTGTGCAGGAAGGCACACCTTCCTGCACAAAAACAATCCTCTGAGGCCTTTTCCTCTTTCAAAAAACGAGGAGAAATAAAGATATTTCTCCTTGTTATGCCTTCCCCGGGAATTCATAGCATTTTGATGCATTCCCAGGTTTACCAGCCTTAATAAATCTGAGAATGTGTCAAAATCCACGGATGGATGTGTGAGAACACCCACACTATACCCATGGAATGCCTCCCTGGGGCAGGCGACTTGCGTTACTCCAGATTTACCAAGCCACACAGAGCCATCTAAAGTGGTGTTGCATGGCTTGGTAAATATCATTCTAGGTTTTGTGCCGCCCTTGCTGTACTTTGGGTGATGTAAGGGTGACGCAAAACCTTGATAAATATGCCCCCCATGTTTAAAATACGTTAAAGCAAATTTTAAGATCTTGTGGGCCACTGAAGTAGCTTCTTCCCTTGTGACAAAGTCAGAGATCACCTCAGATAGTTTTTAGGGTTAGTTACCTATTATGCCAAATTTGTGCAACCCTTTACCAACAAACAGCTGTGTTGCACGAATTGCTTCAGAAGAATGAAAAGTATGAGTGGGTTGAGGAATGTGAGTCATTTGGCATAAGAGACATTTCTATTAGTATGACTGATGCCAGCACCTGTGGACTCTGGGTAGTACTGTCACAAAGAAGCCGTTTCCTCAGCGCTTTACGGGGCTAAACTATGGGGCTATACCAAAACCCATGACTAAACCACCGCTAAAAACAACTTCCTAAGAAACCTTGTGTCCCTTCCGCAAAGCACCCCACTGTTCCCCCTCTTCAAGGATCTCGGTATCAAACGCATTGGACACAAAGCCCGCCTGCGACCTCTGCTGTACTGGTGGCATCTCTGGACCATTCCGGAGCTCGACACCTTCACTGAAGCTCTACAGGTCATCCTAAAAGCCGACCATCTTCACAGAATCCCCTGGCTACGATGCATCAAGCGTTCACTGTACTCACTTGGGCTCGATGATCTCTGGAACTCACCAACCACGTCAGTCTTCCCCTCGAAAAACGAACTAAAGAAACTATACTGGCAAATGGCAAATTACGAAGACACAAGGGCTGCACTCCACACTACACTATCTTGGACTTTGCCAACCTAAAAAAGAGTCATGCAAGTACAAAGCTTTTTGGGACCTAATCACAGCCCCAAGGGAAAGGAAACTGTATTTCCAGCTCCGCATTGGAACACTCCCATTAAGACTTCTCACCAGTAGCTGGTTACACAATGAATCAACCGTATGCCCAGCTTGCAATGCCCCTGTCGAGAATCTCCCTCACGTTCTTTTTTCCTGCCCCGCTTACACCGCCCCCCGTAGGAAATGGCTGGCCCCGGCATGCAGACTACTGGGAGTCCGCAGCTCTGTGCTAGCCCTGCGAATCCTCAGAGCAGACACTAGGCCAGCGCTAGTGATCGCCATCGCCAAATTCCTCGGAGCTAGCTGGCTTGTCAGAGGGAAAACCCCTCTGGATAAAGACTCCAACTAAGACTGTCCCATCGTCCTGTGCGAGTGCATTTTATCCCATTTTTATTCCATTTTTATTCCATCTTTTTTTTCCATTTCCTCTTATCTTTTACTCCCTTTTATCATTATATTTACTTGTAACTATCATTATGTGTATTTATTTGTATTTATTACTGCTTGCGCTTTTTTGGCTCCTGTAGCCGCAATAAAGCTCCTTTGAATTGAATTGAAAAGTATGAGTGGGTTGAGGAATGTGAGTCATTTGGCATAAGAGACATATCTATTAGTATGACTGATGCCAGCACCTGTGGACTCTGGGTAGTACTGTCACAAAGAAAGGGTAGTGGGTAGGAAGAAATCATAGCATTTGATTTAAGCCCATACATTGAACTGAATGTACCTGCTCTAAGACTGAAAAAGAAGCTCTGGTGTTATGGCAGGGCATCCAGTATTTGAAAAACTTTGCATAGTGGTCGGCAAAATTTTAAGTTAAGATTTTCTACGCTGTGTGCTTTGAGTAGGTTAGAGTTTGGACTGACTCAGTTAGCTGTTATAAATTTTTGACTATTTGTAAGAGAGTGAGAATGCACTACTGTCCAATCAAAGGGCCACATCAGAGAAGATTTGGATAATCACCCAAGAGCAAGAGTGGTGGCCACTGAAACTGATCTGCAGCTTATAATCATCACTTGCCTACGATAACCCCTTATAAATTGCTTACAAAATACACTGTACTTGCGACTCATAAGATGACAAGAAAGATGCCAATAAAAAGGAACATAAGAATTGTATAGTATGAGACAGATGTACCTGCTGCAGCAAAGTATAAGAACTCCCAGTATACTCATTATATTCTTTAAAAAATTAAACTGTATCTTGACTCCAACCCAAATACCTTATTATTATTGAAGTCAATGCTAACCACTGTTATGTTCTGAATCCTGAGTTTGTGCCTTTCCAGACCAAGTACTCTTAGAAAATGCCTACAATTATGGATGACGTGGATCATACACCTTGTAGGTGCTCCATCACCCAACACTGGTGTGAGAGATGCTATGAGAGGCTATGGAGAGATGAGAGGCCCTTATGGTTTTACTTCCTCCCCCCAACACATTTTTGTGAAAAAGCTTTCTCAGATCTTATGTACCTAAAATGTAAAAACAAAAATCACTTGGGAATGTAGAATCTGACCTCAGGATTCAGCTTTCCTAAATAAAACCAAAACATTGAAAAGTTAATCGCTAAGATGCAGTGCCAACCTTCCCATTAAACTTTTTAAATTTTTGCATATTTTTTCAATATAAAATAATGACATCTTTAGTAATTCGAGTGTTTGTTTGGTGTGTACTTGTTTGTATATTTGGTACAAATTCCTTGGGGCCCCCCTCATTGCAGTAGTGATTTAGTGGGGCTCCTCAAGATATAATAGATTGGGAACCACTGCTATAGATCACATCCTCTGCCTATGTCCTTATTTACAGGTCTTGAGAACCAAGCGTTTAAAAATTCTTTTTCAAGAAGCAGACATTACAACACTTAAAGAAGCAACTATACACTGTTTTGCTGGGAGTACAAAAAGTAATTGGATGGGCAGCCAAATTTCTTTCTTTGATGGGTCTGCTTCTTAAGGACCAACAGAAATGATTTATTTTGCTCTGCACTGATACATTTTAACCACTGACTGTTTATTACTGCAACTTATTATTAATGGTGTTGATCAGGTGTTTTGTATTGTCCTGAATTTTGATATAAATTATGCAATAAATATTCACCTATCTACTTACTTAGAGGTCTGATTTTATTCTATGCATAGACCACAAACCTTCGATAGATGTGTTCAGTATCCATCAGGGTGGCAGGGCTACTGTGCCTTTTGCCAAGTGGCAGTATCACTTCAGCAGTCCCATTACAAACTAGACTATGGGGGTGATTCTAACCCTGGCGGTCGGTGATAAAGCGGCGGCCAACCCGCCAACAGGCCGGCGGTCAAAAAAACGGAATTCTGACCCTGGCGGGAACCAACAACACAGCCCGCCACTTTAACACTCCGACCGCCCACACTATCACAACTCACCAATCCGCCACCTTTTCCGGGGCGGGAGCACCGCCGATAAAAACACGGCGGAAACAGACTACGAACGGGAAAACGCTCACCGAAACACACTCCACGAGGAATCTGAACAGCATGGAACCCGAATTAAACATCCTACCTGCTCTCGTCTACCTGCTCATCTACCACGAGTACGAACGCCGGCGCAGACGACAACGGTGAGTACTGCACCTATGACACAGGGGAGGAGGAAAGGTTACGGTCACACACATACGCGATACACCCCCCCCCAAATACCTACACACCAATGCAGAGCAACAGGTTAGAGTGACACCACCCAAACCCACCGGAATAATGCAAAGACATAATTAAAGTGACAAACAAAATTTATGTATAAAATAGTTTCTTAGAAGTCATGGTCAAATAGCAATGTAAATATAAAAAAATCAAGTAAAAATTTTGTGCAACCGATAAACAGAGGCAATTAGTCCTGCACATTCAACTAAATTCCAAGTGTCCGTGGGCCAAAGTGTATCAACACAAGGGCAAAGCCCTCACAGGAGACCTGAGTCCGTTGGAGAGAACACTGCTGGGGCATCTGATGATAAAACTACAGGCACCTCAGGGGGAAGGGAAGGGGGGGCACCACAGCCACATGAGTCCACGACGCCAGATCCACAAAGGGGCCACCATGCCCACTGTGCCATCCTGGGGAGTGCAAAGCCACAGTCTCACAAGTCTCTACAGTGGGTGGGTTGCCCACTGGACCATCCTGGGGAGTGCAAAGCCACAGTCTCTCAAGTCTCTACAGTGGGTGGGGGTTGCCCACTGGACCATCCTGGGGAGTGCAAAGCCACAGTCTCTCAAGTCTCTACAGTGGGTGGGTTGCCCACTGGACCATCCTGGGGAGTGCAAAGCCACAGTCTCTCAAGTCTCTACAGTGGGTGGGTTGCCCACTGTGCCATCCTGGGGAGTGCAAAGCCACAGTCCATCAGGTGGATTACAGAGACCACTGGTTATGGAGGAGGCATGGTGGGCAGAGTGAACCGTGAACAGTAGCTCGACACAGAACCAGCACTGTCATTGGGCCAGCGGTGCTTGAGACGGCAGTGCCCAGCGGAGCGGTGCTTGAGACGGCGGTGCCCAGCGGAGCGGTGCTTGACAGGAAGGGCCCAGCGGAGCGGTGCTTGAGACGGCGGTGCCCAGCAGAGCGGTGCTTGAGACGGCGGTGCCCAGCAGAGCGGTGCTTGACAGGAAGGGCCCAGCGGAGCGGTGCTTGAGACGGCGGGGCCCAGCGGAGCGATGCTTGACAGGAAGGGCCCAGCGGAGCGGTGCTTGAGACGGCGGTGCCCAGCGGAGCGGTGCTTGACAGGAAGGGCCCAGCGGAGCGGTGCTTGAGCCGGCGGGGCCCAGCGGAGCGGTGCTTGAGACGGCAGGGCCCAGCGGAGCGGTGCTTGACAGGAAGGGCCCAGCGGAGCGGTGCTTGAGACGGCGGTGCCCAGCGGAGCGGTGCTTGACAGGAAGGGCCCAGCGGAGCGGTGCTTGAGACGGCGGTGCCCAGCGGAGCGGTGCTTGACAGGAAGGGACCAGCGGAGCGGTGCTTGAGACAGCGGGGCCCAGCGGAGCGGTGCTTGAGACAGGAAGGGCCCAGCGGAGCGGTGCTTGAGACGGCGGGGCCCAGCGGAGCGGTGCGTGAGACGGCGGGGCCCAGCGGAGCGGTGCTTGACAGGAAGGGCCCAGCGGAGCGGTGCTTGAGACGGCGGTGCCCAGCGGAGCGGTGCTTGACAGGAAGGGCCCAGTGGAGCGGTGCCTATCTTCACGGCGGGGCCCTCTTCAGCGGTGCCTATCTTCACGGCGGGGCCCTCTTCAGCGGTGCCTATCTTCACGGCGGGGCCCTGTTCAGCGGTGCTCTTCTGCACGGCGGGGCCCTGTTCAGCGGTGCTCTTCTGCACGGCGGGGCCCTGTTCAGCGGTGCTCTTCTGCACGGCGGGTCCCTGTTCAGCGGTGCTCTTCTGCACGGCGGGGCCCTGTTCAGCAGTGCCTTTCTGGACGGCGGGCCCTGTTCAGCGGTGCTTGTCCAGTCAATCAAGGGAGCCAGACCTGGCCAGGACTCCCTGCTCAGTCGCCCTCCGACCGTGCAGTTGCTGGACCCTTCGGTGACGGAGTGCTGGGCCCTTGGGTGTCCTCCCTTACACCCGGGATGGGGCTTGTGGGGCCCTCCTGCTCTGCGCTCCTGCTGGCTGACTTCTCCGCCCTGCTGCCCTTTCGCTCCTTAGATGAGGCTCTCTGGCCCTTGCCTCCCCTGGATGTTGTGGCAGGTGAAGTGGCCGAACTCTGGTCCTTGGGGGCAGCCGTATCAGTCTTCTCACGGCAGCCCTTGAGTTTCCGGGTCCTCTTTCCGGGGGGGGGGGGCTGGCTGTCCCCTTGCTGCTGACAGATGTATCACTGCTGCCAAAGGGTGGACTCCAAAACCCATGCACTACGGTGACACTTGAAGCTGGGCTGGTGGTGGCTGAGGTGCTCTTGGGACTCTTAGCAGATGGAGGGGGTGGGTCAGGGGAGGCAAAGAGGTTAAGATTGGAGAGGTAAAGTTTTTTAGGACCAAGGTAAAGGGTGGGAGTAGTGGTTATGGGAGTGGAGGAAGAGGATGTGGTTGTAGGAGAGTCAAGTGTGCTGTCTTTGGGTGCAGGTGCTTGTGACGTAGGCTGTGGTGATGTGGTTGGCTGTTGGGTGGGTGGCTGCCTGCGTTTGTGTGTCTTGGAAGAGGGGGTGACAGACACAGTGGGAAAGGACACAGGGGACGTGTAAATGGCAGTGGGGGTGGTGACTGCACGTGTGCGGACTGTACTGGAGGGTGTGCTGGTGATGGAAGTACTGGCTGATGGTGGTGTGCATGCATGTGTGAGTGTAGACGTCACAGGGAGGGAGGAGGGAGACGAGGAGGAGGGGGACACAGAGGTGATAGTGACTGTTGGCATGTCTGCATCTGGGTGTTGCTTGGGTGAATGTTTGTGTGATCTGTGGTGCTTATGTCTGGATGAGCTGCCCTTGGGTGTTGAGGTGTGTGCAGGCTGGTCTGATGGTGTGGATGAGATAGGCTGAGGAACAGGAGACAGAGACAGGGTGGAGGCAGTTAGAAGAGGGAGGCTGGAAACAGGGACAATGGCTGCCGTCAGTGCTGAGGCCAGAGAATTGAACGATCGTTGATGGGCAGCCTGACCCGAATGAATGCCCTCCAGGTAGGCATTGCTCCGATGCACCTCCCTTTCTACCCCCTGGATGGCATTCAAAAGGGTAGTCTGCCCAACAATGATGGTCTGTAGGAGGTCAATGACCTCCTCACTGAGGGCAGCAGGGGTAACTGGGGCAGGGCCTGAGGTGCCTGGGGCGAAGGAGATGCCCGCCTTCTTGGGCGAGCGGGCACGGAGCGAAGGCTGAGGGGCTGCTGGGAGGGCGGAGCTGGAGCGCTGGGTGGCGGCTGTACCTGTAGAGGCGGGGGGCCCGGATGTTGCCGCCACCGCTAGGGAGCTCCCATCCGAGGACGTGTCGGTGTCGCTGGTGTCACCACCGGTCCCCGTTGTGGTGCTCCCCTCGCCCTCCGGATCACTGGTGCCCTCGGTGTCTGTACCATGGCCCACCGAGGCCTTGTGACTTGCAGCTCCCTCGTGCTCCGATGCCAATTCTCCTCCGCCTGATGATGCTAAGGCACACATGCACAAGAAGATGAAGAAAAAGGGTGGGGGGAGATAAAAAACAGGTTGAGTGCATGCATTTTCAACACCGTTGGCGGAGAGGGCAGACACAGGAGCCTCATGCACTACGCAGCTCAATCGGGGTACACTACTCAGTACTTGTGACCAGCCCTACAGGTCTATGGACAACAAATACACACATGGATGATGCAGGACCATGGATAGCTGTACTTGGCACCCTACAGAGGTGGGGGGCGGGGGCACAGGGCCATACTTAAAGGAGAGGACTATACTACAGAAAGCGCCCTGGCCTAATGTCACCCACAGCCCTCCTCCCCCACCCAGACGCCTCCACTGCGCATAGAGATAGCTGAATGCGCTGATACTCACCCCCTTGTGTCTGCTGTGATGTCCTCACGCGCCCATCCAAATCAGGGTAGGCCACCGCCAGGATCCGGGACATCAGGGGGGTCAGGGTACGACTGGCACCCCTCCTAGGTTGGGAGGCCATCCCCAGCAGTGACTCGGCGGTCTTCCTGGTCCCGCGGCAGATGTCCTCCCACCTCTTGCGGCAGTGGGTGCCCCGTCTCTGGTGGACCCCCAGGGCCCGGACTTCCTTGGCGATGGCACGCCAAATGTCGACTTTCTGATGGGCGCTGACCTATTTGACATGTACAGGGTGGGCAAGGAAATATCATCATTTATCTGCAAGTTAGATGTGATTGGCCCCCCCTCCCCAACCGTTCCATGTGGCACATGCTCTCATCTGTCGTGCGTTGCACTCCTCATTCTCTCCCCACCCCACCATCTTATATCCACCCCACTCAACACAGGCATTACCCATTCAACGTGCACCCAGTGTACTTACCTGTTGGTCTGGAGGACCTTAGAGTAGCGCATACTGGGGGAGGACCCCATCCACTAGTTTCTCCAACTCTTCAGAAGTGAAGGCAGGGGCCCTTTCCCCAGTCGCAGCAGCCATTGTCTCTTCCAGACCGAGGTCACAGCAGCACTTGCAGTATAGGTCCTCTCCTGTGGATGATCAGGTCTCGAGTGATTAATCAGGTAGAAAATGGCGGTCACGCCCGCGGCAGTGCGTACCGCCGCGGTGCGTACCGCGACCGCCGGCGCACATCGTCATTGGCTCCTGAAACCCATAGGCTTCAATGTTAACCAATGCGGCTTCGCACAGCGGTTTTCGACCGCCACGGTGTGCCATGCCAGCGCATTGACCTCACATCCCATTGTCACACTTCACAGGTCAGGCAGCCGACATTTCAAGGGCCCACATGGCTTAATTTAAACTGCGTCACACAGGCCTAGGCCTTGCATTGCCACACATACAAGCCTTTCAATGCATAGCGATTCAATTACTGTGCAAGCTGTGGTGAACGTACCTGTGGGTTGGTTGACTCTGTGCTCCATGTTGTCCTTCCTAGGCACCGTCCGCTGGGACTTGCGAGGAGAAGGATGAATCCTCGCGTGTACCGACCGCTGGTGGACCTGTCGACAATGGAAGAACGCCATATTATACTACGATACCGACTTGACAGAGCCACTATACATGAACTGTGTGCCCAGCTGGAGCCAGCCCTGATGTCCCCCATCCGCCAACCCACAGGAATTCCCCCTCTAGTGCAGGTTCTGTCAGTACTCCATTTTTTGGCAAGTGGCTCATTCCAAACAACAGTGGCCATGTCATCTGGGATGTCTCAGCCTATGTTTTCTAAGATTTTGTCCAGAGTGTTGTCTGCCCTGATGAAATACATGCGGAGCTACATTGTTTTCCCAGAGGAGGGTGATTTGGCTACAGTGAAGGGTGATTTCTATGCCCTTGGACATATCCCCAACATCATTGGTGCCATTGATGGGACACATGTGGCTTTAGTACCCCCAAAAGACGATGAGCAGGTGTACAGAAACAGAAAAAATTACTATTCTATGAATGTGCAGCTGGTCTGTTTGGCTGACCAGTACATCTCCCATGTAAATGCCAAGTTCCCTGGGTCAGTGCATGACGCGTATGTTAATGCGAAATAGCAGCATCCCTTATGTGATGGAACAGCTACAGAGACAACGTGTGTGGCTAATAGGTGACTCTGGTTACCCCAACCTGTCCTGGCTATTGACCCCAGTGAGGAATCCCCGGACCAGGGCAGAGGAACGGTACAATGAGGCCCATTGGCGAACTAGGAGGATCATAGAAAGAACCTTCGGGCTCCTGAAGGCCAGGTTTAGGTGCCTGCATATGACAGGAGGATCCCTAATGTACTCACCAAAGAAGGTGTGCCAGATCATCGTGGCCTGCTGTATGCTGCACAATCTAGCATTGCGACGCCAGGTGCCTTTCCTGCAGGAGGATGGTCCAGATGGTGGTCTTGTGGTAGCTGTGGAGCCTGTGGAGAGTGAAGACGAGGAAGACGACGGGGACGACACAGACAACAGGGACACAGTCATACAACAATATTTTCAGTAGCACACAGGTAAGAATCACCCACGCCATTTAACATTTACTTAAAGACTCCTGCATCTCTACTTTCTGTATTTCCCCCCAGTTCCTTTTAACAGATTTTTGATTTTCCCTTCCCTTTTCAGTGCTGTATGACCCACTGCGTGACTTCTGCTTGGTTTGGCCATGGACTAAAGCTTATTGACATCGGTATGTTGTCATCACAAATTGACTGTACATTATTGAATCGTAATGTGTAATACATTTGTTAAGAATACAAGCTGACTCCAGAATATTTTTTGTGCAATGAGTGATTTATTTGTAGTGCTAGATAATGATACCTGATATAAAACGGTGATGGGTGATGGTGGAGTAATGTCCATGGCAGAGGCCAGTTCTCAGTCTCACAGGTGCATTGTCCATATGCCTGTGGAAGGATGGAGCAGGGGCAGTTCAAGGTTGGACAGGGTGACAATGTGGGACAGTGGGATGACATCAGGGGGTATGTTATGCTGGAGGGGGTCTTGGCATCCTACTCTGTCTTCTTGTGCGATCTCAGGTTCCGCTTGCGGGGTGGTTGTTCTTCAGCAGGAGGTGGGGTTCTGGTGGCCTGTCGTTGTGTGAGGGCCTCCTGTCCACTAGCGCCAGCGGAGGTGGTAGGCTGTTCGTGGTCCTGGCTAGTGACAGGGGCCCTTTGTGGTGCCACATGGTTTCTCAATGTGGTTTCTATCCGGTTGAGGGCCAGGACTATGGTCCCCATAGTGGTACCGATGTTCCTGAGTTCATTGCTGAACCCCATGTACCGTTCCTCCTGCTGTGCCTGGATCTCCTGGAACCTGGCCAGTACTGTCGCCATCGTCTCCTGGGAGTGGTGGTATGCTCCCATGATGGTGGTGAGGGCCTCTTGGAGAGTGGGTTCCCTGGGCCTGTCCTCCCCCCCCCTGTCGCACAGCAGCCCTCCCAGTTGCCCTGTTTCCCCGGGCCTCTGTCCCCTGGACGGTGTGCCCACTACCACTGCCCCCAGGTCCCTGTTGTTGTTGGGGTGTTGGGTCAGCCTGGGTTCCCTGTAGTGGCGGACACACCGCTGATTGACGCGTCCTAGAGACAGAGGCATGGGCCCGCTGGGTGGGAGCTGTGCTGGTGTTCCCAGAGGGGGTTGGGTCTGCTGTGGCCTGTGTCTGTGTGTGGGGAACCGACTGTCCAGAGGTCCCCGATGGTCCGGGCTGGTCGTCAGGTTCTAGGTCGACAGAGCTGCTGTCCTCACTGGGGGCCTGTTCTGGGGGTAGGATGGACAAATCTGGACCCTCCTGGCCGGTGTGTTGGCGTTCGGGCCCTGCAGGGGTAAAAGAGTATGGTTATTGCTTTTGTGTGTGCCATGGCGTGCATTTTGTGGGTGCCCTTGTCCCCCAGTGCTGGCATTCCCTTGTGGGAGGAGTTGTGAGGGTGGTTGGGGGGGGTGTATGGGTATGTGCAGTGGTCATGCATAGGTGATGGGTGTCTATGGTTTGTGTTGGCATTCAGGGGTTGGTGTTGTTTGGGGTGGGTTGTGCTAGTGAGACATTGGCAGGGAGGATGTGTGCTGTGGGGTTGGGATTGGGGGTGAGGGTGTGGGTTGCCATGCTGGGTGGGGGGCAGTAGCTGAGATTCGACTTACCAGAGTCCATTCCTCCGGCTACTCCAGCGAGGCCATCAGGATGCAGGATGTTGAAGACCTCTTGCTCCCATGCTGTGAATTCGGGTGGAGTGGGTGGGAGTCCGCCGCCAGTCTTCTGCACAGCGATGTTGTGTCGTGACACCATCGAGCGCACCTTCCCCCGTAGGTCGTTCCATCTCTTCCTGATGTCTTCCCGATTTCTGGGATGCTGTCCCACAGCGTTGACCCTGTCTTCGATCCTTTGCCATAGCTCTGCCTTCCTGGCTATTGTGGTGTGCTGCACCTGTGTGCCGAAGAGCTGGGGCTCTACCCTTATTATTTCCTCCACCATGACCCTGAGTTCTTGGTCCGAGAACCTGGGGTGTCTTTGGGGTGCCATGGGGTGGTGTGGATGAGGTGTGGGGTGGTGTTTGTGGTGATGTGCGTGGTGATGTGTGGTGATGTGTGCGTAGATGTGGTGTGGGTGATGATGTTGGGTTCCTGTGTGTGTTGTGCTTTGCGTTCCCTGTGCTCTCTCTCAGTGTATTGCGCCTTCTCTCAGAAATTCTGGTCGTAGGGGTTTGTGGGTGATGTGGGTGTGTGTTTTATATGGTGATGGGTGTGTGGGAGTGTTGTTTGTATGTGTATCAGGTGTGTGTATTTCGATTTGTCCAATGTGGCTGTGTTTTGTATGTGTGTGTGTATTTTGACCGCGGCGGTGTGTACCGCCAATGGAATACCGCGGTTGAAAGACCGCCGCGTGGATTCGTGGGTCGTAATGGCATGGGCGTGTTTGTGTTGGCGTGACGGTGGAGGTTTGGTCATCTCCAGTTTATCGCTGCCCGCTGATGTGGCGGCCTTCCCTGGATGTCGGGTTTTTGGCGGTTTGACAGTTGGAGGTCAGAATGACTGTGGCGGTTTACCGCGGCCGCGGCGGTAGAATGGCGGACTTCTGACCGGCGGTTACGGCCTTTTACCGCCGAGGTCAGAATGACCCCCTATGTGTCAGACACAAGGAAATTTGCCACTAATTGTTTATCCTGGTTACCTGTGAAGAATAATGAACCAAGGCTCAGTACAAACTTGATCCAAAGTAAGAACAGTGTAAGACCTACTTATATATTTTTATGTCCTTAGGAAGTATTATATGTATATATTATTCCATCAGTCAAATCTTCTTTGGTCATAAATGTTTTTATTGATTCACATATGAGTATCTATATAAAACTCCATGTGCGATAAAAACAATGCCACAGCCAACGCTTTTCGTCCCTCAGGACTTCTTCAGGGCGCAAAACATTAGATGCATTCTTCCTTCCATATGAATCCAATGCGGCGACAGAGAAGCAATGACTCTATATTGAGGGTTGCTGATGATCAAGTTGAAATGGTCTGCGTATAGTAAGTCAGGTTGACATTGTTCTTAATAGAGTGCTGAAGAGGAAGAGTGGAGGATAGTATTAAAAAGCATATTTCCAAGGGGTAGTTTTCAGTAAGGAAATTGCAGGACTGATAGGAACTATATGGGAATATTGCAGAATAATTATCCTATGATAAATGTCTCATAAGACATGGAGGAGTGCTTGTGGTCACAGTAAGGTTGCAAACTAAGGCGCTGAGTTTAGCCCCTGATGGTCATGTTGGATTGAAAGCAATAAAACCTAGGATAAGGGAGAATTTCTGGTAGTCTGAGTGGATAAAGAAGTGTAGCAGTGCATTCAAGAGTGTGGTGCTTGCATTTTCGGTGATAAAATGCAGGTAATGTCTCCTTCCCCTGTAATGCCAAAATAATTTGCTGACCTAGCACTTTATTGTTAGTTTTTTAAAACCATACCAATGCATTAAGTTAAAACAAGCCTTTAAATAAAAAAAGGAAAAAATAGTTACCCATTAATAAAAACAATAATTCAGAGAAGAAAAAGAAAATTGAACACCTTAACAGTCTCTGGATAAGTTGATTTTTCCAAGTTGTAAGCTCTTACCATTATCTGTTTCACAAACCCAATTATCAACAGGTCTTCAAAGCCATTAAAACAAGTGAAGATTTGGTGTGTTACCCAGATGGCAAAGATAGCCGACATGCTCTTCTGAACTTCCATCTGGCTCCAAAAGTGAAGCATTCTTCAGGGTGGAGGTGTGCCCAATTCAGGTCAGCATAGGTCTCAGTGAGCTCCCCAACCAAGAAAGAGGAGAAGGCCCTGACTGCACAGTGGGGAGGCCAAACCAACAACAGCTGAGGTATGAATTTCCAAGATGGTGGCCCTGGGCTGAGGCACGGTCCCTGCGGGCACCCAGAGGACTTATGCTGCAGCATCCCTGCAACTGGAGGAGTGATCCAGCTGAGGCTGAGTGAGAGGAGCGCAGGGTTGCTCAAGCACATGGACAGCCCCGCATCAGCACAACACACATTGAGAGCGGGCCAGAGCAGTGTGGGAAGAAGCAGTGCCAGGAGTTGGGTGGCGCACGGCCTTCTGTGCTGTCTCTGGTGGCCAGCTGACCGAACTACTGCATTGGGGCCCCATCAGATACTAGTGAAAAGCCTGAAAGGGCCACTGAAGAATCTGAAGGGGCCAGCTGGTGCTGCAGCAGGTGTGTGGAGGGATAGCTCCCCTCATTTTCTTCCCCTCCCCCATTCAGATGGGAGGACCCAAGACTGGTCTGAGGCACAGCGCCCAAGGGGAAATAACTGTTGGATTAAGCCTGCCTGAGTGGGTTGACCCACCGTCCCCAGCCCACCCCCACAGGACTCTGACAGTGTTGGTGGAGGACAGACGGATCCAGGGATCGAGGAGCCCCAGAGCCAAGCTACCGGGGCTTGACTGCCCATGCTTCTCAGAAGCTTTCCATTTGGGGCAATTGGGTTGGACCCTCACTGATCATCTCTCTCGCCCCTCAAGGGGCTGGAGTGGAGGAGGGGCGGCCACATGCATTTGCCTATACTGGGACCTATCATCAGCAACCGGAGCTCACCAGAGGGCCAGCTCATGGGCAGTATTGGCCGCAATAAAGGCCCACAGGCCCAGGCCAAAATGGATAAATACACAGCCTCCGTCGGGGAGCCCCAGGTGGAGAATCTGGCGCCATGGCCAGAAGTCATCCTGCAGGCCATTCAAGACTCCAGGTCTGTGCTGTAGACTTGAATAGGGGGGTCGAGGGCAAGGTTTAGCTCCAGCCAAGACGGCCACATACTGAAAACGCTCCGAGACATATAAGATACTACCCCTGCCATCCATTACTAAATCTGCACACAACTGTTCTGGAAGTGTGTGTTTGGGCACGCCCTTGTGTGCGATGAGCCTGGGCGCGATTTGTAAGCCTGCACCAAACCTGGGACTTGGATTGTGAGTGATTGGGAGATGGGCGTCCATGATGCACTGCGGGCTGATTGCTCCAGAGCCAATCCGCGACTGAAGTTTCCCAGAGGATCTTGCAGCAATGTGTTGGCTGCTTTAAGACAGATACACTGTCCCTGCTGATTTCAAGTCACTGCCGCTGATTGCCCGCATCGTTGCCTCTGCCTCACTACTACGGCATAGGCCCATGGTCTTAAAATCAGTCCCTGGGCAGGCCCATGGTGCCAGTGGTGGGCTGATCCTCCCGGGACCTGCTGTGATCAGCTGCATCGTTCATGAGGTGAGAAGCTGGGAGTGGTGGGACCTGACCCAAAGGGACTGCTGTGCTGGTACCAGGGCAGGGCCTCTATCACTAAAGACATGCAGGAAAATGGGAACGGGTGCCCCACCACTGGAACCACAGAGACGCGGTCATTGCATGCTGTTGAAAGCCCAGAGGCTGGTGAGAACCGAGTGGGACACATATCGCCCAGAAGGTGCCTGCATGGGACTTCAGGGCCTAGACCCAGACTGACCTTTATTGCTCTGGGCGCTGCTTGTGTTCCCCTGCCATAGTAAGTGCCTGAATGTATGAAACCAGATGGGGTGCCACAGAGACTGAGGGTTTAGCTCTACCCAGAGGACCAGAAGATTCCCATCCCTTACCTCTGCGAGGAGTGGGACCACTAACTGAGGGGTGAAACTTGTGGGACCCTCGTATCCTCTCACACATTGCCAGGCCGGCAACACATAACTCTGGCCGGGCCCCTTGATCCTCATGAGATCATGCAAGAACTCTATGACAAGGTTCAGGGGGTGTAAGAAACCTCTGTGGGTTGACAGGGTACATGGCCCCCGGGCACATTCTGTCTAGATACAGGGACCTGGCATCATTCTAGTCAGCTCACGCCTGCACTGCTTAGTACAACCGGACATTCCTCATACCATTCTGGAAGTGGGAGCCTCCCACTCCTTCACCCTACTGCCACCCCTCTGGGAAAATGGTGAAACCCAAGGGCAAAGTACAAATGCAGTCAAACAAGATAGACAAATAAGCTGTGTACAAACCATCTCTGGGAACTGAGAAACTGGAGACAGAAGCCCTGGGGGCAGCAGAGCCCTCCCTAGGTTCCATCATGGCAACGATCAGTGACCTCAAGAGTACCCTCAAACCTAAACGTGACGCTGTGACTGTAGCTGTACCTCTTCTGCAGGCAGATCTACAACAAAAATTCAGAGAAAGTCACAATGGCCGAATCTAACATCCATTCATTGCAGTCCACCTCAAAAAGGCTGGAGGAACAAGTCCAATACCACATGAAATAACACAAGATCAGTGCTGCTAAACTAGAAGATTAGGAAGGAAAGGCAAGAAGGAATAACATCAGAGTGGTTGGGGTCCCTGAGGGGGCGGAAGGATCTAGTGTGGGCCTCTTCCTGGAAGATTTAACTGTCAATACCCTTTATCCCAAGTGCCTCTCTATATTCTTCTTCATCAAGTGGGTACACACTGCGCCCATACTGCCACTGAAGCCAGGGACCCCTCAGAGGTCGATCATAGCCAGGAACTTTAATTACCAAGATCGAGACGCTATCCTGCAGGCAGCTCGCTCCCACAGCGATCTGCCCTATGAAAATTCCGCAATACATTATTTTCCTGATTTCACATTGCAGGTACAGCCTCAATGCCGCAGCTTTGATGAAGTCAAGAAGGCACTCCTCATTAAAGAACTGAAATATATGATGCTCTATCCAGCAAGGTTGTGGGTGCTAGTGGAGGGCAAATCTTGGTATTTTACCACACCAGTAGAGGTGTGGGAATGGTTTGAGGGCTGGCGCACTCCTGGACGGTGAACACCTTGAAAAGGGGGCACCCCACAGGCCAGCAAGAAGACAACCCATTGGTGCAAACACAGGAATGCTCTGCTGAGGATATTGTGGCTGAATACTGATAGCTGATATTGGTGGCTCTATAAGGGTCCCCGACTGCTTGTGCACCAGCGTGCCCTGTGTGTACTGCACACGGGACAGGCCTGTGCACAAGAGACCTAAAACATCAGCTTTCACTGCCTAAAGCCCTCCTGAATGCACCCATCTTGGAAGCGCTCCGTAAGGTTGGGCCAGGCTGACCTCGCCCGACCCTGCTTAGCCCTTCCGAGATGGGCACATTCAGGAGGACTCCATGGGGCACGGAACTCCAGGTTTGTGGAATTCCAATGAGTATTTTTTCATCTCTGTGGAATTCCATAAAGCTGGACTCCGTTCACTCTGCCCCGGCTTATTCATAATGCTGCATGCACTACAGATGTGAGGAAATGCTACTTTAATGCTTACTTACAGCAGTAGCTAGACTTGCCTTGGCGGAGCCGGCTAACCCATATCAGATTCTATATCAAACTTCGGGCAACAGGTGCTCTGCAAGTTGGGGTGCTGGGTGCTTCAAAGCCTACTATGCTGGGTAGCAGGGTGGGAGCGAGTTCTTTGGGACCACTGTTTTACTATGTTTTAGATGGTTTTGCATGGTTTAATATGTTTGTGCTTTGTGACACTGTGTATCAGAAGAAAGACACTTAGGGGCTGATTTAAGAGCCCCTAGCGCCTCCTTGTGCCACATTATCGTAATTTTTTTAATGCTAATGTGGTCCAACAAGGCCAGGCATAATGTGCGCACAGGGGGTGTTCCCGATTGGGGGTGCCGAAAAAATGGTGCAAAGAAATCTAAGAGATTTCTTTGCCTCATTTTTTTCAGCACTTTTAACGCCTGCTCAGTAAAAGGAGGCACATCATTGTTTTCAATGGACCTCAATGGGATATGCCGGATTAGCATCAAGATTCTTGACGTTGATCCTGCAAAGCTCCGAACTAGCGTCAAAAATGTTGACAATAGTTTCCCTGACTACCGACATGGTGCGCCATATCTTACATACGGTGCATGGTGGCGTTTTGGGGGTGCTAAGGGGCGCAAGAAAAGTGGTGCTGCACTGGGTGCAGGGCAATCTTTCTTAAATCAGGCCCTTAGATCGCCTACTGGGTGGGGGGGGACACTACTTCTACGCTTAAACACACTAGGTACGACCACCACACTACACAACACCACATCTGGCTCCCTACTAATTCTACTTTAAAGATCATGACATGGAGCGTCAATGGCCTAGGCAATAAAATTAATTGCACTATTGTCCTACAATATATCCCTAGGCAAGCCCCAGACTTTGACCTCCTACAAGAAACTCATTTGAAAGGGAATCGCTGTGAGGCATTAGATAGAATGGGTTACTCCCTAGTAGCACTTGCAGGCTTCACCTCTAACTCTGGGGGCACGGGCATTCTCATTAAATCATTGCCTACACACCAAGCCGAACATGGAATGACCCACTGGGTAGATCTGTGGCACAGACTGGCACCTGGGAGGGCCGTACAATCAACCTGTGCTCAGTCTGTGTGCCACGGAGATAACATGCAAAAACTTTCCCAGCACTCAGTGCGTTGTTGCTCGAAATGCCACCAGGCATCTTGATACTCGGGGACATGAATGCAACTATGGACCTGGAGATGTATAGGATGTCTAGTGGCAAGGGAGGGGCAGATGCTAGTCCACTTATGGTGTTTCGATTTGAATTGGTAGACCTATGGCATGAACACAACCTTACTATGATACAGTTTACATATCTCTCAATGACGCATGGCAGTTTCTCAAGTTTAGGCAACATATTTACCCATCATATGCTTGCCAGCTAGTTCCACAATACATCATACCTAGCATGTGGTATCTCAGAGCATTCCCTGTTGGAGGTGTAACTCTCTGGTCCTGAATAGGAACCAGAAGTTGCCTTCTAGGAGAGATCCGTGGAACCTTAAAGATAGAAATTTACGAGACAAACTCCAAGATCAAACAGACCAGTACTTACAGGAATATGAAGGTACAGGTAACTCAGCCTGCATACTACGGGAGGCTTTCAGGTCTGTATTAAGAGGCTATACACAGGCTCTGACAGGAGTGAGAAAGGAACGACTTATCCACTGTAAGATGCTGGAGAAAGAAATCGCCAGATTAGAATTGGAGGCGATGGGGGGGGGCGGATTCCTGAACCTTACCCGTGCCATAGGCTCCGGCTCCGACAGTGGGAGCTAAGGGACCTGGCAGAGAACAAGCTTGAGCGCATGTGCTGGCCTTACAAAGGCGATTGTATGACATTGGCAATATGGCTGGTAAGCTTATAGCTTGGTTATATAGGTGTGATAAGAGCAAAAACTGGGTGGTGGAGCTCCAAGACTCAGGGGGGACAACACACACTACTGGCAAAGCCATTGCGGAGGCCTTCGCCACATATTACAAGCAAACTTATTAATCTACGACTACCTGATCCGGTGACAATTATGATGATTTCCTTAAGTATCTCTCTCTCCGTGTCCAGTCAAGATAGGAACGCACTAGAGCTAGATTTGACAGTGGAGAAGGTGAGCAGTGTGATCCTGGAGTTGCAATCTGGAAAGGCGGCTGGACTTAATGCCTCTGTAGAACTGTATAAATGTGTGGCTGATAAAACTGCAAAACACATGCTGGCCAAGTTCTAGGTGGCTAGAAAGAAAGGAACCTTCTTGATGGGCCAGAGACTAGCCACCATAGTTGTGATCCCCAAAAAGGGTAAGCCGCCCACGGCTTGGCATGTAGCACATGCCGACCTTTATCTCTCCTAAATGTGGAAGCCAAGGTCTTGGCAAAGGCACTGGTTAATAGGTTAAATATAGTATTAATAATGGTGGTCCACTCTGCCTAGTCTGCATTTATGCTGCATAGAGGTACTAGATTGAATTTGAGGTGCCTTTATAGAGTCCTGCACATGACAAGGGCACCCTGTTACAAAGATGCTGTTCTTCTCCCATTAGATGCAAGGATGGCATTTGATAGTATTGAATGGTCATAACTGTTCATACCTGTTCCCAACCCTTGCCAGGCTGGAATTTGGCCCCCAGTTCTATAACTAGATTAAATTGTTGTATCAGGACCCCTTGGCGACCCACCCAGGGCTGTCTGTTAACCCTAATCATTTTCGCTTTGGCATTGGAACCACTGGCTGCCTGGATTGAGTCATATGGGGTATCTAAGGCAGAGAGAATTGGGAGGAGAGAATCTCCCTATGTGCTGATGACATCCTGTTGTACTCTACAAGGCCCCATGTTATATATTCCCTCTTGGAGGGGGCAATCTGGCACTTATGCCAAGATTAGTTCCCCCAGTTGTGACTAACGGTTTTCAATATCTGGGCATTTATGTGACACAAAACGTTGAGACTTCCTGGGGAGGAGTTTTCTTCCCCAGTTGAAGCATCTCTGCAGTGATGTTGCTCACTGGTGAGCACTCCCTGTGTCCCTGATGGGAAGTGTCATGCTCTTCAAGATGATAGGAGATGATGGCCTTCCCCGCCTATTGTATGTTCTTCATAACACCCCCTATAAGCTGTCACGCAAATTCTTTCACAAGATCAACAGTGAGCTCCTAGGGCTCCTAAGGGATGGGTGTAGTTTGCGTACTTCACTTCTTAAGCTCTAAAGAGGGGTGTTTCTGGGTGGATTGGCATCCCAGATGTACATACCCAATATTGGGTGGCACAGATGATTACAGTCAATGACTGGTTGTTCGCAAATAGGGAGGCCTGGCTTATCGAGTCCACAGAGATGCTACGGGTGGCCGCGGCTATCCATCAATATTATACATCGGGAAATGGGAAGTTCGGCTACCGATGCACACTCAGTCAGTAGTGAGAGCTTGGAGAAAGGTCACCAAATTTCTGGGCTACGAGGACAAGTTCACAAACATGACCCCACCATGGGATAGTGATCTGCTAAGGGAAGTCAGGAATCGAAAGGGTTTTCGCAAATGGAAATTGATAGGAATTGAACATCTTGGTAATATTTGGAGAGGAGAGACACTACTGACCTTTGAGGATCTGAAGGGAGAGTATGAGATGGGGGAATCTGAAAGGTTTCAGCAGTTGTAGCTCAGACATGTGTTGAGATGTCATGTGATGGAGAGAGAGCAACTGCCAGAGTCAACCACGTTGGAAGATTGACTACCTTTAGGCCCCATGACAGATAGAGCTATCCATGAACAATTTTCCTAATCCACTAATGTCTTTGCAAGAGGCCTGGGAGAACGACATAGGACTTATTGAAGATAATGACTGGTAGGAAGCACTTCAAAGTCCTAAAGAGGTAGCATTAACAGCCTGTTTCCAGTTAATACAGCTCCGAATATTACACAAATCATACTACCCCAGGTCCCTTTTGGGGCATTGTGACTCTGACTTGTGCACCAGAGGGTGTAGCACTGTGTGGTCCCTTTTCGATATCCTTTGGGAATGTCCCATAATCTAGCCAAACTGGAAGGGGGTGATGCAAATCATGTGCTGGGTCACGGGTATCCGCAGTGCCACTAGAGGCCAGATGGCATGTATTACATATATTGGGGGAAGAAGTATGGCCCAGATATTAGAGGATCTAGTTGATAATGGCAGCCGGGGTGGCTAAGAAGAGCATTGAAAAGGCATGGGGAGCGACTGGACCCCCGAGTGTCCAAGGTTGGGAAAATGATCTAGAGCAGGTGATATATAAAAGTCAGGGATGTCTGAAAAAAATGAAATCCATGCACTGCTTACAGGGACACAAAAATGATGAATGGGGGCGGAGGGGTTTGGGGCAAATTCAGGGACTAAGATTGTGTTTAATGAAGGGTACATCTGTTCTGGATTATGTGTACATGCTTATAATTCATATGGTTTAATTGATGCTAGCCATGCGAATGGAGACAGTGTGCCTTCTCTCTGCAATGTGTCAACCTATTTGTCCAAGATGATATATTTTATGTTCTCTGAGAAAATGCTGAATAAAAGATTTTTTTTAAAAGATAGGGGAAGTTGGCGTTGACATGGCCCTTTTGCATCAGGACCTGCACCAGGCAGAGGACCAGGTGACCAACGCAGAAGGTAGGTTATCCAAAGTGGAAGAAATTGGAGGGAACCTCTCTTCCAAAGTGGCCTGCCTCATGTAATTGGCCAAGAATCTCTAAGACCAGGTCGAGGGTGCAGAAAATAGGCCCTAATGCAACCTTTTCTGGTTTGCCGGGTTCCCAGAGAGAGAGAAGAGGGCTCGGCCTGGAAAACATTCCTGGAGGAGTAGATCAGCTCCTGGCTAGACAAGGGCAATTTGTTCCCCTGTTTTATCATTGAAAGGGCCCACTGGTCCTTGGCCCTGAAGCCTCCCCTGACTCTGCCCCGCCCAATCATAGAGAAATTTCTGAACTATAGCGAAAGGGACACTGTCCTAAAAGGTGCAAAGGTGAAGGGGCAACTGCCGTATTAATCTGTCCGAATTTAGATTTTTCCCGATTACACTCTCCATGTCCAGACACAACATCAATCAAATGAACAAGTAAAAGCAGAAGATGTGTAACATGAGCCTTTCCTATATGCTCCTTTACCTTTTTTTTTTTTGGTTCAGTTGTCTGTTTTTTGTTGCTTAGCCACTTCAGGTACAGCTCTCGCACCTCACACACCCGTATGACACACTTCAGGAGACCCCTTTACGACATTTCTTACTGTCTCATCATTGTGGGGCCGTTTTTGATCAGCATTAGTTCACGTCAGTCCCTACGATTTTCGGTAATGACATGGAACGTTAATGAGATCCTAGACCAACTGAAGAATGAGGTGGTACTGCTATTTGCACACTGGCATAACCCGTCAATCCCGATGCTTCGGGTTACTCACCTACAGGGTGAAAACTGCCCGTTTTAGGCCCAGGTGGCATATGACAGAGTGTTTTATGCGGGTTGCTCCTGAGGCTCAAGGGGAGTGGCAATACTCCTGCACAAAACCCTATCTCTACGGTGACTGAGGATGCGCACAGAAGATATGTGGTCCTTGAAGATGCTGTGAAGGGTACCCCCTACAATTTGGTCAGTGTGTCCATTCCCTACACCATGGCCCAATCCACACCAGTGACACTCAGAGAGCTCTTAAGCACCCTGCCACACAGGGTGATTGAAGTAGGGGGAAACTGTAACATTATTATGGACGCACAACACTAGGATTGTCCTATAGGCGGCACCCAGTGGCTGGGGAGGGGTCTGGCAGACTGGACAACCAGATTGGGACTTAGTGATGCCTGGTGAATCTGGAATCCCAGTAAATGTGAATATATACATGCACCAGCATGTTCACTGTCCCTCATTGATTACTTAATCCTCCCAGCCGCTGACTTATTCCTCCCAGCCGCTGAACTCCTACATACAACAGGGTCTCATATACTACCTCCAGGGATCTCTGACCATGCCCTAGTAACACCACATTTTGGTGCTTCTCCAACAGGGGAGTGCCCTGTGTGGTGGCTTAATGCTTGGCTCCTCACCAATGAAGACTTCTCCGAAAACTTGACGGATGAGTTCAGGACTTTCCTTAACCTAAATAGGTTCATTATAGACTCAGCCTGGGTGCTATGGGGGGGGGAGGCTGAAGGCCTCTGCATGGGGTATGTCTGATTCTCCACAAAGGACAGGGACCGAGAACAGCTGGCCCTGATTGCTGAGTTAGAAAGTTTATACAGTCTCAAGAATGCATAGTGCAGGTCTCCAGACGGTCCTGATGCCAGCTGTGCTTGGAAGAGGCCCACAGTTGCTGTCTGGCAAGCTCCTGCCCTGGCTGGCTATGAAGAACACAGAGTCCAAGCTGCTGTCCAGTGTATTAGATATATATGGGGTGTTGGCAGAGGAGTCTGTGGGAATCATGTTTGCCTTTGCACAGTACTATGAGGCTCTGTTTGTGGAATATGCCTGTGTGGGCTGTGAGTGTGAAACCCCACCGGTCACAGACATACCATTGTCCCTGTAGTTCTTGGTGGATGAAGATGCACTTACACTTGAGGAGGAGGGTGAAGCACTTTTGGTTCTAAATTCAGGAAAAACACGGGATGGTTACATACATATGCACTATATGTGGACGATGTTCTGCTGTTCTCCCAGCCCGCATAGACGAGGCCTTGCCTGATCCAAAATGTGAGTTCCTTTCGCACAGCTTCTGGCTTGCGGGTTAATTGGGAAAGTCACTCATGGTTTCCCTACAAGACGATCGACAGGGAGAGGCCTGGAACCCAGAGATCCCCACACAGCATATTCGTTTTTTGTACCTGGGAGTGAGCATATTCTGGGAGCTGGAAATCATCTGGAGCCTCAACCTTCATCTCTTGCTGCAGAGGTCCCGAGAGGATATGACTCGAAGTGACAAACTGACATTTATCCTTATGGGTCGGATAGCCCTCTTCAAGATGATGATCATCCCACAGCTGCTCTATGCAATGCAGAACTTTCCACTCCATGTCTAACAGTTGTCGTTTAACACACCGATGGTGCTGGGTCAACAAATTCTTCAGGGCATATAAGCCCCCAAGAGTGGCATTTTGTAAATGTTTCTTTTAACTGCATAAGAATGGTTGCATGTGGCTTGGGAACAACCAGCATAGCAAGGAGAGTTCTCCTTACTTGACTAAATAGAATAACAGGCATCCTGATGAATGGAATTAACTAAAGAGGTATTCTGGGTGTGGAGGGCGGCACAGTGGTGGACCGGCTGGAACTGCAAACTCATGACTGAGACTCCCATGTGGGGGGTCAGTTGTTGTAGCACATAGCAAACCTTGGAGGCTTTCTGAGGATGGGACTGTGTAGGGATATCACATTTGGGGAATGTCTGACACAGAGACATTATCAAATGCTTTCAGGATCTTGAATCTGACTTCCATATGCATAAATCCCAGTTTTTTAGGTCGAGCTTGGCAGTGCACAGCGCTGTCTGCACGTCATGTTGTATTCAATATGGGCTTTTAACCTTGACCACTTTTGTCATTTGTTCATTCTCGAGCTTTTCCTAAATGCTTCCTTTTTATCAAAATGTCCCTCTCTTTTGTGCTAAGTTCCCTACCAGGGGATTTCACTAAGAGAACATTTTTGTTGGCTATCATTCTACGTCACTCTTCCTCCTGCAAGAGCATGTGATGACCCCCCCTCACCCCTTCCCTCCTCTCATCTAGTTTTGGTTGTGCCTTTAATCCCAGCCAGGATCCTTTCTCCTCGCGGCTCGGCACCATGCTTCATGTTCATAGTAAATGCACTCTTACAGTATGAAATTTCACCCTGTTAATTCGGAGATTGCTGAGGTCTGTGTGTGTAACCAAAGCGTATCAGAACTAAGTCCTTGTTGGTGCATTGGGGAATAGTGACTTGTGTATTTGTGGTGCTCACATTGTTTATTTTGTCTCTGCCTTGCTCTCTGTGGCGGCCATGCCGCTTTGAAGTTTCATAGAGCGCAAACTTGTTTAGTCTGTCTGAGAGGCTTTCCTGCCTCTGCCCACAACGGATTATTGCGGCTCGTGTGACTGGGTGCTCACGCCTGCCATTAGGAGTCAAATCACTTTTGTGACATACATACTCTTGGGCTGACTTCCCACAGCGTTTACAGACATGTAATGTTGAAAAATCTATTGACGATTGTTAGAATTGGGGTCTTTGGTTGACAGTCAGGTTACCCCCTGTTTAAGCAAGGACCCTCACTCTAGTCAGGATAAAAGAGAATCACCCTCAGCTAACCCCTGCTTACCCCCTTGGTAGCTTGGCAGAGCAGAAGGCTTAACTTCAGAGTGCTAGGTGTAAAGTATTTGTACCAACACACACAGTAACTTAATGAAAACACTACAAAATGACACAACACCAGTTTAGAAAAATAGGAAATATTTATCTAAACAAAACAAGACCAGAACGACAAAAATCCAACATACACAAGTCAAGTTATGATTTTTTAGAAATTAAACTAAAAAATAGAGCTTAGAAACAAAAATGCTTCGATGAGATGTTACCACGGCGTCGTGACGGAGTCGTTCCCAACAAGCCGACACCAGCGGCGCCAGACACGGAGTCGTGTAGACCCCCAAGTACAGTACCTTTGGTGAAGAGTGAAAACAAGCCGATGCGCGAAGTCGGGGATCATGGTGTCTGTGCGGAACGTTGAATCCGTGCACTTCGAGCGGCGTCGGTCATGACGTGGTGCGGCGACTTCCACGGAGTCGTGGACTTCAGCGGGGCTGCAGCGGCGTCGGGCCTGCGAAGAGCGTCGCGTTCCAGCGAGGGTCACGACGTCGGGTGCAGGCAGCGTTACCGGATTCAGCAGCAGCGTCGGTCCGGAGTTGTCCAAGTCGATTTCCTTGGATTTCCACCAGCTTTCCTTTCATGGGCCCAGGGACTGGATAGGGCACCACTTGTCAGAGCAGGAGTCTCTCCAGAGACTCCAGGTGCTGGCAGAGAGAAGTCTTTGCTGTCCCTGAGACTTCAAACAACAGGAGGCAAGCTCTACCTCAAGCCCTTGGAGATTTCTTCACAAGATGGAAGGCACACAAAGTCCAGTCTTTGCCCTCTTACTCTGGCAGAAGCAGCACTGCAGGAAAGCTCCACAAAGCAGTCACAGGCAGGGCAGCACTTCTTCCTCAGCTATCAGCTCTTCTCCAGGCAGAGGTTCCTCTTGGTTCCAGAAGTGTTTCTCCCGTCTGAAGATTTGGGTGCCATTCTTATACGCATTTTAGTCTTTGAAGTCACCTTTCTTCAAAGGGGACTCACACCTACTTGTGAAATCCTGCCTTGCCCAGGCAAGGCCTCAGACACACACCAGGGGGTTGAAGTCTGTATTGTCTGAGGCAGGCTCAGTCCTTTCAGATGAGAGTGACCACTCCACCCCTCCCTCCTAGCAGAGATGGCTAATCAGGAAATGCAGGATACACCCCAGCTCCCTTTGTGTCACTGTCTAGTGTGAGGTAAAAAACAACCCAACTGTCAAAGTGACCCGGACAGGGAATCCACAAAAAAGGCAGAGTCACAGAATGGTTTAAGCAAGAAAATGCTCACTTTCTAAAAGTGGCATTTTCTAACGCACAATCTTAAAATCAACTTTACTAAAAGATGTATTTTTAAATTGTGAGTTCAGGGACCCCAAACTCCACATGTCCATCTACTCTCTAGGGGAATCTACGCTTTAATCATATTTAAAAGTAGCCCCCATATTATCCTATGAGAGAGACAGGCCTTGCAACAGTGAAAAACGAAGTTGGCAGTATTTCACTGTCAGGACATATAAAACACATTACTATATGTCCTACTTTAACCATACACTGCACCCTGCCCTTGGGGCTAACTAGGGCCTACCTTAGGGGTGTCTGACGTAAGAAAAGGGAAGGTTTAGGCCTGGCAAGTGGGTACACTTGCCAAGTCGAATTTACAGTGTAAAAATACAGACACACACACACACAGACACTGCAGTGGCAGGTCTGAGACATGATTACAGGGTTACTTGTGTGGGTGGCACAACCAGTGCTGCAGGCCCACTAGTAACATTTTATTTACAGGCCCTGGGCACCTCTAGTGCACTTTACTAGGGACTTAACAGTAAAACAAATATGCCAATCATGGAGAACCAATAACGTACACATTTTAAACAGGAGCACTTGCACTTTAGCACTGGTTAGCAGTGGTAAAGTGCCCAGAGTAACAAAAACAGTAAAATCAGAGTCCAGCACACATCAACAACCTGGGGAGCAGAGGCAAAAAGTTAAGGGAGACCACGGTCCCCCCCCAGCTAAAAGTGGGGAGCAACTACCCAACCTCATGGGAGTTCTCATCACTAAGGCGGAAGAACCTGGACAGACCATCAGCATTGGCGTGCTCTGTACCAGGACGATGTTCCACCGTAAAGTCCATCCCCTGTAGGGAAATGGACCACCTCAACAGTTTTGGATTCTCACCCCTCATCTGCATTCCCCATCTGAGGGGCCTGTGGTCGGTCTGAACTCGAAAGTGAGTCCCAAACAAGTAGGGTCTTAGCTTCTTCAGTGCCCAGACCACAGCAAACGCTTCACGTTCTATGGCACTCCACCTATGTTCCCTGAGTAGTAACCTCCTGCTAATGAAGACTACGGGTTGATCTAGGGCCTCTTCATTAAGCTGTGAGAGTACTGCTCCAATACCCTGCTCTGAGGCGTCTGTTTGCACAACAAACTCCTTGGAGTAGTCAGGTGCCTGCAGCACAGGTGCTGTGCACATGGCAGCCTTCAGGGCATCAAAAGCGATCTGGCAAGCCTCTGTCCAGATCACTTTCTTGGGTTGCTTCTTAGAAGTCAACTCAGTTAAGGGGATAACAATGGTACCATATCCCTTAACAAACCTCGGTAATATCCTGTGAGACCTAAAAAGGCTCTCACTTCAGTCTGGGTCTTGGGAGGCTCCCAACCCAGAATCGTGTCAATCTTAGGCTGTAGGGGTGCCACCTGGCCACTCCCCACCTGGTGTCCTAAGTACACCACCTACCCCTGCCCTATTTGGCACTTGCTCGCCTTAATAGTGAGACCTGCCTTCTGCAGGGCCTCTAACACTCTCCAGAGGTGTTGCAGGTGTTCCTCCCATTTGGAACTAAACACAGCAATGTCATCCAGGTAGGCGGCACTGAACTCATCCAGTCCTGCCAACACCTGGTTGACCAACCTCTGAAAGGTGGCAGGGGCATTCTTCATCCCAAAGGGCATCACATTGAAGTGGAAGTGCCCATCTGGGGTAGAGAATGCTGACCTCTCCTTTGCCCCCTCAGTTAAGGCAATCTGCCAGTACCCAGATGTTAAATCAAACGTACTGAGGTACTTGGCAGCTCCTAACCGATCAATGAGCTCATCAGCTCAGGGGATGGGGTGTGCGTCAGTCTTGCTGACCGCATTGAGACCCCAGTAGTCCACACAGAACCTAAGTTCTGGAGTGGCACCAGGAGCAGCAGCCTTTGGGACCAATACCACTGGGCTGGCCGAAGGACTGCTGGAGTGCTCAATGACTCCTAGGGTTAACATTTTGGAGACTTCCTCCTTAATGCAAGCCCTGACCCTGTCAGTCACCCTGTAAACCTTATGTTTAACAGGTGTACTGTCCCCAGTGTCCACATCATGTGTGCACAGGTGTGTGACTCCTGGGATCAGGGAAAACAGCGATGCGAACTGTTCCAACACGTGGCGACAGACCCTCTGCTGTTCCTCAGTCAGGGAGAGGGAGAGTGTAAAGAAATGGCTCCCTGTTGCAGTTACCCCCCACTTTTTGCCTGATACTGATGCTGACTTGACTGAGAAGAGTGCTGGGACCCTGCTAACCAGGCCCCAGCACCAGTGTTCCTTCACCTAAAATGTACCATTGTATCCACAATTGGCACACCCTGGCATTCAGATAAGTCCCTTGTAACTGGTACTTCTAGTACCAAGGGCCCTGATGCCAAGGAAGGTCTCTAAGGGCTGTAGCATGTATTATGCCACCCTAGAGACCCCTCACTCAGCACAGACACACTGCTTACAAGCCTGTGTGTGCTGGTGAGAACAAAATGAGTAAGTCGACATGGCACTCCCCTCAGGGTGCCATGCCAGCCTCTCACTGCCTATGCAGTATAGGTAAGACACCCCTCTAGCAGGCCTTACAGCCCTAAGGCAGGGTGCACTATACCATAGGTGAGGGTACCAGTGCATGAGCACTGTGCCCCTACAGTGTCTAAGCAAAACCTTAGACATTGTAAGTGCAGGGTAGCCATAAGAGTATATGGTCTGGGAGTCTGTTTTACACGAACTCCACAGCACCATAATGGCTACACTGAAAACTGGGAAGTTTGGTATCAAACTTCTCAGCACAATAAATGCACACTGATGCCAGTGTACATTTTATTGTAAAATACACCCCAGAGGGCACCTTAGAGGTGCCCCCTGAAACTTAACCGACTATCTGTGTAGGCTGACTAGTTTTAGCAGCCTGCCACAAACCGAGACATGTTGCTGGCCCCATGGGGAGAGTGCCTTTGTCACTCTGAGGCCAGTAACAAAGCCTGCACTGGGTGGAGATGCTAACACCTCCCCCAGGCAGGAATTGTCACACCTGGCGGTGAGCCTCAAAGGCTCACCTCCTTTGTGCCAACCCAGCAGGACACTCCAGCTAGTGGAGTTGCCCGCCCCCTCCGGCCAGGCCCCACTTTTGGCGGCAAGGCCGGAGAAAATAATGAGAAAAACAAGGAGGAGTCACTGGCCAGTCAGGACAGCCCCTAAGGTGTCCTGAGCTGAAGTGACTCTAACTTTTAGAAATCCTCCATCTTGCAGATGGAGGATTCCCCCAATAGGGTTAGGATTGTGACCCCCTCCCCTTGGGAGGAGGCACAAAGAGGGTGTACCCACCCTCAGGGCTAGTAGCCATTGGCTACTAACCCCCCAGACCTAAACACGCCCTTAAATTTAGTATTTAAGGGCTACCCTGAACCCTAGAAAATTAGATTCCTGCAACTACAAGAAGAAGGACTGCCCAGCTGAAAACCCCTGCAGCGGAAGACCAGAAGACGACAACTGCCTTGGCTCCAGAAACTCACCGGCCTGTCTCCTGCCTTCCAAAGATCCTGCTCCAGCGACGCCTTCCAAAGGGACCAGCGACCTCGACATCCTCTGAGGACTGCCCCTGCTTCGAAAAGACAAGAAACTCCCGAGGACAGCGGACCTGCTCCAAGAAAAGCTGCAACTTTGTTTCCAGCAACTTTAAAGAACCCTGCAAGCTCCCCGCAAGAAGCGTGAGACTTGCAACACTGCACCCGGCGACCCCGACTCGGCTGGTGGCGATCCAACACCTCAGGAGGGACCCCAGGACTACTCTGATACTGTGAGTACCAAAACCTGTCCCCCCTGAGCCCCCACAGCGCCGCCTGCAGAGGGAATCCCGAGGCTTCCCCTGACCGCGACTCTTTGAACCTAAAGTCCCGACGCCTGGGAGAGACCCTGCACCCGCAGCCCCCAGGACCTGAAGGACCGGACTTTCACTGGAGAAGTGACCCCCAGGAGTCCCTCTCCCTTGCCCAAGTGGAGGTTTCCCCGAGGAATCCCCCCCTTGCCTGCCTGCAGCGCTGAAGAGATCCCGAGATCTCTCATAGACTAACATTGCGAACCCGACGCTTGTTTCTACACTGCACCCGGCCGCCCCCGCGCCGCTGAGGGTGAAATTTCTGTGTGGACTTGTGTCCCCCCCGTGCCCTACAAAACCCCCCTGGTCTGCCCTCCGAAGACGCGGGTACTTACCTGCAAGCAGACCGGAACCGGGGCACCCCCTTCTCTCCATTCTAGCCTATGCGTTTTGGGCACCACTTTGAACTCTGCACCTGACCGGCCCTGAGCTGCTGGTGTGGTGACTTTGGGGTTGCTCTGAACCCCCAACGGTGGGCTACCTTGGACCAAGAACTAAGCCCTGTAAGTGTCTTACTTACCTGGTTAACCTAACAAATACTTACCTCCCCTAGGAACTGTGAAAATTGCACTGTGTCCACTTTTAAAACAGCTATTTGTGAATAACTTGAAAAGTATACATGCAATTTTGATGATTTGAAGTTCCTAAAGTACTTACCTGCAATACCTTTCGAATGAGATATTACATGTAAAATTTGAACCTGTGGTTCTTAAAATAAACTAAGAAAAGATATTTTTCTATACAAAAATCTATTGGCTGGATTTGTCTCTGAGTGTGTGTACCTCATTTATTGTCTATGTGTATGTACAACAAATGCTTAACACTACTCCTTGGATAAGCCTACTGCTCGACCACACTACCACAAAATAGAGCATTAGTATTATCTCTTTTTGCCACTATCTTACCTCTAAGGGGAACCCTTGGACTCTGTGCATGCTATTCCTTACTTTGAAATAGCACATACAGAGCCAACTTCCTACATTGGTGGCAGCGGTGGGATACAAGACTTTGCATTTGCTGGACTACTCAGCCAATACCTGATCACACGACAAATTCCAAAATTGTCATTAGAAATTCATTTTTGCAATTTGAAATTTTTCTAAATTCTTAAAAGTCCTGCTAGGGCCTTGTGTGTTAAGTCCCTGTTTTAGCATTGTCTTTTAGAGTTTAAAAAGTTTGTTAAAAGTTTGAAATTAGATTCTAGAAACAGTGTTAGATTCTTAAAAAAGTATTCCAACTCTTAGCAGAATAATGTCTGATACAGAGATGCAGGTGGTGGAACTCGACACCACACCTTACCTCCATCTTAAGATGAGGGAGCTAAGGTCTCTCTGTAATATAAAGAAAATAACCATTGGCTCCAGACCTACCAAAATTCAGCTCCAGGAGCTGTTGGCAGAGTTTGAAAAAGCCAACCCCTCTGAGGATGACTTCACAGAGGAAGAAATTAGTGACTTGGAGGGCAATTCCCCCCTCCCAGTCCTAAATAGGGAGACCAGGGCCTCTCAAGCCCTGTCTCCAAAAATGATAGTCAGAAATGTTGCTTCCCTCACAGGAGGGTCCAGCATTTCTGAAATCACTGAGGATGCTCTCAGTGAAGATGACCCCCTGTTAGCCAGGATGGTCAAAAGATTGGCTTTGGAAAAGCAGCTCCTAGCCATAGAAAGGGAAAGAAAAGAGATGGGCCTAGGTCCCATCAATGGTGGCAGCAACTTAAATAGGGTCAGAGATTCTCCTGACATCCTAAAAATCCCCAAAGGGATTGTAACAAAATATGAAGATGGTGATGACATCACCAAATGGTTCACAGCTTTTGAGAGGGCTTGTGTAACCAGAAAGGTAAACAGATCTCACTGGGGTGCTCTCCTCTGGGAAATGTTCACTGGAAAGTGTAGGGATAGACTCCTCACACTCTCTGGAAAAGATGCAGAATCTTATGACCTCATGAAGGGTACCCTGATTGAGGGCTTTGGATTCTCCACTGAGGAGTATAGAATTAGATTCAGGGGGGCTCAAAAATCCTCGAGCCAGACCTGGGTTGATTTTGTAGACTACTCAGTAGAGGATCACGCCCTCCACAGACCTATCTTTCTCTCCTGCAGACAGGAGGTCAGGAAGAGGCTCACTCTCTTACTCCACCCCGTCATCTGTCGCTAGGAGCAGGGATAGCTCAGTTCGCTCAAAGTGTGGTTTGAGGCGGTTGACATGTAGGACCCTCAAAGGGTTCCTGGGGGATTGCAAGTCTACCAGGTAGGTGACCTCACTCTTTCTTTCCACCACCTCAAAAGGCCCAGTCCACTTATCTTGGAGAGCCGTAGGCTCCACTGGTGCCATGACCCACACTTTTTGTCCAGGCAGAAACTCAACCAGAGTGGCATTCTGGTCGTACCTCCGTTTCATATCCTCCTGGCTTGCTTCCAGGTTCTCCTGAGCAAGACTCCTGAAGCGGGCAGTCTGGTTTCTTAGTGGCAGCATGTAGCTAAATACATCCTGGGGTGGTTTACTAGGAGCTTTCTCCAAAGCCTCCTTCACCAGACTGAGCGGTCCCCTCACAGAGTGGCCATAGATGAGCTCAAAGGGGCTAAAGCCAAGTCCCTTTTAAGGCACCTCCCTGTAAGCGAACAGAAGGCATGGCAAGAGGACGTCCCACTTACTCCTCAAGGGCTCTGACAGGCCCTGAATCATGCCTTTCAAGGAGCGGTTGAATCTCTCAACCAGACCATTACTTTGGGGGTGGTAAGCTTGTAGGTTACCCCACACACCTTCCACAGAGACTTCATATAAGTAGATATGAAGTTTGTACCTCTATCAGATACCACTTCCTTGGGGAACCCCATGCGGGTAAAAACTCCCATCAAGGCACGTCCCACCACGGGGGCAGTGACCGTCCTTAGAGGAATGGCTTCTGGGTAGCGTGTGGCATGGTCCACCAAGACCAGGATGAACCTGTTGCCCATGGATGTCTTGGGATCCAGAGGCCCAACAATGTCAATTCCTACCCTTTCAAAGGGAGTACTGACTACCGGTAAAGGTTGGAGGGGAGCTTTGCATTTCCCCCCACTCTTGCCACTTGCCTAACAAGTCTGACAAGACCTACAATAAGCAGCTGACTGCTTGTGCATCAAGGGCCAGTAAAAGTGGGAGACAAGCCTCTTATAGGTCTAGTCCTGCCCTAGATGTCCTGCCAAAGGCACATCATGAGCCAAACCCAGTAGGAAGGCCCTGAAGCACTGGGGTACCACCAGCATACGAGCTGACCTAGGCTCAGGAACCTTAGGCTCACTACACAGGAGGCCATCCTCCCAATATATCAGGTGAGTACCTGGTGCCTCGCTAGCTGCCTGGGCTGCAGCCTGCTGCTGCAGTCCCTCAAGAGTAGGGCACTCCTTCTGCGCTGTGCAGAATGCTTCCCCGGTGGGTCCCCCTTCCTGCTGCCACTGTGACAGCTCAGGGACCTCCCCAAGTTCAGCCACCTGCTCCCCTGTAGGTTCCGGGGCGTCACCCTCAGGTTCCGCCTCCTCCTGGACCGTGGGAACCTCGGGACGGTTTCCCACGCCCCCTGCCCTTCCTCTTCTTGGCGGTCCCCTGGGCCACTGTTTCAGGCTCCAGGGGCTCTTGACTACCCTGATTGGCTGCCATAGATCGGGTGGATACGCATACCCACCCAGGCAGACCCAACATCTCCAAGTGAGACCTGTGTTCCACCTCCTTCCAAGAGGAATCCTCCAGGTCGTTACCTAGCAAACAATCAGCAGGCATGGTTGGACTCACAGCTACTTTCCAGGAACCTGAGATCGCCCCCATTCAAAGGGAACCTGCGCCACTCTGCAGAGGCGCTCAGAGTTGTCTACCGCAACTACTTGGTGAAGTACCCGGGGATCAATCTGCTCTTCAGACACCAGGTGACTCCTCACTGTAGTCACACTGGCTCCTGTATCTCTCAGAGCCTCTACCCTCTGTCCATTGATGGTCACCCATTGCTAGTACTTCTTAGTGTTATCAGGCACTAGGTTTCTCTGGACCATCTCACTGTCCCCTAGTGAGACAAGGGTCATTTCTGCTGGTTCCCACCCACCTGAAACCAACTCCTCCCCAAGCGCTACACTGGCCAAACCCTGGGACGGTGCACCAGTAGGTGCCGGTGTACTTTTGGGGCATTTGGGGTCCCCCCTCACATGACCCACCTGGTCACATGCATAGCACTTACGTGGGGGACCACCTGCCACTAGCTTCCCTTTGGACAACCATGGCTTCTTTTCACTGGGGGGTTGGGAATCCTTACCCTGGGAATCAGTTTGGGGCCCTTTAGAGAACTCCCCCTGTTTGCCCTTACCCCCCCCTTTCTTCTGAGAGGGACCCTGCCCACCCTTGGCGTGGTCCCCCCATACCTCTTTTGGACCCTGGTGCTCTCCCAGCGGTCCGCTTCCTGCGCAAGCTTCCTGGGGTCAGTCAGCTTGCTGTCAATGAGGTGCTAGCGCAGCTCTGGAAAACATAAACTGTACAAGTGCTCCCAAGCAATTAAATTGTAAAGCTCCTCATACGTGTTTACCTTACTGCCCTTCACCCAACCATCCAGTGACCTGCAAAAAGAATCAACACATTCCAACCATGTTTGGGATTCCTTTCTTTTGTAGGATCTAAACTTCTCCTTGTACTGCTCAGAGGTGAGACCATACCTGGTGAGTAAGGCCTCCTTCATGACAGGGTAGGTGAGACTCTGAGCATCCCCTAAGGCGGTCGGTGTGTCCCTCCCCTCTGCCTCAAAATGCTTCCACAAGGCTGCCCTCCAATGAGCTTCAGGGACCAGGTTCATGTGGAGAGCTGACTCATAACCCTTGAACCACAAGTAGATATCATCCTCCCTCTTATAATCCTTCACAAGGTCTTTTGGGATGTGTACCCTTCTCTCAGGCTGCACTGTAGGATTGCTGCCACCATCCCTACTGGACTGGCTCCTCTGATCTAACTACTTTAAATTAAGCCTATGAGCCAGCTACGTCTTCCTTTCCTCAAGGACTGCTCTTCTCTCATCTCTTTCTTTCTCCAGATTGAGCTTCTGCAGCTCCAATTGGTATGCCCTCTTTGCCTGTCTGTCCTGCAATTCTTCAGGTGTCAGACCTTTGGAGGATACACTGCTACTTGCCCTAGAGACTCTTTCCCTGGGAATAATAGGTCCCCCCCACTATACCATGATGTACTGATTGCTCTCCCTCCTCATCCTCATCCTCCTCCTCATCCTCAGTGTGCCCTCCAGTGTTTCTGGTTGTCACCCAGGCCATCAGCGCCTTTTTCAGCTCATCCTTCTTGGAGGAGCTCTTAATGGGACAACCAAAATGTTTACAAAACAGCTTTAGCTGAGCCTTGTTATAACTATCCAATTGCTTCAGGTCAAAAACAGCTTCAACTGGTGCATCTCCAAGTAGAGACATGATGAAAGGTTAAAAGAGTGCAAAGTTCCTAATGCAGAAACAAGTTCCTAAATGAAGTTCAAAGTCAATCAAAGATCAGCGAAGAAAACAAAGTGGACGTAGGGAAAAATCCACAAAAAGAGAAAAGGCAAAAATCTCAAGACAAGCAGTATGTGGTCACGTAGTGGTCTGCACTCAAAATAATAGTGTACACTTAATCACTGTATGTCAAGTACAAATACAAGTCCAAATCCCAACCGCTGATCACCAATGTTAGAATTGGGGTGTTTGGTTGACAGTCAGGTTACCCCCTGTTCAAGCAAGGACCCTCACTCTAGTCAGGATAAAAGAGAATCACCCTTAGCTAACCCCTGCTTACCCCCTTGGTAGCTTGGCAGAGCAGTAGGCATAACTTCAGAGTGCTAGGTGTAAAGTATTTGTACCAACACACACAGTAACTTAATGAAAACACTACGAAATTACAACACTAGTTTAGAAAAATAGGAAATATTTATCTAAACAAAACAAGACCAGTATGACAAAAATCCAACATACACAAGTCAAGCTATGATTTTTTAGAGATTAAACTCAAAAATAGCGCCTAGGAACAAAAATGCTTCAATGAGATGTTACCACGGCGTCGTTCCCAACAAGCCGACACCAGCGGCGCCGGACACGGAGTCGTGTAGACCCCCAAGTACAGTACCTTTGGTGAAGAGTGAAAATAAGCCGATGCGCGAAGTCGGGGATCGCGGTGTCTGTGCGAAACGTTGAATCCGTGCACTTCGAGCGGTGTCGGTCACGACGTGGTGCGGCGACTTCCACAGAGTCGCGGACTTCAGCGGGGCTGCAGCGGCGTCGGGCCTGCGATGAGCGTCGCGTTCCAGCGAGGGTCACGGCGTCGGGTGCAGGCGGCATTACCGGATTCAGCAGCAGCGTCGGTCCGGAGTCGTCCGAAGTCGATTTCCTTGGATTTCCACCAGCTTTCCTTTCATGGGCCCAGGGACTGGATAGGGCACCACTTGTCAGAGCAGGAGTCTCTCCAGAGACTCCAGGTGCTGGCAGAGAGAAGTCTTTGCTGTCCCTGAGACTTCAAACAACAGGAGGCAAGCTCTAACTCAAGCCCTTGGAGATTTCTTCACAAGATGGAAGGCACACAAAGTCCAGTCTTTGCCCTCTTACTCTGGCAGAAGCAGCACTGCAGGAAAGCTCCACAAAGCACAGTAACAGGCAGGGCAGCACTTCTTCCTCAGCTATCAGCTCTTCTCCAGGCAGATGTTCCTCTTGGTTCCAGAAGTGTTTCTCCTGTCTGTAGATTTGGGTGCCCTTCTTATACCCATGTTAGTCTTTGAAGTCACCTTTCTTCAAAGGGGACTCACACCTATTTGTGAAATCCTGCCTTGCCCAGGCAAGGCCTCAGACACACACCAGGGGGTTGGAGTCTGTATTGTCAGAGGCAGGCACAGTCCTTTCAGATGAGAGTGACCACTCCACCCCTCCCTCCTAGCAGAGATGGCTAATCAGGAAATGCAGGCTACACCCCAGCTCCCTTTGTGTCACTGTCTAGTGTGAGGTGAAAAACAACCCAACTGTCAAACTGACCCAGATAGGGAATCCACAAACAAGGCAGAGTCACAGAATGGTTTAAGCAAGAAAATGCTCACTTTCTAAAAGTGGCATTTTCTAACGCACAATCTTAAAATCAACTTTACTAAAAGATGTATTTTAAAATTGTGAGTTCAGGGACCCCAAACTCTACATGTCCATCTACTCTCTAGGGGAATCTACGCTTTAATCATATTTAAAAGTAGCCCCCATATTATCCTATGAGAGAGACAGGCCTTGCAACAGTGAAAAACGAAGTTGGCAGTATTTCACTGTCAGGACATATAAAACACATTACTATATGTCCTACCTTAACCATACACTTCACCCTGCCCTTTGGGCTACCTAGGGCCTACCTTAGGGGTGTCTGACATGTAAGAAAAGGGAAGGTTTAGGCCTGGCAAGTGGGTACACTTGCCAAGTCGAATTTACAGTGTAAAAATACACACACACACAGACACTGCAGTGGCAGGTCTGAGACATGATTACAGGGTTACTTGTGTGGGTGGCACAACCAGTGCTGCAGGCCCACTAGTAACATTTGATTTACAGGCCCTGGGCACCTCTAGTGCACTTTACTAGGGACTTAACAGTAAAACAAATATGCCAATCATGGAGAACCAATAACGTACACATTTTAAACAGGAGCACTTGCACTTTAGCACTGGTTAGCAGTGGTAAAGTGCCCAGAGTAACAAAAACAGTAAAATCAGAGTCCAGCACACATCAACAACCTGGGGAACAGAGGCAAAAAGTTAAGGGAGACCACGCCAAGGATGAAAAGTCTAACAACGATCATGCACATTCCTGTTTTGGAGCAGATAATAAAAAAAGGGACTAAGGCCAGTTAGGAACTTCATTTTAGCTTTAATTCGCTAAACCTCCCTCCACTTCAATGCAAATCAATATGGAAATGAAATTTCGTCATTTTTCTACCACACTGTAGCAGTTCGAAGATGTTGGCATATGTGGAAATTGTGCCCTCGGGACTATTTTGAGCATTACAGTCTAATGCCGCAAGTTTATTTCTGATAAAGGTTTTTATTGGGTTTACATGATAATTGTATATGTTTTATTAATCTCTCCTTATTGCATTTATGACCATGATTTAGGCCAATTTAACATCCTTATTACACTATGACTGTTTGAACACTCTTGATATGTGTGGGTGACCCTTCTAGTTTATTTCTCTCATTACTCCTCCTTGGCGGTCTTGTGTCTTTTTTTTTTTTTTAGACTTGTGTTAGCCAGCTAGCAGCCCTGATGGTGGGGTAGTGAAAGTAATATTCTTTTGGAATTAGCATGGCATATTTAAATTTAGTTATATGCAGATTCACTGGAATTGTGTGGCAGGGTTCATCAATTTATGTGGCAAGAAAAGTCCAGTTATGAATTTACAACCTCAATAGCTATAACTCATGCAAATGCGAGACCTATTTCACTGTAAATGCTTGTTGTTACTTACAACTTAGACATGCCCTCTCCAAGTACCAGACAGAGTTGGAAGAAGTCCCAGAATACAACCCACTAGAAAAGCGAGCATTTATAAGTCCCTTGGAGAAATGAGGGGTCTTGCAAATCTAAAGATCCCTGGTAACACACTCCCCTGATCTGATGGGTCTCTTGAGGGTAAAGTGGAAGGAGTGGGTGGGGCCACTGGATGAGGCAGATTGGAGGGATGCATGTATGACACCTCATGTTCTGGCAATATGAGTACTGCTCAGGCTCATGCAGTTTAAATACCTGTATCAGGCCTGCCTTACATCCTTCTATCATTGGAAAGCCCGGGCTTGTACCTACCCCGTTTGCAATAGATGCCAAGAACCTAATGGGGACTTCTATTATGCGGTATCATCCTGCCCTGTTATTCAGATCTATTGGACAAAAATTCTGTCTATCCTTTCTGGGATCGTGGGCTTACGTATAAAGGCAACTTCTAGGCTCGTATTACTAGGTATTCTGGAAGACATGAGGGGACACCTAGAGGACAGGATGCTTGCGGCTGAGTGCATTGTTGGCCAATAACGATATAGCCAAACACTGGAACTACCCTGCTGCTCTTTTTATAGGGGCATGGATGGAGGGTACGGACTGGTGCACCAAGATGGAAGAGACAATTTACACAGCGTGGGGGTGTCTCCGTAAATATGAGAAGGTTTGGAACAAATAGCAAGTCTATCATGGTCTAGATGGATGAGGCTGTCGTGGACGCATACTGTACTTCACACTTTTCTGGTGGAAGGTTGGGCGGGGTGAAGGGATATGAGCGATATCGTCTATGTGATAAATACTCTGGGGGCGCAACTTGTAATATTTTAAACAATTTTTTTTTTTTTACAAATAAAAGTGAAGATTGCATCACAGCAGGTAAAGGCCTCATGTTTTTAAGCCAATCTTAAAACGTGCTAGGGATTCCCCTATTTATGTGCACAAGTGACAACGTGTGTCTTTTCTATCACAGTTCCACTTTGGGGAAATTTCTAAAATGTTAAACAGTTCGAAGTGCAATTTTAAGTAAATAGTCTTATTTTCCCAGGACACAGACAGTTTTAAATAACGTATAACATGATCGGCTACTAGTAGCGAATTATACGCAATTTCTGAGTGACAGATAGATTCTATAAACTGAAATCCAGATGGATGTGGGTTTGGGAAACGGAGTATAGAAGATGAAAAATTTTCTGAAAAGATAGCATTGGGCTGTTTTCAAAAAGTTGCCACATTTTCGGGGATATGCTTTTAAGCCGTATGAAAGTGCCAGTAGAAATGTTACTCTAATCACCTCTAAAAAATAAAATAAAGATTTAACTGACATGTATCTGGCTATTTTTTTTTTAAACGCGTGCAACAAATTTGCATTCGCATTTTCTAAATAGGCCTTTGGAGAACCTATTATCTGGAAGAGAACCACTAAGTACTTGGAGCTTTTCTCCATTAAGGCACCTTATGAAGTTGTGCTTTGAGTTACCATCGAACCGATGTTTATCTTTGAATGGTTGATTGTCACCCTGTTAGCTGTGCAAAAGATCTCAAGTGCACTTAAATTATGTTGAAGGCCCATCTGCGTTTGTCCCAGGATCACGTTGTTGTCTGCATATTGCATCTTGTGTAGAGGATGATTGTTTAGTTTCGAAGGGCATGACGATGTCAGGCAAATAAAGATTAAATAGCAAGTGCGCCAATATGCACCCTTATTTTAGACCCTTTTATACTGCAACCTTGTCTGTAAAGGCTGATTGTTTCCCAACTTGATTCTCATCCAGTTGTTTGTGTACAAAAAGCAGACTAATAGTTGGATGGGAATGTCAATTTCGTCCAGTTTTGACCGCAGCAGAGAAAGATTAGTATAATCAAAAGCCTTTCTGAAGTCGTCAAAGCACCAAACAGGTTTGAAATGCGTTTGTGCTTTGTCGGATTAAGGCAGAAAGTGCAACAATATTATGTATGGTAGGACAGCCTGTGGAAAAGCCTCTTTGAAACCAGGAATTAATTTCTGCTTTGATTCCCATGTTGACATCTTCTTCAACAATAGGGTTGCATAATGTTTTGCATCCTTGCACCATAGTAATTAAGGCCCTCCATGGTTATGAACAATAGGGTATGAACCCTACTCAGTTACAGCTATTCTGCAATGACAACACTATGGAGTTTAAGGTCTTTCACCTGCAGATTATCTGCGGCATGCTTCATTATCGATTCCCTCATCTAGAAATGTAGCATATCTCGATGGGCTCAAATTTTCTGAGGGAGTTCTTAATATTGCTATGGATCGAGTGTGTAGATAAAATTATCCAGGGAAGAGAACTGGCCTGACATTTTACTCATGGCTTTCCCTGGTAAGATTAAAAGACGGTACACAATGTACACAGGGAGCTGATAAGTACTCCAGCATCCTGGAGGGGTCTGCTTGTTACGACCATGGTTTTCCTCATGGGTCAGTCGCCCATCATCAGTATTAAAAGGGGATCCTTATAAATACTATCTGAATGTGAATACTTCAAGGGTGTTAGACTTATTATTCTCACTCCAAAATAAACAACATTAGGGAAAGTGTTGAATTTCTAAGGGGGTAAACGTATTACAAAAACTCTCATCTAAGCAACAGTAGGAAAGGGATTGGACTTCAGAGGGGTAAGATTTACTATTGTCACTTCCACATAAGGAACATCAGGGAAAGTGTTTTACTTTGGAGGGGTTAGATTTACTGTTCCCACTCCAACATAAGCAAAATCAATAAAAGTGTTAGATATCTGAAAGATTACATATACAATTTCATCCTCAAAAAATATAGTACCTAACAATATTATCATATTAAAACCTATACAAAAGAAAAATGAATACTAAATAAATTACAAAAATAACAATGTTTATGTAAAACTAGATTATAATACAAAAATAAGTTATAAAAACAAAATAAATAAATGTAAAACAAACACTCCCACCATTCTACCCCAAAACAAACACCCAAAAATTAACTTAAAGTATAAATACAATAATCACAAAAAATAGTACTTACAAACTATAATAAATATAAAGTATATTTTACAAATTGTATTATTAAATACACTAAATCAATCAAATAAAAAATGAATAAAATACAACAAATAATTACATAACAAATAATCAAATTTACATAATTATGTACCATTAAAAAATTGAATTACCATTAAATGAATATAAATAACTGGACACTACTCAAATATAAATTAGCAATGAAATTATACATAATAAAGAATATAATAAAGCTCACATATTAAACTTAAAACAATCAATTAAACAAATTAAATAATAACCAATTAAATATTTAACATAAAAATACTTAACAATAAAAAAAATTATCAATTAAATAATTAACCAACCGACTTTCCCACAAACCCAAAAAGACACTACCAAATTAAAAATTACACATATAAATTACGAAATACACTAACAATATAACAATGACGAATACAAACACAAAAAAATGATATATAAAAATATATGAAATTAATTAAAAACATTTATAACAGCTACATTAATGTAAACAATATTAAATACAATGATTTTTTTAAAACTACATATTTATATAAACATGATATTCTTACCTCCGGTTATCTGTTCCTCTCTGTTTTTGACAATACATTGGTGTTACACTACATTTTTGATTCAATATTTGTGTCATGCATCCTAATGAGGGAGTTACTTACCTACAACAGCACACAGTTTCATGCAGAAATGAAGTGTTTCCTGGAGACTGCTGGAATCAGACAATTGAAAGTCTCTGTACCAGCCCAGCAATTGTCTGGTCAAGAGGGTTATTGTAATGAAGGCCCTTAGTGAATGAAATTGGTTGGATGAAGGTGCCAAGAGCCACATTGTGGATGGTTATAATGACCCCATATAAATATATGTGTATTGTAGTTTATCCTTTTGAGGAGAAGAGTTGCTGGGATGTGATTTAAATAGAGAATGGATGGGGCACAACAATGTGGATGCTAAAAAAAAAGAAAAAAAAAAAAACTTGGTAAGGTTTTGGTTGTGAGAAATACTGTGCAAACTAAATTGTTGTGGGATGGTAGCAAAGTGCAGCAGTTGAAGGAGAAGGTCGGAGACTGAATGAGAGATAAAAAATGTCAATGGCCAGAAGTTTCTGCCTCATTTTTCTGCACCTGTATGTGTAAAGGAGGTGAAGGACAGTGTTGTGGTGTTGTTGGTTGGCAAGGTGTGGAACAAGGACAAGCTTTGGGTTGCACCAAAGAGTGAAACTGGGGGGCATATTTATACTCTGTTTGCACCGAATTAGTGTCATTTTTTGTTTTTGTTTTTTGTTTTTTGCAAAAATTGACTCTATGGCCTTAACGCCATATTTATACTCCTGTGCAAATGGTGCAAGGGAGGGAGGAGGGGTAAAAAAATGGGGCAAAGCTTGCTTTGCCCCTTTTTTTTAAGCCTGGGTCAGGGCAGGCGTTAGGGGACCTGTGGGCCTATTTCCATGGCAGAACACCATGGAATAAGCCTACAGGTGCCCTCCCCAGACCCCAGGGGCACTCCAACCCACATTAGAGGGACTGCGGAGGATGGGGGACCCCATCCCAGGTAAGTACAGGTAAGATCGAATTGTGTTTTTTTTTTTTAAGTGCCATAGGGGGCCCTGAAATGAGCCCCCATACATGGCACAGGGTGCAATGGCCATGCTCTAGCCTACCCTTTGCACCGGCTTGCACTATTCCATAAATATGGTGCCCGGCTGGTGCACAGAAATGGTGCAAGCCGGTGCTAAACTTTTTGGTGCAAAACTGAGTTAGTGCAGCTTTGCAGCAAAAAGTATAAATAAGGGACAATATTTTGTAAGTTTTCGCCACTTTTACGTAAAAAAATGATGTTAATGCGGCACAAAAAAGTATAAATCAGGGTCTTGGTGCTAGACGGGTGTAGCACCAAAGTATAAATATGGAGTTAGATTTGCACCGAATTAGAGTCAAAAAAATTACGCTAATTCGGTGCAAACAGAGTATAAATATGCCGCAGAGTATAAATATGCCCCTAAATATGGCGTTAAGGCCATAGAGTCATTTTTTGCACGGGAACGCCTACCTTGCAGCTCATTAAGGGAAGGAAGGTCTCCACTTTCAAAAAATGACTTTAACTCCATAAATTTGGCGCTATAGGGGTCTAGCACCAAAGTATTAATATGGAGTTAGTTTTGCACCGAATTTGAGTAAAAAAATAATGACGCTAATTCAGTGCAAACAAAGTATAAATATGCCCCTTAGCGTCAAAAATTGATGCTAATCTGGTCAGAATCATTTATTTTGACTCAAACCTGCCTAATGTCATTTTTTTTAAGCTAGCCTACCCTTTGCACTGGCTTGCACCATTCCATAAATATGGTGCCCAGCTGGTGCTAAAAAATGGTGCAAGCCGGTGCAAAACTTTTTGGTGCAAAACTGCGTCAGTGCAGTTTTGCACCAAAAAGTATAAATAACGCCCTGGGTTCTTTATGCAACTGTTGGATAGTGATGTGGATGGGAAGTGTGCTCCAATGAAGATGGGAGCTAAATAACAGCCTAGTTCAACAACCTTACCAAGTTGGTACAAAAATTATGGATATCATTATGAGGCTGGTGGTCTACTGACCGCCAGACTCGTGGTGGCAGTTGGACCGCCGCCAATGCGGGGGTCCGAACGCCACCTTATGACCGCAGTTGCGCTGCAGTCAGACTGCCAGCACCACCAGGATTAGTCATCTCGGTGGTCTGGCGGTCGGGGCAGTCATAATCCACCAGGGCAGCACCCTGGGGATTACGATCCCCTTCTCCGCCAGTGATTTCCTGGTGGTAACACCGTCATGAAAAGGCTGGCGGAGATGGGGTGCAGGGCATGGGCAGTGCAGGGCCCCCCCTGGGCAGTACTATTGCAGTGTTCACTGTCTTTTTTTAAAACAGTGATCATTGCGATGGGTCCTGGTGCACCCTGAACACTACAGCATTGCTATTACCAGATGGAGACAATGCTGTAGGTAATTTCCTGCTGATCCAGTGGGAAACACATAATGGGCCCAGCAGGGAGGCTGCCACACTGGCGGCAAACCTACCCGCCGGAACTGCGGCGAACATGGTTTTCTGTCCACCGAGGTCATAATGAGGCCCTATGTGTTGAATGAATGTTAACTTCTATTCACAGTATTTATATCTGGTGCTTGTTAGCAGCTGCTATTCTGTTGGTGTTGGGAATTTGGGGCCATATGTACATAGCTTTTTTGGATTGCAAATGGCCCAATTCGAAGACCCACGCCATTTGCACCCCAAAAAAAGCATTTTCCTATGTACAAAACCCTATGTTGCGATTCAGTAACCTGTTACCAAATTGTAAAATGGGTTAGCAATTCGGTATTAGGAAGGGGCGTGTTAAAGGCGTCCCTTCCTAATAGCGACTTGCAGTCCTATGTACGTATGCATTGCAACCGGATTGCGCTTGCAAAACATTTACTTTTTAACACCAATTTAAACTTGGTGCTAATGAATTCGCAAACGGGAAGGTGTTCCCATGGGACTCCTTTCCCTTTGTGAATGCATGAGAAACGTTTCTTAAGAGTAGATAGTGGTGCCATGGTCCACTGCCTACTCCTAAAAAATGAAACTTTAAAGTTTCAGTTTTTTCTTTTTAAACGTATCCCATTTTCCTGTAAAAAGTTAAAAAAAAAAAAAAAAAAAAAAGATTGCTTTATTTAAAAGTAATCACAAACATGGTGGTCTGCTGACCCCAGCAGGCCACCATCCCTGTGATTTTTGTGATTCCCAGTGGGTCGCAGATTGCGACCTACCTTATTAACATTAATGAGTGAGGTCTATTTGCGACCCACTGGGAATCGCAAAAGAAACTCAATAGAGTTGCGTACTTTTGGTATTGCGATTTCCTAATTGCGATTCGCATTGAATCACAATTAGGAAATTGCAATTCCTAACATACGCACATGTGGCCCTTGGTCATTTATTATGGTTCATTAAGAGAGAGAATATGTGGGATTTATGATATGGAATCTATGGTTGGTTCTACATTCCTTGTGCGTGGTCACTATTATAGGTTTGAATAATCGTTTTGTTCCAGGCAGTTCTGTTCTGGGGGTGAGCTGGTGCTACCTTCCATTGTATTTTGTAATTAACCAACCTACTGCACTTCCCTATTCCTCCTTTCAGCCAGGTTTCGTAATTTCTAACATTTCTATTTGCCCCCAATGGCTTGAGAGAGATCTGAGGGTATCCAAGTTGCTGCAGGTGCAGTGCTTTGTAGGTCATGCAGATTATCTTAGATTCATTCCTGGCTGCAAGAGATAGCTGTTGCAGTCCTCTGAACACAGATGGGATGTGGTCATATGTTTTTGTACCTAAAACAAGTCACCACGCAGTAGAACTCGGCTTTCATGAGGATGATTGAAGAAGTTGGGGTAACTACTGAGACAGCGTTTGCCTAGTAGTTTCTGGATTCAACCAGCAAATGAACAGAGAGGCCTAAATCGTTGGGAAGAAGAAATGATTTGAGCGTCTTGATCGAGTGCAGCACGACATTAGCTTTCGATACTATGGAGGTCATTACAAGCTTGGCGGGCAGCTACCGCCGCCCGCCAAGCTGTAACCGCCGTGGGGCCGCCAATGCAGCCGCACTCCCGCAGTCTCTATTACAACATCCCCGCTGGGCCGGCGGGCACAAACCTAGTTTACGCCCGCCGGCCCAGCGGGGATGCGGCCGCAACATAGGAGCCGGCTCCTAATGGAGCCGGCGGTGTTGCGGCCATGCGACGGGTGCAGTAGCACCCGTCGCGCTTTTCACTGTCTGCTATGCAGACAGTGAAAAGCTGCACGGGGCCCTGTTAGGGGGCCCCTGCACTGCCCATGCCAGGGCCCAGGGGCCCAAGGACTCCCCTTACCGCCAGCCTCTTCCTGGCGGTGCAAACTGCCAGAAACAGGCTGGCGGTAGGGGAGTCATAATCCCCAGGGCAGCGCTGCTTGCAGCGCTGCCCTGGTGGATTATCACCGCCGGGGCTAAAACGGTGGGAAACCGCCGGCCCCGGCGGTGCGACCGCAGCGCTACCACAGCGGTCATAATATGGGTCTCCGTACCACAAGCCTGTTGATGGTACGGATGCCACTTTAGCCCTGGCGGTCTCAGACCGCCAGGGTCGTAATGACCCCCTATATGCTCAGTCAGTGTCATCATGGAGAGATGTGAATCCAACCACAACCCCAAACATTTGACTTCCTTCAGCAAGAAGGGGTAGAAGCCAGAGTACGCATCTCCCTAGACAGTCTGGATTGAACTTCATGTCTTGTGAGCAGTGAATCAGGATTCTGAGAGTTTGCAATGATTCTGAAAGAACCAGTATTCTGCAGGAGCTGAAGGACGAGTGCTGCTACTTGGCAATTGAAACGAGTTGTGCTGTGAAAACTTCCACATTCGTTAAGGTGACCATTCCTTCGTTTGAGCGTTTTCGAGTGGATGGCAGTGAACATAAAATCATTCTTGGTGGGGTTCATCTTCAAGAAGGAACTGATAAGCCATGCCTGGATAAAGGCCAAGTAGTCTTTGAGTCAATTGATGGTGCTAATTGCCAAAACTGTTAAATAAAGATGCCTTCAGTCGGCATACTGACAGGTTTTCACGCTGTGGTCCGACAGCTGTGCTGCTGGGGTCTCTTAGTTGGTGGAACGGACAAATCAAAGACATGAGTATGTCTGGGAGCCCCAAGAGCGGCGTCTTGGCACTGACAGGCTTTGAATTCTACAGAAATTACAGGACATACGCTAAAGTAACATACTGGTACACGGTTTGTGGTGAATTCTCCCTTTGATGAAAGATAACTCTGTAAATGTTTAAAGGTTTATCCGCAAGGCTTAGCAATCTCTGTTTTGCCTAATGCTTAAATTTGGATCGCTGCCAAAGTCATACTCGGAAATACACTGTAAAAATCCCCACAGCCTAGTATCGTCCTGTTTTCTTTGGCACTCAGTTCGTCTTGGTAACAGCATTTCATTTTTTTACAGTCCTCGGTTTAAGTACAACGCGGAAGCGCTGTTTCCTTTTGTTTGTGTTATTCTCTCGTTCCGAAATGCCAATAAAACTTTGTTACAGTTTAACATCAATATCTTGAGTGATAATATTGTTTTAAGTCAGTGTAGCACTTCAGGGGAATGGAAGACAGTGTATTTGTTTTCGAATTATGTGTCAACTTTGTGTTTCCTAATGTTTCTGTAGGTAGAAGCTTTTGAACTGATGAGGCCACTGCGTCTTTGCAATCTTCCTCAGGGGCTGCCACGTGACGTGCTATATAGGGTGGGTTGTCTTCTAACCCTTGGCACAATGTTTTTTTTTCCCTCTCAGCAGCTTGATTTGTAATTAATGCGGGGAATTTTAAATATTATTCCAAGATCCTCTTCATGCATGTGCTAACCACCACAGCCTCCCCCATCTCTTGGCATTCCCATCTGAGAACGGATTTCGTTTTTTGGAGACAATGCAGTGTTGAGCCTGGCACCAACAGTTTCAGTGCAATCGCTACTAGGCATACTCTAGCCTGCCTTTTTATTTGTAAAAAAGAAAGTAATATAGAGCGGTAGTACTTCGCCCCTCTGACCAATTCGTTTTGTACCCCCAGTTTTTCTGCCGATTCTTAGGGATATTGTGGTGAAAATCCATTGTTTTGTCACATATGGGAGTCCTAACCCCCCTGGAAGAGTAAGGTTTAAATTTCACATCTCAAAAGAATTCACATACTTCATTACTGTCCCTAACAAAACCTCTGCATTTCTAGCCAGTTTCTGTGGCCATACATGTTTCAAAGTTTTCATGGCGGAGGGATCTAATCCAGAACAATCTTAAAATAAGTCGGAGTTGCTTTCATGTCTCACTTGCTCAGTCCAGTTCGAGTCAGACGTATTACTCCACTGCTTTCAAAGTTCACTACATTTATGGTATGGCAATGCTGTGGCTACTTTATCTTTGGTATGGCCATTTTAATATTTGTAAAGCTTCCCCTGCACGAATTAATGGTGATGAGCCAGCGGCTGGAATTTCTTCATTGTTGGGTATTTCCATTAGGCAAGGCTGCTGATGCCGATTTAGCCTGTGGTCACATGGATGCAGCCCTTTCTAGAAGGGTATGTGCAGCTTACTGGTATATGTGTGCATCGTGCTCAGGGTGTGCATGTTTTGCTGCTATGGGATATGGTGGGTGAAAGTTCCACTGGTGGAGTTTACAGTCATTTTGGGCCCAGCCCTGCTGTTAGCCCAAATGGGTGGACACTACTGTGAGGCTTTCAAGACACCAATTTGGTTTAGTTTGCAATTCTTTTTCCACTGCCTTTTGTGAATTAGCAAAACAATTATGTCAGAAAGGCACATTTATCAAGAAGGAGTTTTGCCAACATTTTACATCTTCTGTTCAAAGTTCTCCTTTCATTCTGGAGTTCCTATTGTGAGAGAACACAGTGCCCGTGTAGCACTAAAGTTAATTGTGTTCCATATACTTTCAGCCTCTTGACTTCATCAATTTTCTTTCTACTGTTTTGGTTCAGCCATCCTACTCCTTCCTTGACAGCATTTACATTTTCTGTGGTGTGCAGTTCTGGAAGGCTTAGAGGTCAAGTCTTTGGATAACTTCCAACCTACCAACAGTTTTGATATGATGACCTCAACCAAACATTTATCCTCTGTTTAACAGAAACAATCTCAGTTGTCTCTGTTGGGTGTGAGAGAGGATAGACAAGCACAACGGTGGTTTTATATGAATGTGGAGTGGTTTATTCATGCTAGAAGTTGAACTTTCAGGTTAAATTCTTCTAAGTTTGTTGTAAAAACTGAGAACAATATGTGGAAGAGTTTGAGGGCATTAGAACTGATTTGCTGGGTAAACCCCTGAATGCTCAGATGGTGTGCCCCGAAATATCGAGGAGGAAATCACAATGGCACCAAATATTGTGGACATAATATTGAAGGAAAAAGGAAAGGAAGGAAAAAGACTTGAAAAGTAAGTATGTGTAGAGTTTCTATATCTTATGCTACATATATGTACCTTGACAATATCTATCTATCTGTCTGTCTATCTTTTTGTCTATCTATCTTCAAGTTGGATAGATGTGGAGTTAATAATAGTACAACTATACTTCCTCTGAATGCACTTACCTTTTGATATTTTATCTATCAATATTCTGTCCGTCATGTTAGTGTATTACAATATTCCACAGTATAATCTATACTGCAAGATACAACATGATTATGGCTATCCATTCCTTTTCCAAAGAATCTCCTTAATGCTCAGTTTTAACTTTGACTTGTCAACCAAGATAGCAGACAGGCTATAAAGAAATGCACGATTTGAGAGAATTATCAGGGATATCAGCAGGTTGTTTGCTCTGTATGAATTGCTGCCCCACCACTAATAGAGAACCCACATCTACTCATGCAGGCAGATAAGTGGGCAGTCAGTAATGTAGTAATAATAATGGTAGTAATACCAATAATAGTGATAAAATAAAATATCAAGTAGTCTCAAGCATAGGAGTTATAAATTACAAGTCATATACCAATATCGTCTTAATATAGTTTTTTCTAAACTAAAGGGAGACATTCTTCTATTTGTTATGTCATAATTTATATTTGATTATTGGTAAAATTGGTACTCTCTGCTAGTGACACAGTTTTGAATACAGTATATTTGCATAAGCGGATATCCTTGACAATTTCATTTCAAGACTACCCAGTGTTTCTTCTGTTTGTTGCTTGATTTCCTACCTGTTTGCATTGAATGTATGTTGTTATATTCACTTTAGCAGACATTTCTATTCATAGTTGACCATGCCATCTTCCTTGAATTGCCCATGATGTTTTGCAGTTTATGAGTTTCAAAAGTGCAGCAACCCAAGAGTAGAGTGTCACAGAGAAGTGTTCTACTTTTAGGTGGTTTCATTAATGGGCTGCTTGTGTGGTTTTTGCCACTTTACCTTATATTTTCATTTTATCGGGCCCAGGGCTTGTGACATTGTATTGAATTCAGGCATATATTTTCCTAAGTTGTTTTTCCTTACTCATTTGAATGTTGTGGGCTAACACATTCCATTGGTCTTGTAATTCACTTTTCATCAAGACTTCATTTTATTTGCATTGCTTTTATCCCTCTGGATACCATTTTTAGGTCTCACCTAATCGGCGCATGTGCTGTGCTGCAAAATGCATTGGTTACAATTCTGTGGGCTTACAACCCACCCACAGCATACCATAAATTGTTCTCACTGTCACTCACATTTACATTATTTCAATTGCTTATCTGCCGTACACTTCCCTTTATTTCTTGTGTTAGCTCCTCCCTGGTGCATGGACCAGGTAAATGTGTTCTTCCTCATGTCTGTTCTTTTTTGTCTTTTCTGCAATGGATTATTTTGTCATTTTGTAAGCATTTCACTTTTATTCCTGGACATCCAATATTCTCTCCTACTTTTAACACAGGCATACAGCTTCTTAATTATGTTGCTTTTATCCCATGTGCCTTCTTCATTGATGTAATAGTTATTTACAACCACTACTTACTGTGCTACTTACGTCATTCTGCTCTATGCTATTCCATTCTATGCCACTCCATTCTCTGCCATTCTACTGTACACCACACCTCTACTATATGCCATTCCACTCTATTTTATACCACTCTATTCCACCCCACTCTACACCACTTCACTCGACTCTTCCCCACTCTACTCCACTTCTCACAATTTCATTCTACTCTGTGCCACTGCACTCCACATGATGCTACTCTATGGCATTCTACACTGCTCCACTCCACTCTACTCTAGTCCACTCCACTCCACTCCACCCCACTCTGCTCTGCTCTATGCCACTCTACACTACTCCACACCACCCTACTCTATGAACCTTCACTCCACTCTACACTATCTCATTGCACTCTATGCCACTCTACTCTATGCCACTCCACTTCACTCCACCCCATTCTATGCCACTCTATTCTATGCCACTTTATTTTATGCCACTGTATGACACCTCACGCTACACAACTCCACTCCACACTACGTCATTCTACTCTACACCACTCCACACAATGCCACTCTATACTCCTCTACTCTACTCCATGCCATTCCACTCAACTCCACATCCAACACCACCCACTTTATGCCACAATACTTTACTCTATGCCACTCTACACCACTCCAGTTTATGCCATGCCACTCTATACCAATCCATTCTATGCCACTCTACACCACTCCACTTGTTTCTACTCCACTAGATGCCATTCCACTCTACACCATGCCACTCCACTCAACACAGTGCCACAAACTCCACATAATTACACTCCACTCTTTGACAATCTACTTTATGCCACTTTATCCTTTGCCACACTACTGCAGCAATCTACATCACACTGTTTTACACCACTCTATTCCACTCTGTCACTCTACTCTATGCCACTCAACTCTACGCCACTCCATTCTATGGTAATTTACTATTTGCCACTCTCCTCTATGGCAATTTACTGTTCAGCACTTCACTCTACTCCTCAAAAAGCAATGTCACTTTATGCCACTCTACTCTGTGACAATCTGTTCCACTCTCCTCTATGCCACTGTTCTCGATGACACACCACTAACATTGTGTCATGCCACTCCACACAATGTTGTGCCACGCCACACATTTCCACTCTGCTCTGCACCACTCCACTCTTCACCATTTAATCTACACCACTCTACTCTATGCTACTCTATTGTATGCAACTTTACTGCTCCACTCTACACCACTCTACATCACTCCATTATACTTAATGTCACTCTGCTCTATGCCACTCTACTCTATGCCACTCCAGTCTGTGCCACTCTACTCTTCACCATTCTATTTTACTTTATGCCACTCCACGCCATTGTATGCCACTCCACGCCACTCTACCCACTCCACGTTACGCCACTCTATGCCACTCTACTCCACACAATGCTACTCTATGCCTATCTATTCCACTCTCCTCTGTGCCACTCTCCTCTGTGCCACACCACTAACCTTTTGCCGTGCCAAACAGCAGTCACACTGTTGTACAACATGGCTAAAAGAATTTGACGAAGCCAATAGCTCTCATAGAAGTGAGAGCTATTGGCTTTGCCAGTGCTTGTTCTTCACAGCAGATTCACCTCTCTTACACTGTGGCCAAGTAGGGTTGATTAATTTATTCCACATTTTTATGAGAAGTCAATTTACCTGTAAATTTGGTGTAGATATGCTTCATAGTAACAAGCCACAAGATCAAGTTCTCTTTGCAATATAACCATAAACTGTAACTAAACTAGGAAAGAAGAGAGAGAATGAACAATTGATGGAACAGTTGAAATTGCATCTCCTAAGTATAGGGTTGAATCCAATTGGAGGGTTCCTACAGGCAGCTGCTGTTGGCGTTTCCACAAGTATCCCACTTGGTGGGTGAAAATGCTCTGTGATGGCCAAGCGCCCTATGAGTGACCTGGGGAGGCTGGAAACCACAGAGTGGAGGACAACTGTCTCTGCAAACGGGGAGAAAAGAAGGATGTGAAAACAGAACAAAAAGAGTGGAATCTGAATAGAAGATAAGGAGAAGAACTTGATTAAAAAAAAGTAAGGAATCCCTAAATGGAGCATTCATAATAATTATTAACAAATACGAATGAAATAAAAGCAAAAAAAGAGAGATCAGTGGGACAAAAGATGGCAAGCTAATGGCTCAATGAGCACAGAACAATAGTGTGGTACAGAAACTATGGTAAAATGAGTAGTTTCTAGTCTTCATGCACTGGGCAAATTGATGATATCAATTGGCAATTTGAACGATGAACCTTAATCATCAGGCGGCAGTATTTCTCACCTCTCACTTGTCATTCAAATGCTAATTTCACCGATGTGGTGACGGCGGCCGGAGTTGTAACCAGCCGTCTTGCTGACTACAACCCCACTGTTTGCCAGTGGGGACCCCGCCATGGAAAGGCTGGCTCAAAGCCAGTGCAGGGAGCCAAAGGGGGGGCTCCTGCACTGCCCATGGCTGTAAAGTAGAAGGAAACTGCTCATGTACGCCATTAATAAACAAGCTGCCAACAATCCTGTAGCAGATCAGCTCATTGCTAGAGAACCTAAAGACAGTGGCATTAGATACCAATGTCCAAATAAGAACATGTGAGCATGAGGCCCCTAACATTAAATTAAAAAATGAAAAACTAACGACAGGACTTGCTGCATATGACATGTTACAAAATAAATCATCAAACAACCAAATAAGAATATAAGACCAGCAATAACAAGCAAGGGGAATCAATATTCTGTTATTATGCCCTTTCCAGTGTTTGACATTGGAAACAACGAGACCATCTAAATTAAATTATCAAATGAATCTCGTAACCATGAACCAACAGGAAACATACAAAAAAAGTGGCCAAGACTATATTAACAAAACTGAAGCATCACGAACCCTGCCTGTGCGAACATCAAAATAAAAATGCTATTGAATCCAAAGTTTCCTAAATATGTAGAGCAATCATAATGGATCCTAAGGAGAAAAAATAAATAACAAATGTAATCAGATGGAATTAACTGACTGGCTCCACAAAAGTATCAAAGGTCAATACATTGACATATCTAACATAGGAATTTACATTTCTCTCATATCAGATACTCTTGTCAAAGTACATAAACAGTGTGGATAATGCAAGACCCTGCATCAGCCTTCACAGGTCAGCTCTCTGTGCCTTTGATCACCTGTAACTTCCCCTCTGTTACTATAAAAACTCTAGAAACAAAAGGTAATAATTGAAAACTCCTGTTTTAACTACATTATAAATCAGGGGTAAGAAATTACATTAAACTGTAGGAATATCATAAGGCTCATAGCATCATTGCCAGCATTGTAGGGCATAGGCTCTTAAGACATTATGGTGATAACTTTCAAACCGCCAACGAATGGGGAAACTAAACAAACTGACTGAGGTAACCAGTGCTTAATGTGAGCCAGTGGTTTCCGGTGCTCGACACCAGCACCTAAATGTCAACACAAGCACTTATGGCAGTCTACCACATAGCTGGTTATTAACTGAATATACAGTAAAAATAGTCAGACCCTCTGGCCAAGCCATTGTTTTGGCTTTGGGGTCCTGGAATAGACCGAATAGTCTCACTTGTAGGAGTGTGACGGTTAGTAGTTGAGTTTGTACTATCACTGCCCACTCTGGAAAGGGCAATGGGTGATGCAAGCTTCAGTGGCCTGCAGTTACAAGGGCCCTGGTAACCTCTGCAAACAAAGATTTTAAGCCTTACTTTGGACTATAAACAGCACATTCTTAATTAGTGAATTAGGACTCTGCTTTTGGAACTTGACAGATAGCCCTATGCCCTTGAATGTAAACTAGGCTTACAACTACTGAAGTCGCAAGTAAACAAGAAGAAACAGGGCTCCCTTTTGAGTGGAGCCCTGGGACCTGACAGCTCGAAGTTCCATTTATAGGAAATCAATAAAATACAAAAGGGCGAACCAGGAAAGGAGAGTATTAAAGTCAGACAATCAAGCTTGTTGGGAATCAGCCCCATCGACTCACTATTCCTTGCAACAAACCATTCATTGATGATAATATGTTCTTGGACCAGAGGTATCAAACCAATCCCTTAAACTTCAGAAGCACCGCACCAACATATATCACATTATGATATGATTTGCCTCCAGGAAACTTGGGCAAGGGTTGACAGTCCCCTAATAGGGATTAATAAACATTTTAAAACTGCACTTGAGCATTATAGACTAGGGCGCACAAAAATAGGATAATGAATCTGTGCGAGTAACAAAATTTTGTGTAATCTGGCGAGACTGAAGGAAGAAATGGATTCATGCCTGATAATTAAATTAGACCTCAGGCAAACTGCAACTGATCATATTAAAAGTATGAGAATTTACAGTAAACACGTCAAGCCACGCCTCAAAAGGAAAAGTGAAATATTCTATTCTCTATCTGATTCACTTGATTTGCTTATACTAGAATAGTATTTAACGCACATTTCTTCACAAAGCAGCAACTCATGAGACAATAGAAGAAGATGATTGTTACTGAAATATTCCTGAAATTGCACACCCGGGGCACACCCGGGACAAAGATGAAATAAAAAGGGGTCATCCCCAATAACGGCCCTTTATAGCATGGGCTTTAGGAATTTAAATGGACACCTATGACACAATCAACCACCAAGTCCACAAACATCCATCTCTGGTCACAGAGACAGGTGGTATTAGATTACAGTCTGACAATGTTAGAATTCTTCTAAACCGTAGAGGATTTCTAAACAGTCCCACTGCTAGACAGTGATCGCTTTACCCAGCACATAGTAGTTAAATGGGAACTGGTGAGAATCAACTAGGTGTGTGCCAAGAATTCCGCTCCTCCGTGGGAGGTTGCGGAGTTTTGGCCACTCTGTGCTCCAGCCAGAGAAATTGCTGTGTTGGCGAGCGCAAGCAAGATTTCTGAACACAGGTTGTTGCAGCAGGTCGCATCCCCCCACCTTGAGAAAGCTGCTACTCGCGTTGAGGAAGCTGCCTCTTCAGTACAAAATCAACTTGAGTGGCAGAAAGAAGTTAGCGTCCCCTGGTGCTCCACGTGATGCAATTCACACTGATTTTACAGTGCGGGGGAAACTCCTGGTGCTAAAAAAATCAGCAAAAACAGTGGCATGTACCCAAACTCTGCCGTTCGCGGAACTCCGTGTAGCGCGACTGGGTTTTTTCAGCACTTGACGGAGTATGGCATGGCAGAACTCCACAAACTCTGCCCAGGCCTAGAAATGATCCACTAGAAATGCTGAGAAGCCCTACTGATACTTAACCTGTGAAAAGAGATAAATAAGATACAAATAAAGCAGCTTCCCAGAATGCCCATTTAAAAGATGTAATAGAGGAAAATAAAAACAACAAGGAGGGGAACACTAGTTCCCTTTCAGCGGAGGCAGGGCCTGCATTCATCCATTTATAGCAGTGCCCTTACTGTAATCGCACCATAACAAACATGAAAGAGATGGGTAAAGGAGAGAGACATTGTTCAACAGTGACAAGATCACTGAAAAATAATTGAATAACTGCAACGGAAGTGTAGGAAAGGAAGATCAGATGAATCAACAATAAAATAATTGACTAATTTGTGCCGCCTATAGAAAAATTCCCGCCAGGAAAAACAGAATTCAGTAGAACTCACCTGGATTAAATTATATGAAATGTATAAGTGAGGTGTCCTACTTATGTTGTGGAGAGAAGTTACCAAATTGCTTTTGCAAGGAAAGAGAATGGGAATTATCATTGTACCCGTAGCAAAATGGGTGCCTTATATACATTTACCATGTTGCTCAGGTATCGCAACAAAATAAACAATTCTGCCTAATATACTGCCTATTTAAAAAGGTGTGTTGCTCTTTACAGGTATAAAATATCCTGTCTTCTCTCAGAACTGTTGGCACCCTAGATCCGAATGGCCTCCCGGTAGGTATTTTTAAGACAAATCCATGGGCAGAGATCCTAACACCTCTATACAGTAACTCCTTTCAAAACAACATGGCCCCCGATAGTTGGGGGGGACTCCTTATTAGTGCCAATCCACAAAAAAGGCTGTTATTCCTTGCTGGATAAATATTGTATGATTGCACTATTAGATATAGGGAGAAAATGTTTCTGCAAACTTCTCAACATAGAACCGGAGTATTGGGCTACGCATAAAGGGCTTTTCCAAATTGCCAAATGGTCTTTAAGAAAGGATGTGGAATAGATTATAATTTACTATCCCTCTCAAGTCAAGACAAGTCAAGATAGTCTTTATTTGCCATAAAAGCACAAGATACAGATACAAATCAATCAACAAATACCCATAAAATACATCTGTTTAAAAATAATACAGTATAAAGTTTGCAATAATAACAGCTCATTGATTTCTTATTTCTTTTACGAAAAGCAGATCTAGTATAGTTCAGGACTGCACAGCATGTTTCCCATGAATTTAACATCTTCAAGAAATCCATCGCTGACCGGTAGTCTTTAGAGCCTGACAATTTCACAGGGATTAAAAAGGCTTTCCTAGGAACGGCATGAAGAGGAAAAAACAATGTAAAGTTGCTCGTACTTTGCTTAGTAGAGTGGTCGCAGTGGCACTGAGGAAGCTCGCAAACCCAGCCATCTTGCCTAGGGAAAGCCACCTTTAAATGAATCAGCTTCAAACTAAAATACGTTAATAGGGTACGATGAAAATTATTTATATGCATTTCAGATAAGGCTGTATGTAAGCCTCCATTGTTTTCAAATGTACAATATTTTGCAATTCTAGGGACCTAGGGAAGTCGGTGTAGTGATCCTTTATCAATGGCTTAGCATCCTGTCTCATGTGTTCTGGGTCTAAAAAAAAGTCTAGGAGCCCTATTTTCGCTAAAGAAGATTCTGCATACATCAGCCAGGGTAACTTTCCCATGCCTTGGAGGGCTAGGTAATACCTGATACAGTCTCTGGTAAAATCCCTATCCAGATTCAACCAACATTCAACCTACAATAACAGGGGCGCAATTTTAATCTGATCCTCCACAAAATTCAGACCCAATTCCTCATGTGTGATAGAGTTAGCACATTTTTTAAGATGGCCAATAAACGACGGGAAAAAACAATTTCAACCTGCTGCAAGGGGTCTACGTCTTGATAGCTCCAAACCCCTGCCGCATAAATTGCAGCAGAGATACATTTTGCCTTAAACACTTAGGCCCTCATTACAACCTTGGCGGTAAATGCTGCCTACCGCCGTGCTGACGGCCGCCAACATACCGTGACCGCGGCGGTAAACCACCATGGGTATTATGACCCACACAGAGAATACTGCCACAATACAGACACACACACAAGTCTGCCACACCAAAGGTCAGTGATAAACTGGCGATAGCAAAACCCACACTGTCACGCCAACAGGAACACGCCCACAGTATCACAACCCACGAATCAATGTGGTGGTCTTTCAACCGCGGTAAACCATTGGCAGTACACACCGCCGTGCTCAAAATGCACACACACTTACAAAACCACACCACATTGGACAATTCGAAATACACACACCTGACACACATACACACACCACACCCTCACACTTATACCACTATAAAACACACACCCACATTACCCACAACCCCTTTCAATGAAAAAAATAGAACAAGCAGAGAGAGAAAAGCAAAGAGCACACCTTCACTCAGAGGCACAGAACACAATCACTCATACACCATCCACGCATATCACATTATACATCACAACACATCACCTCACACATATCACTCACACCACATCATGGCACCTCAAAGACACCCCAGTTTTTTTGAGGAGGAGCTAAGGGTCATGGTGGAGGAAATCATCCGGGTAGAGCCACAGCTATTTGGATCACAGGTGCAGCAGACCTCCATTGCAAGGAAGATGGAGCTATGGGGGAGAATCGTGGACAGGGTCAACGCCGTGGGACAGCATCCAAGAAACAGGGATAACATCAGGAAGAGGTGGAACGACCTATGGGGGAAGGTGCGTTCCGTGGTAGCAAGACACCAGATCGCTGTACAGAGGACTGGCGGTGGAACCCCCACCTCCTCCCCCACAACTAACAACATGGGAGGAGCAAGTCTTGCCGATCATGCATCCTGAGGGCCTTGCAGGCGTAGCAGGCGGACTGGACTCTGGTAAGGCAAATCTTTACTACTGTATTCCCCCCCTCCACCCTACCTGCATGCCGTCACTAACTCCTACCTCTACCCTCACCCCCATCACTCTACAACCTCACATATACCCCACTAGCACAACCCACACATCCCAATACCAAGCTCTGCATGTAACACCAATGCATGGACCCCCATCACAGACCTACATGGACACCCATCATCACAGCATGCCCACTGGGGAGACTCAACCAGCCCACACAATCAGCTATCACACAAGGCCAAGCAACAGGGAAAGCACAATTCTATAAGGGAAACGCTCCCATTGCACAAGATGGCACACACAGACACAATAACAATGCATTTGCATCCCAACAGGTCCCCTACCCAACGTCACCGGACAGGAGGTGCCAGCTACATCCAGTCCCCCCACAGAAGAGGCCCACAGTGATGACAGCAGCTCTGCACGCCTGGATCAGGATGACCAGCCTGGCCCATCTGGGGCCTCTGGACAGTCGGTTCCCCTGCCACAGACCCAACCCACCACAGAGCCTCCTCCCTCAGGAAACACCACCACAGCACCCACCCAGCGGGCCCATGCCACTGTCCCCAGGAGACGTTAATCAGCAATGTGTCCACCACTACAGGGACCCCAGGCAACCCCACTAACCCAGGACGAGCAGGGACCTGGGGTCAGTGGGCACACAGTTCAGGGGACAGAGGCACTGGAAAACAGGGAAGCTGGGAGGACTGCTGTGCGACAAGGGGGGGACAGGCCCAGGGAACCGACCCTCCACGAGGCACTCTAAAACATCATGGGAGGATAGCACCATTCCCAGGAGATCTTGGGCACGGTACTGGCCAAGTTTCAGGAGACCCAGCGGCTGCAGGAGGGACAGTACATGGGGATCAGGGATGACCTCACCAAACTCTACCCCATCCTGGTCACCATAGCAGGGATACTGGCAGATATGGGCAAGACCATGAGGGAGGCAGTGGCTCAACAAAGGGCCCCTGACACTAGCCAAACCGAGGAACAGCCTTCCACCTCAGCCGGCGCTAGTGGACAGGATGCACCGCCACAGGACCAACAGTTCACCAGCACCACACCCCCTGCAGAAGGAGAAACACCCCGCAAACGGTCCTTGCGATCCAGGCAGAAGACAGAGAACATTGCCAAGACCCCCGCCAGGAAATAGGACTCTCCTGATTGTCACCCTTCTGTCCCACTCTGTTTCCCTGTCCACCTTGAACTGACATTGCTCCACTTCCTATGCCCCCTTGGACATTGCAGCTGTGATACCAAGAGACTGGACTCTACCATGGACCTTCCTCCAACATCACCCCAGCCCCTTGCACATACCCCTATACTCATTAGCACCTAAATAAACACCCTTTAATCAAATACCAATCTGGAGTCAGTCTGATGATTCACAAATGTATTACTACAACATTAGCAAAGCATTGCAAGGTATATGTTCATATGCTCATACCAATATATGACAGTTGTTGGGCAGCAGTACACATAGCAGATGGCAGAATGGGGTACACAGATCTGAAAAAAGGAAATCCAAAGGGAACAGTCAGTGTCTATAGACAAAGGTTAAGAAGCTGCCATGTACAATGTCTTAACGTTAACTGATATGTGAAGAGGAGTTACAGTCTCTTACCTGTGTATCACTGTAAGTACTGCAGGATGATGTTTGTCCTGTTGTCAACATCTTCTTCCTCTGCCTCCTCTTCCTCACTGTCCACAGGCTCCGCCTCTGCCACAACACCATCCCCAGGCTCATCCTCCTGCGGAAAAGGCATCTGGCATCTCAATGCCAGGTTGTGCAACATACAGCATGCCACGATGATCTGGCACACCTTCTTCGGTGAGTAGAACAGAGAACCACCTGTGAGATGTAGGCACCGGAATCTGGTTTTCAGGAGGCCGAATGTCCTCTCAGTAATCTGTCTAGTTCGCCCATGTGCCTCATTGTAGCGTTCCTCTGCCCTTGTCCTGGGATTCCTCACTGGGGTCAGTAGCCATGACAGGTTGGGGATAACCAGAGTCACCTGCAAATTTCGAGGGACAACTGTGAGGCCCACACTGACCCTTAGGGACAACCCTATACCCAGACACCTACTCATACTGTGTGGGGACCTTAGGCTCACCTATTAGCCACACACGGTGCCTCTGGAGTTGGCCCATCACATAAGGGATACTGCTATTGAGCAAGATTTCGGCGTCATGCACAGAGCCAGGATACTTGGCATTCACATGGGAGATGTACTGGTCCACCAAACACACCATTTGCACATTCATCGAATGGTAGCTTTTTCTTTTTCTGTACACTTGTTCATTTCTCCGGGGAGTGACAAATGCTACATGGGTAACATCAATGGCACCAATGATGTTGGGGATATGTCCCAGGGCATAGAAGTCAGCTTTCACTGTGACCAAATCCTCCACCTGGGGGAACACGATGTAGCTGCACATATGTTTCAGCAGGGCAGACAACACCCTGCTCAACACGTTTGATAACATTGGCTGAGACATCCTTGATGCCATGGCCACTGTACTCTTGAAGGAGCAACTTGCCAGGAAATGGAGCACTGACAGGACCTGCACAAGAGGGGGGATACCTGTGGGATGGTGGATAGCTGACATCAGGTCTGGCTCCAACTGGGCACACAGTTCTTGGATTGTGGCACAATCAAGTCTGTATGTGATTATAATGTGTCTGTCCTCCATTGTCGACATGTCCACCAGGGGTCTGTACACCATAGGATGCCACCATCTCAAATGCTGCCTCAGTGGTTGGAGCCTATGGAGGATAGCACAACTGTGTCAGAATTAATGTTACAGTAGCCGTGTGTCAATTCTTGAGTCAGTATATGTGCCAATATGTGCTGTGACGCAGTTAGGTGCCATGCCATGTGCTCACCTGAAATGGCGGCTGCCTGACTTGTGAGGAGGGACAAGAGGAAATGAGGTAACTACACTGGTGTTGTGCAGCATCGTGGTAGGTGGTCGAAGACCGCTGCACAACTCTGCATTGGTTATCATTGGGCCCTATGGGTCCTAGGAGCCAATGGTGATGTACACCGGCGGTGACGGTACGCCCCACCATGGACGTCACTGCCATTTTCTACCCATTCACTCACTTGATGCCTGACCATCAACAGGAGAAGACCTACACTGCAAGTGCTGATGTGACCCCTGTCTGGAAGCGACAATGGCTACAGTGTCTGGGGAAAGGGCCGCTGCCTTCACTGCAGAGGAGTTGAACAAACTGGTGGATGGAGTCCTCCCCCAGTACACGCTACTCTACGGTCCTCTAGACAAACAGGTGAGTACACTGCGAGCATGATGCGTGGGCAATGCCTGTTTGGAATGGTGTGGAAGGAAGCCACATGTTGGGGGGTGGCCTGAGTGCTGCATGTGAGGTGGTCAGTGTATGGGTGGGAACTGGTGGGCAAGGAGTGTGACGGTCCGGACGGGTGATGAATCAAAGTTTTCTGCTCTGTTTACCCTCTAGGTCAGCGCCCACCAGAAGAAGGGTATTTGGCGTGCCATCGCCAAGGAGGTGTGGACCCTGGGGGTCTATCACAGGTGGAGCACCCACTGCTGCAAGAGATGGGAGGACCTGAGCCACTGGAGCAAGAAGACGACGGAGGCCCAGCTGGGGCTGGCCTCCCAACGTGGAAGGGGTGCCCGTCGCACCATGACCCCCCTGATGTTCCACATCCTGGCGGTGGCCTATGTGGCGTTGGATGGGCGCTTGAGGGCATCACAGCAGCCACAAGGGGGTGAGTACAGTTTCAGAAAGCTGACTTTGTGCGCTTTAGGAACTAGCTGGGTGGGGGATTTGGGCTGTGGGTGCCCCTAGGCCACGGCGATCATGCCAGGGTAGGTCCCTTGTTTGCAGGGTCAGAAGCACCCCTTCCCCAATGGTACAATTGGGCAACTACTAGTGTGCAGGGTCCTGTGGGTTTCAAGTGTGCAGGTGCTGGCGTTAGGCATTGTACCCCATGGGCTGGTGACTACCATAGGGAGTGGTTGGACAAGGCCTAGTGAATAGGGCAGCTCAGTGTGTGTTGTGTCCCCCAACAGTAGTGGTGTTGCTGGCATCGACCATGTGTCCTCTGTCTTTCCCCCCCTTCTTGTTTTGTCACCCTGTCCTTGTGTGCATTAGCATCATCTGGTGGAGGAGCTGATGCACTGGCGACACAGGGAGCTGCATCCCACATGGCCCATGAGGGTGAATCCACAGAGGGTGAAGGCACCAGTGGGATGGAGGGCGAGGGGGGCTCCACAACGGGGACAGGAGGGGATACCAGTGACAGCGACTCCTCCTCTGATGGAAGCTCCCTGGCGGTGGCGGACACCTCTGTGCCCACCCCAACAACAGGTACAGCAGCCATCCCCCCTACCAGCACCGCCCTCCCAGCAGCCTCTCAGCGTGTTTCCCGTGCCCGATCACCCAGGATGGTGGGCATCTCCTTCGCCCCAGGCACCTCAGGCCCTGCCCCAGTCAGCCCTGCTGCCCTCAGTGAGGAGGCTATTGACCTCCTGAGATCCCTCACTGTTGGGCAGTCAACCATTCTGAATGCCATCCAGGGTGTCGAGAGGCATTTGCAACAAACAAATGCATACCTGGAGGGTATTCATTCTGGTGTGGCGGCCCAACAGAGAGCATTTCAGGCTCTGGCTTCAGCACTGATGGCAGCCATTGTCCCTGTGTCCAGCCTCCCCCCTCCAACTTCCACTACCCAGACACAATCCCCTCTACCTCAGCCTATCCCAAGAACACCTTCAGACCAGCATGCACACACATCAACACACAAAAGTGGCTCAGGAAAACATAAGCACCACACATCATCACACAGGCACTCACACAAGCACCATACCCATGTACACATACCAGTATCCACTGCCTCCACTGTGTCCCCCTCCTCCTTGTCCTCCACCTCTCTCCCAGTATCGTCTCCACTCACACCTGCATGCACTACATCATCAGCCACTGCCTCCATCACCAGCAAGCCCATCACAACACACCGCTCACGAGCAATCACACCCCCACAACCATTCAGACGTCCCCTGTGTACTCTCCCAGTGTGTCTGTGAGCCCTCCTCCCAAGGAACACAAACGCAGGCACACACCCACTCAACAGCCATCCACCTCACAACAGCCTCCAGCCCATGCACCTTCACCCAAACTCATCAGACGTACACCTCCTACAACCACTACCTCTACCTCTACCTCCACTTCCACACCCCAACCCCCTCCATCTTCCAGTCCCAGTGTGTCTAAAAAAACGTTTCCTAGCTAACATTAGCCTCTTCCCTACACCTCCCCCCCGTCCTTCCCCTAGGGCCAGGATGTCTTGATCACAGCCCAGCACCTCAGCCACCAAATCTGCATCTGCTGTGTTCCCTGCATGTCCGGGAGGCTCGAAGGGGGCAACCGTCAGAGCTGCCAGTGTGCCACCTACAGATGGGAAGGACCACCCGATTCCGCCACCTGCCAAGGTCAAGAAGGGGCCGGCAGGCAGCAGGGGAAAGTCGCACCACCCACCCAGCAAGGCCTCATCCAAACCCAAAGAGGACAGTGCCAAGGTCCCAGCTGCGACTAGCAAGGTAGGGAAGGGACACAAGACAAAGGCCAACTCACCTCAGGGCACAAAGCCTCATGGTGAGGGGCTGGTGACCACCATTTCCCCAAAGATGCCAGCGACCTGTACCACGATCACCACCGCCGCAACGACCGCCACATGCATTGCCACCTGCACCGCCACCTGCACCGCCATCTGCACCGCTGCTGCCACAACGTCAGCCGTCTGAGGCTGTTGGAGACGGTCTGGTGTCTCCCTCCACCACTACAAACACCTGCACCACGGACAGCACCAGCAGCATCTCCGCCGCAGCCACTGCCACGGCCACCTGCACCACCATCTGCACAGGCATGTGCCCAGCCGGTGCCACTACATCGGACGTCAGCCGTCTGAGGCTGCAGGTGATGTCCTGGACCCTGGGCACACCACATGAGGCACCACCACCAGCACTGGCACTACCAGCAGTTTTCAGCCTAAGTCGCCGCAGGATGGAGAGTGGCTCTGCCTCCATGGATTATCATGCTACCTGTTCCATGCACATCTCGTGGCTCAGACACCCAGGTGAGAGAATGGTAACTGCCACACCTCAGGTGCAGCATCACTGGACGCAATGCCCACTCCAGAACCAGTAGAGATATGCATCCACTCCCCCAATCCTTGGCAGGATGAAGCACACTGGGCAAAATGTCCCCTCCAGAACTAGTGGAGACAGGCATCCACTTGAGAGACTGTGGCTTTGAACTCCCCAGGACCAAGCAGTGAGCAAACCACCCACTTGTGAGACTGTGGCTCTGAACTCCCCAGGACCAAGCAGCGGGCAAACCACCCACTTGAGAGACTGTGGCCTTGCACTCCCCAGGACATCGCTGTGGGCATGGAGCCCCCTCAAGCAGCAGTGGCGTTGTACCATCTTCCGGCTGAGGTGCCCCCCTCCCCTTCACCCCTGAGGTGCCTGTGTTTTTTCGACCTGATGCCCCTGCAGTTCTCTCTGTTTTGAGGCAGGTGTCATGTGTGGGCTTCGCCCATGCTTTTTTGGGACCACTGGTCCACAGACATTCACAAGGGACAGTGTACTGCCTTGTGTACGTAATGTATATATTTGTATATACTGAATATTTAAAAATATATTACCATATCTGAATGTTCCAATATAACACTGGTTAAACTAATTTCCTTTTGTCCTTGCTTTCTTCCAGGGGGTGATGGGGTGTATCAGTGATGTTGTTGGATGTGTTAGTGTGTATGGTGTTGTGGGTGAGGGTGGGGGGTGGGGGTGTTGTGTGCCGCATGTGTGTGTCACTCTCTTTTCCCTCCCCCCGTGTACTAGGTGAGGTACTCACCGTCGTCACCTCCACCGCCTTCGTTCTACTTCCTGGTGTATGAGAAGATACACCAACATGGGGAGGATCTGCAATTCGGGCTCCATGGTGTCCTGGTTCTTAGTGGAGTGTCGGAAGGTGAGTGGTTCCCCTTCGATGTACTGTTTCCGCCATGCTTTTGATGTCGTTGGTACTGCCCCGGAAAAGCTGGTGGATTGGTGTCTTGTAATAGAGTGGGCAGTACATTGTCTTCCGCCTGTCTGTTGGCGGTGACAGCAGTGGTGTTTGTTGCTACCATCCTGGCGGTCGGAGTGTTAAAGTGGCTGTCTATGTTGGCGGTTTCTGCCGTGGTCATAATCCCATTTTTTTTTACCACCGGCCTGTTGGCGGTGTCACCGCCACTTTAACACCGACCGCCAGGGTTGTAATGGGGGCCTAATCATTTCAGGGAGAGGTTTGCGTTTTAAGTTCCTAGCAAAGCAAAAAAATGCCTCAACATTCCTCATCATCAGTTGAGATTTTAAGTTCACGTGGGAACACCAAGAAGTGTTTAAACTAAAAGTGATCCCCAAGTAATTAAAAACGTTTTCATTACAGAACGGTCTCCCCTAGCCTATGAGTCATAGTTTTTAGGTTCTTTGGGCCACAAGACATAACCAAAGTATTAGCTTGATTGATTTTTAAATCCAGCCCCTCCATAAAAACATTAAAGGAATTGATCAGCGCTTGCAGACTCTTTGCAGTGTGGGCTATTAAAACAACATTATGCGCATATAAAATGATTGGAATAGGGTGCTCTACAATTATTGGAAGGTCTGCAGTCATGCATTTTAAATGATCCAGATTCCCATTAATATACACCAAAAATAAAAAAAGATGCCAAAATGCACCCCTGCCTAACCTCTCTAGATTGACTAATATGAGAAGACAGCTCTCCCTGTGGGCCATATCTAATGGCTATCTTTAAATCATGGTGCAAGCGCTTTATCAGAATGAGCAAATCACAGTCAAAACCCATAGATTCCATTATGGCCCAAGGATGATTTACCAGGTCGAAGGCACTGGACAGATCTATAAAGGCTAGATGAATAGAACCTTTTTTTTGAGTGAACATATTTACTGATAATGAGGTGTAAGTTTGAGGCCTGTTCTGTAGTGCCCACCCAGGCCTAAAGCCGAACTGGACTGGTATTAAAACAAAATATTCAGCTACCCATGTTTCTTAACCGGCCAAAATTACCGTTCCCAAAAGTTTCACTGTTGCATCAATCAGGGATATTGGCCTGTAACAAACTGGCAAGGACCTGCCACACTTCTTAAAATTGGGCACTAAAGTAGCCAGGCGCCATGAATCAGGAATTGTGTCCTTTCCTGCACTAAAAAAAATGTTTGTTAACAGGGGGAGGGGGGGGGGGGGCATAATTTTGCTTAAAAAAAAAATCTACTGGGACCCCATCTGGGCCAGGGACTTTTCCAGAGGCTGCAAGATTTAGAGCCCTTTCCACTTTCCCTACGTCAATAAGCAATAGTAGTGGAACGGGGACCGGTTCTATTGACTGGGCCTCACTATTCTAGGGTGCCAAGGCAATCAGCTGAAAAACCCCTGTATAATGCGTGACCGATTCCACTTATGGAATAAAGAAATTCAGGTTTAGTGCTGTCAGAATTGTTGAAAAGGGGACGGATGACCACCTCCCAAAAGTTTGCATTATTTTTTGCGGCAGCTGCTCCAGTTAAATCCTCCTGTGCTGAAGCCCTTATTTAATCCTTCCTTGCATCCACGATATTTTTTCAATCTTTCCTGGTTGAGCGAACCTCCTGCCAACATCTGGGAGTAGCTCTAGGGGCATTAAAACAACCATTTGTGTGCTCTAGAACATGCCTTATTAAACTAATGTTTTATAAGAGTAGGCTGAGGGGAAATTCGAGAAGAAAGGGCATCATTAATTGCAGTACACAAAACAATAAAACCATCCAAGACTGCCTGATAAGTAGATGCTTCAGACAGACATTATTCAAAGGAAGCAATATTTTCCTGTATAATTTATTGAGAGAAGGTAAGGGGGTTAACATGATCCCATTTAATCCTCAGGCCCTGGTTCTTGTTACAGGATCAATTTGATGTGGTGTCGAACCTAAGGATTTAAGGCTGGAGTTAATATTAGGAAGAGTATCAACAGGATTATGATAGCTCATGCAACTTGGTACTATATTATACTCTAAAATGTAATGCTGCATATCAGCTGAAAACATAATGAAATCAATAGTACTGCCCTTTGTCCCACCGGTAAAGGTGGGAATCGCATCTGAGTTAGAGACTCCTAACGGTTCTAATAGAATCAGATCAAATTTGCATAACAGCATGCTCGTAGCGTCACCCAAAGGGCTATGTTTGAAATGAGACCTATTCATATCCTCCTCATCCCACATGGCACCACAAACATAATTATTTTCTGTATCTCATAACTGAATGTTGACATCACCCGCCCAAAACACAATTATTTTCTTCCCAAAATTTGATAAAAATCTATCCAAAAATTCTTCAAAATCATTTAAAACTCTAATAACCTCATTACTAAAAATATTATTATAAAAATTTACCAATACGAAATACCACCAGCCCCCAAAAGAAACCCAAGAGACCATGAACTGTGGCTTGGACCACACAACATATTAATTTACCTTTTCCAAACCTAGACAAAGGTGGCCAGCCCACCCATGGGCCTACCGGAACCGATGGGATGGCCAGTTGAGCCATGGAAAATAAGGTGTCCAAGTCAATAGGGCCTATCATCCAGGTCTGTTGTACGCAGATCACATCATACTTATGGACCACATTCAGCCAATCCTGATTTTTAAGTTTTCCCCGAGCACCTGCAACATTCCAGGACATGATCCTCAACTCCCTTTCCACCCCTCCCGAATTTGGCTAATGTAAGGCGAGGGGGTAAAAATTCCACCAAGACCATGCCATTTAGCCATTCCACCCCATTTTGCCTTTCTGATCCTTCGACACAAGGCGGTGAGATAGAATGCTCTCTGACTCTATTCTCCAGGTTTATAATCCCCTTGCTACTTATCATTTCCACTGAGGGGGAGCTCAGTCATTCATCTGTCTGTTCCAGAGGTGCAAGAGCACTAAATCTGTTCCCAGTCAAAATATGCATGTCATTTCTGCCATTCAGAGCCACCTGTGGTCGAGGATCAACAAAAGAAGCAATCTGCCACGCCTGATTCAGATTACGGTAGGAAAAAATCGAGCTGCAGGATTTTTATCTGGCTTTGCTTCACCCCTCCCACCCTCACTCTGGTAAGAATGACCCCTACCAGCCTGGGATTACTAAAATTAATTTTATCTCCTGGATGTTCTTGGGGTAAAGGGCCAATTCCACCAACCCACTGTACCATGATTATCTCCTGCGTTAAGTCCCAACTTCCCAGCAAATTATGTGATAGCCAATGAGCCGTCTTATTTATTAAGGCCTGGGTTGGTTCGGCCATATTATCCCCTAAAGGTGGGACATTTGTCAGAACAGCTACATATGGACCTGCTGCTGGGGGGAGATGTATCACTGGTAACTCCTTTTTAGCCTTCACTGGACCAGGACAGGCTGAATTACCTGGTAAGGACAGCCCATTTTTCTGAAGACCTAGGGTACCCTACAACTGATTTGGAATATTTGCCATGGACTGATTACCACTTTTAACACCTTTAACAGGAGCCATGGACTGATTACCAATGTGTGTGGCGGACCCAGTACCAGCCCCACCTTTCTGCTTTTCCCCCTGTGGATTAAAGGCAGACTGTTCCAGTAGGGCAGGTGTTGCTGCACGTGAAACAGCTGAATCTCTCTGAAGATGCTCCAGGCCTTGGAGTTCTGCCTCTAGGGCTGTAAGTACATTTTCCCAAGCTAAATCATGATTAACATTTGGGAGGCTATCCACTTTGTCACTCCTTCTACCCCTCGTTTGCTTTGCACCATTTAATGTTAGGCTGGATGCGACCAGTGGCGGCCCGTCCATTAGGGCAGAGGGGCCACCCCCCCACCTTTTGCCCCTCATGAAGAGTGTCTGTCAGGCTGAACAAAGGTCAGCCTGACAGACACTCTCCATGTTCAGCTCAGGTAGCCAGGAGCAGACATGTGCGATTTGCGCACACTCCTGGCTGCCTGAGCTGAACTTTGCTGGGCTGAGGACGTCACAGCTCCTATGGGCGTGACCTCCTCGGCTCAGCAAAGGTGCCTTGAGGACCTCCCCTGGGTGATGAGGAAAGCGTCACCAATTGACACTCTCCCTGGGCGCTTCAGGTTTAAGCCCTGAAGTGCCCAGGGCGAGTATCAATCAGTGACACTTTGTCAAAGAGTGGGGTGGGGTCAGCAGTCTCACTGAACCCATCCCACTCTGTGACGAGGCTGGGACTGTTGCCTTCCCTCGCGGGAAGGCAGCAGTCCCAACCCTCCTGGGACCTGGAGGCTGAAGGTAAGTGTGTGTATGTTTGTGTGTGTGTGTGTGTATGTGTGTGATGTTTTAAATTGAATGTTTGGTGCGCGTGCATGTTTGAGTGTTGTTAATGGATGTTCGTGCGTGTGTGTGTGAAAGAATGAGTGTGTGCGACCTTTTAAAATGAATGCTTGGTGCGTGCATGCATGTTTGAATGGTATGAGTGTTGTTAATGGATGTGCGTGCGTGTCTGTGTGTGAAAGAATGTGTGTGTGTGTGTGTGTGTGTGTGTATCCCGCCTCCCCTCCCCGTCCCCCCCTTCCCTCCCAAAGCTGCCGGCCGCCACTGGATGCGAGTCTTCTACGCTTCATTGCCAAAGGGAGGGTCGGGACGGCCACTGCATTTATAGGTGAAACCGAATTTACCAAGCCACCACCCTCCTCTCCCGAAATCCCCACATTAGCATCTTTTGCAGCCTCCACTAATTGATGCGATGGAATCAGTCGGAAATGGGCAGTAGGGCTTCCAAGAGATTCTACATCTTTTCCCTGTGAGTCTGCAGAATGCGGGTATTCCATTTGCACCTCTTGTGTAGTGAGCGGCGAAACCATGTGCTTCGTTGTAATGGAAAGCCTCTGTTCTACTGAATTATTTTTATTTGTGATGACATCAACCGCCCTGACCAGAAAATGATCAATCATGGAGGAAGCCTGCCTATGCGAGCCAGACACAGACCTGAGCCTGCTAGCTTCCGTTTCCCCATCTTTACCAAATCAATACTGATGCATGTAACAAAACACAAAAATAGTTCACACAGGGAAATAAAGAGAATAACTCGTAGAACAGGAGAAATCATTTCCATGCTTGAACGAAGGCCATTAATAAACGATGACTCACCCAAAAGTACCTTCGGAACCAACTTGCAAAATAAAAGAGAGGAGTCCTGGCCCTGCCTCAGCCAGCCTATGAAGGGCTAAGACGGCCGTCTTGGCCCGGTCTTCGCCCGGGTGCGTCCTCCAAGGGTCCCGTGTTGCGGGCGTCCCAGGCACCTTATATAGTGCTCTAATAGTGAAAAGCACTCTGGGTCCTGTGATGCACCTGTCACAGCCTGCCCCTCATGACAAGCTCCCTGGGCAACAGCCCCTGAACTAAAGCGCGTCCCGCGCCTCATATAGCGCTCTGATGGTGAAAAGCACTCTGGTTCTTGTAGTGCAAGTGCCACAGCCTGCCCCTCATGACAAGCTCCCTGGGCAACAGCCCCCTGAGTTAAATCGCGTCCCGCGCTAGGAGTATCCCACGCGCCTTATGTAGTGTTCTGATGGTGAAAAGCGCTCTGGGTCCCAAGCTCCCCGGGCAACAGCCTTCTGAGTTAAAGCGCGTCCCCTCTCTTTAATTACACAAACATCAACCGCCCCCAAAAGCAGCTCTCTGTATGCCACCTTAATTTATTTCGAAACCTTTTTCAGAGGGAGATTACGACCAAAATTATTGAAAAAGGAAATCCCCTTTCGTATGTTGACTGTCATTATTTCACTTTAGAGGCAAGTATGGGCGAGGGTACGGCTACCCTAATAGTTTAGCACGAGAGGAGATCTTTACATGCTTGCACCCAGGGCCGGCTTTAGCGCTGGCGGCGCCCTGTGCGACAGTCTTTTTTGGAGCCATCCCCAACCCATGACCACCTCCTCGGATTCCCTACCTACCACCCAGAAAATGTGCCCCTCATCTCTCTATTGCCCCCTTTCACACACATTCATTTGTATACAAGAGCTTGTAAAGGCTGTCTTTACTAATCCACTCAACTGTCCACATACCATATCGTTCTGTTCTTTGCAGGAGGCATACTAACTCTCTATGCTCCCTGGACGGAACATTAATCACAAGAGGTATGGTGACATTTTAATTGCTTCCCAAATGCTCAATGCACAAGAAACTTTTCAGCAGGCGCTTTTGAATTGCAAGTTTTTAAGTTATTGCCGAACACAGCGTCCCCCCTCCAGTCCGGGTCAGCACCCAATGCGGCCCGCACCGCTCGCACCGCCCTAAAGCCGGCCCTGCTTCTACCCTGCTGTTTAACCTATATCTAACCGATATTGTGGCCATACTAAGATCAGTAATCAGTTACCCTCCTAAATTAGGCCAGCAAGGCATAGTAATACTGCAGTATGCAGATGACATTGCTCTCTTAGATAGGAATCCAAAAGGTTTGCAAAATGCTTTGATCTTTTTACATAGTTTGTCTTCAAAATTGTCCAAGAATTAAATTGTAATCTTTGGAAGTAAATTTATGAAAAAGGGCCACTAGCAGTTAGGCCTACTTAAAAGCTACTAGGATGTTCCCTGCAGGTACCAGGGTTGTGGTGGTGCAGCATGGCGAGTAACTCATGACTGCTGATTCCCAGTCCATAGCAACATCTTAAGCTGGGAAAGAGACAACTAAGCATGAGGATAGCATAATACAAGCTAGGTCCTAGGCTGGTGTGAAATGCAGAAAGCACATGGCTGCGGTGTCTGTTGCACTCAGGAGTTTACAAAGCCAAAAATATGCGACATAGAGAAAATGAATACAAGATGTTTTTCACGTCTCAAAGTGTGAGGTTGCTTTAGATGGGATTTGAATGAAGAAGGGTGGTGCTAGGAATAAACTGGCCGTTTCATGTAATTTTAATTGTATGAAGTGTTTAACAATTTTGAGGTGTATTGGCAGTGGTGAAAGTTCGGAGTAGAATTAATTAGAATTAGGTAAGTGTACAGATTGTAAAGTGTTGAATAAATAATGTTTACATTTTATGCACGACAGATCTGATGTATAGTTACAGACTTTGGACTCTGTGAAGAGTAGTCTGAAACATCCTCTTTGCACTCTCCAGTGCAGATAAGGTACAGACTCATGTTTGAAGATGCTGTGAAATAGAATGTCATTAGATCGAGAAGGAGTATGCTGCTTTTAAAAAAAACACGCATGCAGGAGTTTGGTGAACTGCAAGAAGTGATTACACCACAACATTTTAAAGGGCTCTTTCGTGAGGTCTGAAAGTGATCAGTGGCGGTAATTGCCACAAGTTCTTTATTGGTTTTGTTCAGTGTTAAATATAATCTTTTTCTTTTTTTTTTCTTTTTGAGTCCTCATATGTAACAAAAGACAGACAAAAGGCCGCAACGTGGCCCAGCCTTGATCATGGCTCTAATGCTCCAGTGACACGAAAGGAACGAACGCCCCCCATCAGCCTTGGGGGTGGGGCAGCACTAGTCCGCTCCCATCCTCCTAGCTGTTCGGTCTCAAGACTTAATCATTGGACTCATACCAGAATCAGATCTCAGGAGTCCGATCGGGTGGAGTCTAATTAATTCACACTATCCTGATGCCTCTAGGAGATGGTTCTATAGAAAGCCAAAAAGGGTTCCCACATTCTAAGGCACCTATCCGAACCATTACTACAATCTAAGTCAGAGATTCTCTTCGCTGCCAACAGCCAATTGCTGTGGGTGGGGGGAAACTAGAGATCCACGTAATGCATATTTCCGACGGGGCTATCAACACTAGATAACAAAAGAGATTGCTCAGAGATATCTCCAATCTATCGGGTAAACTCCTCTCGGCAGCCTCATATAGCCCAAATACAGCCATTGGTAGAGTTATCTCATTACACCTATTTATAATAGACAGGATCGATTTGCCCACTTGTTTCCAAAAGCTATATATCCCTGGACACTGTCACCAAAGATGGATATCATCAGCTCCCTCTAAATCCCACTTGGGGCAGTTGCTCTTTCCTCCGATAGCTATTCTAGTAAACCTTTTGGGGGTCCAGTATGCCCAGTATACAGTAAACAGGTGATTCCGCCTCAAGGGGGCAGGTTTAACCACAGACCAAAGAATCTTCATAGAGGCCCGCCAGTAATACAGAAGGTCTACGGCAGGAAAAAGGAGGTCCCATCCCTCCGTAGAGAGGGAAGAAGATGCATCTTCAGCTTGTATGAGTACCCAGTACCAATTTGAAACCTCTTTTTGTTGGCACTGTGATTTCCCTCTCCCAAGCCGTGGAACACCCGGCCTCCGGTTCCTCATGCGCCCAGGCTTTAATCTGCACATATTTAAATCTAGACAATTTAGCATTAGTTGCTTCAGATAGCGATTCCCAAGAACTAACAGAGCCCTCACTAACTAGCTGTCCCCACTGCATAATTCCTCCCTCTATCAGTGCCTTGGCTAGTACATCCTGGAGACATATCGGGGTACCAGGAGAGTTCCAAATTTGGGCCAGTTCACTATAATACGGAATGCCCAATCTCATTCTTATTTCATACTAGATGCTGCAAGCATTATAGAGAACATTTAGCCTAACTTTTTTGTAGTATCTGGCGTGACCAAATTTGTACAGAAACTGTGTACCCTGGTCCCGGAAGCACCCTGTCAGTGCCTGAAGTCAAGGGGCTAGATTTTCCTTAGAGAGGAGTGATCTGATATTTTTCAGTTGAAATGCCCAATAGTAAAGCTGAAAATCCGAAAGTGCAATTCCCCATCTAGCTTTTTCTTCCTCAATTTTTTCCAAGCTATCCTGTGGTTTTTATAAGACCAGATAAAACTAACTAATTCACTCTGCAGTTTCCTTAGCTATTCAGTTTTAAAAGATAGTGGGATAGCATTGAAGATAAATGAGAATTTTGGCAGTACCACCATTTTTATTAGATTTGTTCTGCCCAATATAGAAAGACGTAAATATGACAATTGGACGAGTAGCTTCTTAGTTTCCCTAAGGCGCTGCACAAAATTCACTTGGGCCATCTCTGTCAGGTTCTTGACCACTTTAACCCCTAGATATCGAATTTCGTCTCTCTCTAATGGGTTATCTCGCGGGTCATTCCAAGACATTAATTCAGATTTATCTATATTAACTAAATATCCAGAGATCCCTCCGAAACTAGCAATAATTTCCCAGAGTGCTGGAAAAGCACATTGGGAGTTCGGTGTATATATCAGGAGGTCATCCGCATAGAGGGCTTCCTTCAGGACCCAGTCATGATACTGGAAAGGTATAATTCTCTGATCTGCCCTGATTCTCCTAGCCAGCGGTTCAATATAAAGATTAAAGAGGAGAAAGAGGACAGCCCTGTCGAGTATCCCGTTCAATCTTAAACTGTGAGGATAGGATGTCGTTAACCAGAACCCGAGCAGAGGGGACCTTATACACAGTTTAAATTCCGTTAAGAAAGTTATCTCCCAAATTGTTGCGGTCCATAACTGCCTGCAGAAAGTGCCAATTCACTCTATCAAACACCTTTTCAGCGTCAATTGTTAATGTAGTTAAAGGCATATTCATGGTAGTTGCCAAATCGATAGCAACAACGAAGTCATTGGTCAGGTCTCCTAAATATCGATTTCTCATGAATTCTTTCTGATTGATATGCACTAAGTCGCCAATCACCCTATCCAGCCTTCTAGCAAGTATTTGGGCAACATTTTTAAAATTATTGTTGAGCAATGAAATGGGTCTGTAATACTCGCATCTTCTGGGGTCTTTCTGAGGCTTTAGTATTAAGGTTATGGTAGCTTCATTTCAAGAGGGCGGCACCGGAAGAGAATCTATGAAGATCGAATTCATCAACTGCATCAGAATAGGCGCAAGCTCTTCTCTCAAGAGTTTATATACTTCTGCCGGTATCCCATCAGGACCAGGCGCCTTCCCATTTTTCAGGCCAATATTAACACTGTCTACCTCACTAAGGAGCAAGCATTGATTAAGGGTCAAATTTTTAGCAGGTTCTAATCTGGGGAGTGTGTCCCCTTTTAGCCAATTTCCGATTGCCACCACTGAGGTCTCCGAGTCATCTCTGTATAGTGTAGAAAAAAACTTGACAAATTCTCCTACGATATCGTGGTCTTCTAAGGAGGTTCTGCCTGTTTCAGCTAGTATTATTTCTTTAATCCTATTCCTAACCTTGTCGGACCTCATCTTCCATGCTAATAACTTGCCACAGCTTTCACCATATTCAAAATGCGCCAGTTTACTAGCTTCCCATTTGCTTTTCACAATTGATTCTAAAAAGACCTCAAGTGAATTTTGCACTTCCTGAATTTGGTGCTGTAAGTCTGTGTGCGTTGTTGCATCCTGAGAGGATCGACGTTGGGCTTGCAAAGTGTGGAGTTTATCCTCAAGAGACTCTATTCTGGTTCCGGTTCTCTTAGCTCTGAAGGAGGCATAGCTAATTAATTTTCTACGAATAAAAGCCTTATAAGCTTCCCAGACCGTGGCTATTGACGCAGAGCCTAAATTAATCTCAAAGAATTCCTTAGAGTCTCTTTTCAACTTTAAAACGATCTCTTCTTCCCCCAAGAGAGAACGATCCAGTGTCCATCTAGTACATATATGAGAGTCAACAAGGTTTATAACCAGCTGATCAGCTGAATGGTCTGAAAGATGACTAGGCTGCTGGGAGATTCCCATTAAATTATTGCAAAGTTTTGCATCTATAAAAAAAAAAGTAAATTCTGGAAGCATGCCCAAGTTTCTTATTCCGGAAGGGAAACTCTTTAGTCTGTCACATTCTATAAAGCCAAGAGTCAATCAGACCAATATTTTCCATTATGTTAATCCACAGGAGGGCCGGTGGAGGCCCGGGGGGGCCCCCAGTGATCGCGGGCCCCAGGAGGGGCCCGTCAGCCGTACCGAGGGGGTGCGTGCCGCCCCCCTTTTCCCCAGGACTTTGAGGAGGCCCCCTCACTGCGCAGAGGAGCGCTGGGGGCCCCTTTCTTCTATGGCTTCGGGGCACGGAAGGTGCCTCTATCCTTCACCAGGTACTTTTAAACGGACCAATAATATTATAATCCAAGTTCTTTCTACAGACCTTGCTAATTGTGATTTATTGCCTACCTGTTCTAGGATGCTTTCACATATAGGTGCACATGTTCCTTTTATGGGCATGCCTTGCTAATATGTTTTCCTAACTTGCCATAGGTTTTCTAATGTTCCTACTATGGGCGTTTTATGATATTCTTATGACAAGTGTGCTAATGTGATAACGTGTTTCCTGACTACTGCTAGTTTGCAGAGTAACTAATGTGTAACGTTCTGACAACTGCTAAGGTAGCAGGATAGTACTGTTATGTGATGTTGGTCTAATAATTACGTTGTGTACAATACAGTATATTTTCATATAATCTGGTGTTGTGTTTCCTTTGTGGTGGGGATATTGCGTCACATGTGTGTGTGTGTTGTGCAAACGCTTTACGCATTGCCTCCGGGTTAAGCCTGACTGCTCGTGCCAAGCTACCAAGGGGGTGAGCAGGGGTTATCTTGGACGTGTAACTCCCTTGCCCTGACTAGAGTGGGTAAGTTCTGCCTGGCTGAGGAGCATACCCTAGCCAACCAGAAACCCCATTTCTAACATTGGAAGTCAGCGGTGAGGATAGGACTTGCGCTTGCACAATACCATTGTGACTCATTATTTCACTACAAGGATTGCGTTTAGACCATCACATGTTTGGCTTCTCTTAACTTTCTCTCTTTGGTCATTTTTCCTGTTTTCAGTTCTCACGCTTGGGTATTGTGGTTGTCACAGTTGAGTTATTTGTACCTTTTCAAGATGGGGCTTCCCTTTGATTTAGAGGACCTGCCGTTTTACACGCAGGGGGAATTAGAGGGGTTCTGTAGAGAGAGAGGGCTGCCTGTAGAAGGGGACCTCAGGAGATCTCTGAATTTCTTTGAAAGGTTTGTGACATTTACCCAGGGAGGGAGTGTGCGTAGGGGGTACCCAGAGGATCCTGAGTGTAGCGAGGGTTCCCAATGGGAGGGCTCCCAGACCTCATCCCTAGAGAGTGGTAGAGAGACTGATCAGGAGGGTGAGAATGACCGGTTGGGGACGCCAGTTGACAGGGAATGCCCCAGTGATAGGGAGTCCCTTGCTGGGTCCAGTGTAAGAAGCAGGGCTACCTCTCATTCCTTGACGCCTGATGAGCTAAGAGATAGGCGGGAAGAGAGAGACCTGAAGTTGCAGTTAGCGCGCCTAGCTGTTGAGGAGAGAAGGGCTGAGGTAGAGAAGGCCTTAGTACAGGAGAGAATGGCAGAGGCAGAGAGGGCCTTTGCCAGAGAAAGACTCGCTCTAGAGCGCAGTCTGAAGGTTCTGGACTCACCAGCGTTGCAGGTGGAGTCCAGTGGTGGCAGCAATGTACAGTGCTGTAGCAAAGATGTTCCTCACATACCCATAGATCTGGTACCTAGGTTCCGAGAGGGGGGTGACATACGTCAGTGGTTAAAGAAATATGAGAGGGCTCTGGTAGAGCGCAGGATCCCTGAGAAGGATTGGGGAACTGGCCTAGGGAGTTTTATTCCTGAGGAGGGGAGGGATGCCCTACTGACTCTAGAAGAGAGTGACAGGGAGGGGTACTAAGCTGTGAAGAACGCACTGATTGTGAAGTATGGTTTTTCCCCTGAGGAATACAGAAAAAGGTTTAGGGGTTGTAAGAAACTGTCCCACCAGTCTTGGGAGGAGTTTGTGGAGGATTGCTGCATTGCACTAGATGGATGGGTGAAGGGTAGCACAGTAAACAATTTTGAAGGGCTGTTTAATCTGATTCTCAGAGAGCACCTGTTTCGTTGTTGTTTTTCAGAGTTACGCCAACACTTGTCAGTGTGTGAGCTCTCTGACCCCAGGGAGCTTGCAAAGGAGGCAGACTTCTGGTTGCGTACCAGAGGGTCTGGTGTGACATTAGGGGGTGTTCCTAATGAGAGTGGTCTAGGTGTTTCCCAACAAGGTGTGGTGGGAAAGGAATGGAGTGTCCCAGGTAGGTCCCAGTGGACTGGGATGGGTGAGGGACCCCATGTCCCGTCTATGAGGAGAGGGAATGGGGCTGGGCTGAGGCCCAAGGTGCCCAAGATACCGCCCCAGGCCCCTGAAGGTTCCATGAGTGAACGCCAGGAGGTGAGCCTAACCTGTGCCGTAGGGCCAGCTGTTCAGAAGGATCCCATTTTGTCATTAGGACTTAGGCGGGTGGCTGGTGATAGCGTTCCGCCGGTCCTGGTGTCTGGTAGTCTCGCTCTACAGCGGAGGAGGCGGAAATCCAGGCATAGGGTTGAGAGGGGGCTGCGGGCCCCAGTGGAGAACCTGGAGGGTCAGGGGTCAGCTCTGAGAGCGGAGCCCCCCAGGAATGACCTTGGTGAGACCATTTCTGGGCTGGGGGGAATCCAGACTCTGTCCGATGGGCAGAGGTCAGGAGACCTGCGCCAGCCAGACTCTTGTGTGGCCCTTGGGGAAAGTGTTTCCCTGGTGGGGGGTAGGTGTGCCCCCCAGGAAGTCCTGGTGCGCCAGGCAATGATTCAACCGCAGGGTGGTGACTCTGGATTGGATGATCAGGTTCAGGGGGTAAACTCTGACCTGATGGGGAGTACGTGTGCTCCCAAGGAAGTCCTGGTGCGCCAGGCAGTGGTTCAACCGCAGGGTAGTGACTCTGGGTTGGATTGCCAGATTCAGGGGGTAAACTCTGATCTGGTAGGGGGTAGGTGTGCTCCCAAGGAAGTCCTGGTTCGCTGGGCAATGGTCCAGTCTAAGGGTGTCGTCCCTGGACTAGATAGACAGGTT